>NW_020291298.1:719014-1051428 GCF_003184745.1 Aspergillus uvarum CBS 121591 | reverse complement strand
GCTAAGTACTAAACTAGCACTAGCTTAGCGCACATATAAAAGAATTTCGTACGAACAGATGAAATAGCTCCTCAGCTATTTCTTCTTGTTCTAAGGCACGTTTCGATTAGCACAATCCATCCGTCCCGTAACATTTAATTTAGGATTTTATAAATCAGAGAAAGTGGGTAGCAGTCTTTTTTTATAATTATATTAAATATTTAGTAATCTATACAGAATCTTAATTTTTTTTTAGCTTTTATATAAAGAGTACTGGGGCTGCTGCTGAAAAGTAACTAATTTATATAAAATTCTTTTCTAATAGTTTAGTCAGTTTGGAATGTAGGACTATTAGTTTTTTTTAGGATATATTATAAAAAGGGCTCTATAGGACTTCTAGCTTTTTTTTATTCTAGTATATAAGCTTAATTTTATAGTTAATATCTTTTTTCTAGTATAGCAGTAGTTTCTTTATAATTTCTAATTAGAAGAGAGATAGAAAGTTCTAATAGTATTTTAAAAGTATTATATATAGATTAACTGCCTTTTTAGTTTAGAGTACTTTTTAAATATTAATAAGTAAGACTGTAAATATTTTTATACTTTTTTTAGATCTTTTCTGCAGATAGTTTCTAAGTCCTATTTTTATAATTAGCTAAAGTCTTAGATTTGTATATTATAAATATAGTAGGTCTTTTAGTCTTATTTTGGTTGTATATAGAAATAATTATCTCCGGCCCAGTTTTAAAACTTTATTATAATAGGACAGCCAGCTTTTTTCTAGGATTAGGTTATATCTAAGATTATTAGATATTATATAAAAGTATACTTCTTTCTTAGTATAGGATCCTATATCTATTTTTATCTATATAATAGAGTAGATTAGTATTTTATTACTTAAGATTTTTTATACCGGCTTTAAATTAATACTAATAATTAATAGGCTATTTATTTTAGCAAATATTTTACTTATAATACTATAAGTTAGATATTTTAAATTAATAAGTATACAGACAGTTGCAGTAAGGTCTAAAATAGTTTTTATTAAAAAAAAACATACAACTATATATTTCTTTTTAAAACTTTTCTATTTTCTTTTAGTTTTGTCCAGTGATTTTTATCTAGGTATATAACTTTGTACTAGATTTTTTCTTTTCTAAATTAAAGTCTTTATTTAATAAAATATACTATTTTTTTTATTACTAAGGAGTAAGTATAGCTGCGGCTATACTTATTAATTATATAATAGGTTTTAAAAAATATTAGTAAATAAGATATCTGTTTTATTTATAATAAAAATAGTAATCTGTTTTATATTTTTTTTATATTTTACTGGGTGTTATTTATTAAGCCTGTTTTTAAAGATTATTAGTTATTGCATAAAAGTAGTATTTTTTTTACTATATAACAGCTATCTAAGTAGGTTTTTACTTTATTAGTTTAGGACTTAGTTTGTATTACACCGGCGCAGTCTTAGTATAGCTTTTTTTTAAAAAAAAAGATACTCTGTTAAGATTATGGTTTATATAGTATAGTTAGTTGTAATATTCTTTATATATAGGCTTTTAGGGGATTCTAACTAATCCTTTAATAAGCCTTTAGTTTAATGCAGTATTTAGTATAGTTTTTTTCTGTTTATCCAACTAATTATACCCTCCGGCCTATAGCAGGGCTTTGTTAAAGTTATTTAAAAATTCTTCTAATTCTATTCTTTTTTATTTTATTATATTAACCCGGTTTAGGGCTTTTTATTATATATTGGGGTCTCTGAATACTTTATCTATTACTGTAAGTATATTCTCTAATTATACTATTTTTATATTTTAGAATTTAATCTAAAAAAAAATTCTTTATACTGCCTGTCCGTGTAGTCTACTATAAATATAAAAGACTTATTCCAGTCCAATAAAATAGTAATTTCTATTTATTATAAGTTTTATATATATATTTAGTTTAAATAGTTTATAGTTATACTTATCTTTTCTGTTAAACAGTTTTATATTAGGGTGTTAAGGGTGGGGTTTGTAATTCGGCTTGTATAGTTGCTGTAGGGGGTTTTCCTTTAATTTACTATTAATAATAAAGGTTATATTATAACTTTATAATTTATTTATCTACTTTTTAAAAGCTAATTTCTATTTTATTATTTCTATATAGAGGCTGATTAGCTTCTATAAAAAAAGTTATATATTATTATATATAGCTGCAGACACTGCAGTTGGCTGTAGTTCTTTCTAGTCTATTTATTCTATTATTCTAATATTTCTTTTAGTTCTGTTTTATTCTATTTATATATCTAGTCGGGCTCCGTCTAGGACTTTTTTAATAAGCTATTTCTAATATTACAGGATGAATGGATTGTGCTAATTAAAATATACCTTAAAATAAAAAGAAATAGCTGAGAAGCTATTTTATCTGTTTGTACAAAATTTTTTTATATATGTGCTAAGCTAGTGCTAGTTTAGTACTTAGCATACAAGGCCTCAGGTGCCAATTGGTGCCTGAAGCCGAGCTCTATAACAGGGCCTTGGTCCCATAACAATAAATACTATTTAATAAAGCATCTGTACCAGTTTGCAAAGCCTATTAACTTTAGAATATTTTTTATATTTTATAGTTTAGGCTAATTATAAATAGTTATAATATACCCCAGTTTTATATAAATACTTTTACAACTAATTAAAAACTTTAAAAAGTTAATTTCTATTACTGTAAAGTAGTACTTACTAAATTTTATATATAATTTTATATCTTACAGTATTCTTAGTATTTTACAGATCTGTATTTTATATATCTTTAGATTCTATAAGTATATAATAATATTATTTAAATAGATAATTATAAAGTTATTTAAATATTCTATAAATAAAAAATTTATAAAGCTTTAAAATCCTATAGATATATTAGTCAGTCTAAATAGCATAACTAAATACTTAAATAATCTATACTTTATTTAAAATACTGTTTTCTACTTATACTTTTTTATAATTCTAATTCTGTAATAGGCTTTATATAAATTTAATTATATAAACCACAGGGCCCCTGTAAGTTAATTAATATATTTATTAATTTATACTAGTAGGTAGATATTTTTTACTATTTATTTATTTAGTTTATAATAGTCTATATATATTTATAGGCTACTATTCTTTTTTTTTATAAAAAGAACTGGTGCGCCTACTAGTAATTTAGAATATTATATCTATTTTTTTATAAGTATTTTTTATAGGTAGTTCTATAGGATTTTTTTAATTAAGGATGTTTTATATATCTGTTCCAGCTTCAGCTGGAAGTTTTTATAGAAGTCTATTTTTAGATTAACCTCTAGCCTTTATACTAGTAAACTTACAGCTTCTGTTTTTATAAATACTATTTTATATTTATAGTATTATACTAGTATCTTTTAGTTAGTAGTCGCCTTGCAAACTTTTTATATTATTATTAAATAAAAATTTAATTTTATAAGATTTTTTAGTATAATTTTCTCTGCTGCAACCTGCAGTACTTTTAGTATATAAAATTTATAAAAGCAGAGTTTATATTTATTAAACTTTATAACAGGTTTTTATTATTTTATTTAAAGTATTCCCAAAATAATTTTATCTATTTCTAATATTATAATTACCAGATCTGTATAGTTCTTATAGTATTTTTAGATATTTTTTAAATATATTATAAATATTATAGTTTTTTTAATTATAAGCCTCTTCGCCCAATTTTTTCTATAAGTATTTTTAACAGAACAGTTGGCTATTTTATTTATTTAGTAAATATTATAAATACTAGATTTATTTTTATACTGCTATTAACAACAACCTCTATCTCTATAAAATATTTTTTTCTATTATATAGAATTAGCTACTTTTTTAGTTTTAAACTAAAATAAATTGTGATTTTAATTTAGGCTAAAATAGATACTGTAACCCTATCTACTAGTTATTTTATAAATAGTCTAAATAAATAATATTTTTTTAAAAAGTAGTTTATTTTTCTGCAGTTGTAATAAGCTTTTAATCCAGTAGTTTTTATAGGTACTTATAGTATTAAAAAAGATTATCTTAGCTTTAAAATTTTTTTTATAAAAAAACTGGTTCGGGCTTCTGGCTTCCAGATTTTTTTTATAAAAACTACAGATCTATAATCTTTTTTAGCAGTTTTTTTATAAAATATTTTATCTTTTACTTACTTGTATTGCTAATTTAATATTAGATATAATCTTATAAGTAGGGCTATAAAATCTTATTTTATTATAAAAAAGATTAGCTGTTTACAAATCTTTTTTTAGACTATAAAAAAAAAGATATAAAAAATAAATACAGCTATATAGTATTAATATTCTGTACTTTATAGTTTAGCTTAGTTTTTATTTTTTTTACTACTGTAGATAGGCAAACTTAGATTTCTTTTTATATAGCTTAATTTCAAAAATTTTTAACTAGGCCTTTTACTGTCTGTTTATAGGATTTTTTAACTATATTTTAAAAAACTTATAAAGGCCAGCCCATCTTTTTTTATAATAGGATTCGGCTGCTTTATTTTTTTATAAATTATTTAAAATATAGTCTAAGTAGGCTACTGTAATATATACTTTCTGGCTTTTATTTTAGTTATTAGCCTTTACAGTTAATTTTTAATAAATTATAAATATACAGTAGGTAGTATAGTTGCAGATACTGTATTATTTTTTATTTATAAATAAATTAATATATATACTAGTTTTTTTACTTCTGCAGTACTGGAGTTAGAGTTTTTTAAATCTACTTATAAATACTTTCTTACAGAGCCGATTCTAAAGAAGTCTTAGAATTTTATAGTCTGTTTTAGTAAATATAGATATTTATAAAGTTTTTAAATAGGGATCTTAACTTTTTTTTTTTTATATAGAAGTCTTTTTCTGCAACTGACGCGTAGCCCTTTATAATTAGATCTAAAAAGTTACCTTTAGTTTAGTTTTATATTTTATATCCTATTATTACCTACTAAACTATTTTACTGGGTATAAGTAATAAGATTATAAAAACTAAAAAATAAAATAGTATAGTAAACAAATAGCTTATTATAATAGCTAAAGATAATAGTATTATATTTTAAAATATTGTTACTAATCTGTCTAATTTTATAGAACTACTGCTGTTTTAAGTGGCTCTGCAGCCGCCTTACTTAGCTGTTATATAGCTGGTGCCTTAGGTCTTCTTTTATATACATCCCTTTGTGATTGATATCGCGAAGGTTGGAAGGGCTTGCGGGCCCTTACACTATAATATTATTAAAAAGTTGGTAGACTAAAGTAGGCGTATAAACTAAATTTAGTATAATAATAGTTGGTTTTTTTTATTAAATTAAGCACAGCTCCCCTTAGCTACTTTAAAGAATTAAAAAAGACTTTTTTCTTTTTTTTATTTCTTTTTTTTATTTCTTTTTTTTGTTTCTTTTTTTTTTGCTCTTATCTTAGGTTTGTATAAACCAGAGCTAAAGGGGAAAAGTATAAGTATTAGTTCTTCTCTAATCTTAGCCCTTATTTATACAGCAGTTAGTTAGGGTTTGGCTGGGGCTGTAGCCGCCATTTTATAACAGCTTTTATATTATTAAATATTAAAACTAGCTTCTAAATAGGTTCTATATAGCCTTTTTATTTAATAAAATACTATAATTAACTTTTCCGGCCTTTTATTATACATTGCTTATTAAAAATCTTTTTAATTTTATACTTTTTTTTACTATTAACTATTATAGGTAGTAGTTATAAATTTTTTTAAACTTATAACAGTAATATATTATTAGCTGTTAAATAAAGTAGATTAATATAAAATATAGGATAGATACTTTTTAATATATTAAATTATATAGTATATAATTCTATTTTTTTTAATACAGTATATTTTATATTTTTTTAATCTAACTTTTTATTAGAATAATTTATACAGATATTTTATAGGCTTAATTATATCTAATCATCCTTTTAGTATAATAAAACAGTTTATTAGAATTTATTAGTCTATTTTTTTATATTCTATTATATATAGGCTATAGTACTTTGGGCCCAGTTTAAAATATTATATATTTTTTATATAATTATATTTTTTTATTAAATAAGGCTGGAGGCAGCAACCTCTAGATCTATATTTTAAACTATTTTTTAATTATTTAGATTTAATTTATAACTATAGCTTAGAAAAAATAGTTAGAATTCTATAGCTGTATCTATATAGCTGTTAATTACTAGCTCTGCCAGAGGCAGCAGATTAATCTAATTTTTTTAATTATAATTTATATAAGCTTTTAAATACACCTTAATAGTATTATTTATATATTTAGTTATTTTATTTATTTAAGAATAATAGGCTGTAGACAATTTTTTAATTATTCTAAATAGATTATATATTTTTTTTATATATAACTTATAAACTAGGTGTTCTAATCTAAGACTATAGTTTTTAAAATACTATATTTTTTAAAAACTATTTTAACTAAGGCTTTAGCTGTAGCTTTAGTAGTAATCTTTTTTATTATATAAAATATTACTTTTTTATTAGTCTGTTTGTAATTATAAAAATATTTATATATAACTTACTTTTAGATAAATTAGTAATAAAATCTATTATTAGCTTTTATTAAAATTAATCCAGTATTAGCAGCAGCTTTAGTAATCTGTATTTTAATTTTTTTATAGCTTTATATAACTGCAGATATTACAGTTTTAAATATACTTTTTTATATTTTAGGATATATTAGATTAGAAGTATATTTTACTAAAAAAGAAATAAATCTGCTCCCAGCTAAAATATTCTATAATAAAAAAATTATAATTACTTTAAATAAGATTTATATAAAGTAGTTTATAGTTAGAAATTTACTATTTTTTTTAAAAGTATACCCAAACTCCTTCTGTTAAATATTTATTTAAAAAGATCTTTAATTTCAGCTGGGGCGGAAGTTTATATATTTTTTTTATATAAGCTTTATTAGATTTTAATAATTTATATCTGCTGCTAAAGCGCTGGTCTAGCTGTTTTTAAATTTATTTTTTAGCTTTAATAGTTTTATAATAGTTTACTGTAGCTGTTTTAGAAGATTTTTATCTAATTCTGTTTTATATTTTTATAACTATACTAAGACTACAGTAAGTAAACTAGTTTTATATTTTAAATCCCCTTTTAGTATCCTGCTAAAAATCTGGATTATATAAAATAATATTATAAGGTCTTATTTATTAGATATATTCTATTTTTATTATAAAAAAATATCTGCTTATTTTTTTTATTCCTTTTTAGTAGACTAGTTTAAAGTTAAATCTGCTTAATATTAAGCTTTATTATATATATCTTTTTATAAGTGTATATAGCTTAAAAAAGTATTCTAAGCTTTCAGATACTATATAACTGCTAGTAGTTTTTTATTATAAATCTTATAATTGTACTTAGCTGGGGTATTCTATTTAAAAAAGTAGGTATAAAAATATAGCTTTTTATTTTTATTTATCTAAAAAAGTATTTTTTTATATTATAGCCTAAGAAGTCTGTCTCTACTACTATTATATATTTAAAATTAAAAAAACAGAGAATTAGCTTAGTTATAAATTTTTTTTAATATCTAAAAGCTAGCCTCGCACTTTTAGATCTACTTAAAAAACTAATTTTTTTATTAGATTTATAAGTAGTTGTACAGTAGTTAAAAATCTAAAAATAAATTTACAGTAAAAATTTACAAATTCTAAAAAGCTTTAAACAGCTTTTGCTAATTTAAAACTTTTCTATAAAATAATTATTTTAATCTTTTTAAAATATATTTTAATACCTTGCCCTGCGTGTATAATAAATATAAAATAAAGGATTTTCTTTTTTTTAAACTTATATTTTTTAAAATTTAAAAACAGGCCGGCTTTTTTTAGTTTTTATAATACTTTTTATATATATTTACAGTGCTTTTTAACATCCCTATTTATATAAATTAATATATTATTAATATAGGCTGAACAGAATTTATTAAAATATTTATATAATATTCCAGTTAATATACTTTTAAAAAGTACTTAGAATATTTGCTAGTCTAAAGAATATTACTAGCTATTTATATAGCCTATACTGTATATAAAAGGCTGTTATTTATTCTTAACCCTTTATAATACAGATTTTATGAAAGGCGGATAAAATATCTAGTTTAGTAAACTATTTTGCTTTTTTAATTTAGTTTAAGGTCTTATAAATTAGAGAAAGCAGATAGCAGTTTTTTTTTATAATTATATTAAATACTTAGTAATTTATACAGAATCTTAAATTTTTTTTAGCTTTTATATAAAAAGTATTAGAGCTGCTACTAAAAAGTAGCTAATTTATATAAAATTCTTCTCCAGTAGTTTGGTCAGTTCAGACTATAGAACTATTAGTTTTTTTTAAAATATATTATAAAAAAAGCCCTATAGAACTTCTGGCTTTTTTCTATTCTGGTATATAAGCTTAATTTTATAGTTAATATTTTTTCCCCAGTATAGCAGTAGTTTTTCTGTATTCTCTGATTAAAAGAAAGGCAGAAAGTCCTAATAGTATTTAGAAAATATTATATATTAGAGTGGCTAACGGCCAGGTTAGGTCTAAAGTGGCTAACAGCCAGGTCAGGTTAGGTTAATTGGAATTTTTATACCTCGGTTCAAATTCGGGGCATGGATCATGGCTCAATTTATCCTACTTGCGAAACCTCATGCTAGATCCCGGGCACCGTGGGGTGGAGGGATATATCGCCTAGTCTTGAACCATGTAACCTGTTTGCGTACGAAAAACCCTTCAGGTTGGGTGGAAAGAAGTTTTCAGACAAAAAGGTCGATGTATAAAATCTTCGCTCGGAGAGCTCCTATTGTCACTATTTCTTGGCAAGGTAGTCTCGCAGAAAGACTTCAAGATCCTCCTGTTGCAGATCCAATCTCTCATTCCACAATCCCTTGGTCACTGAAAAGTGATTGAGATTTCCCTGCCCGTATACAGTTCCAGCAATCATAGCCAAAACACCCAACGGCTGACCTTCTTTCCATTTTGAAGCACCAGACGTCCACAGATCATCGACGGAATCTTTCATGACAGTGAATTTCTCATTGGTGATTTTCTCGACGGTTTTCAGAACTTGGTTTTGCGTGATGGTGAAGCTATTGACGTAAATGTAGTTGTTCATGGTGAGATCGGGCTTCTTCAAGCACTTGGCGATGGCCCTACCGACCTGATCAAGGCTAGTCGCCTCAAAAGGAATGTCCCCGTCGTCAAAGATAGTAACCTTGCGCGCAGGTAGATCCCAACCTCCAAAGCCGGGGATATTCAATCCCCAGTCGAACATCCCGCCCGAGATCACCGCCGTCCATGACATTCTCTCTTGATGCTGTTTAAGATAATCGACAGCGTGACGTTTGTCCACTAAGAACGGAATAAAGTCTGGCGAGGGAATCTCCCCAGTGTCGACTCCGTACTCAGACGGGATGAAAATCTTGACGCCAGCCGCGAGAGCAGCATCGATGAACGATTTTTGCTGGGCCAATGCATCGCCGGGGATGATGCTGGAGACTGCACTAACAACCGCATCTTGGCCTCTGAAAGCCTCTTGCAAGGAGGGCTGTGAGAAATCGGACTTGATGTGCCGGACGTTTGCGGGCAAGATTGAGTCCGACGACTCCCGCGTAAGCCCGGTCACCTCAAAACCCTCCGCCTGCAAGGCCTTGATAGATGATCTACCCACATTCCCGCTGGCTCCGATGACAATCACGTTTCGGATATTTGTGACCATTTCAGCGGCAGAGTTGTGGTAGTAAATTGGATATGATAATGAATGGAAAAAGAAAGGTGTCGAGACTGGAGAGATAAGTGTAGGGCTTGGACCTGCCTTCCTCGCCTTAAGGCCTTGTAAGAGTTCCTTATTGTCTACTTCGATTTTATTTAACATGAATTACAAATCATCTATGACGATAATGATGTCGATCTTCCATTAAATCGATTGGTAATACATCTTAATTCAAGAATGGAGTTGCACGGCGAACTGCAACCGGGGAGATGTTCATTATGATTACTGATCTCCGTTGAAGAGTGCGGTAAATCTAGACCCAGAAAGATGCAACCTTTCTAAAAGTGATCACGAGGGTGTGGATCTATGACTTCCTATGTATCATTCACCACGAAATAATACGGTACTTTCGACATACAGTAATCAACCCGAAGGTAAATCTCACTTACTGGGTGGAAAGGTCGATCGCGCTACCCCGAAGCTGAGAACGGCATTTGGTACGGATTTACCGCCTAGTAAGTGGGTCAAGTCAACAGGGTGCTCAGTAATCATGGGTGATTATCCCTCGGCAAGTCGGCAATATGCAAGAATTCTCCGCTCTTGGGTGTTTGACAGCCTTGAACCCACTGCCGAGGAACCCATGTTTAACACGTGTGAACAATCTACGTAGTTGAGCAGCTTCCAAGTAATTTCACGACGGGCTACCGAAGCGATATCTACCCCCGAGTCTTTTTCTATCCTTCTCTTTGTAAAGATAAAACGCTATACTTATTTTTCTTCTTCAAGTTACCCTCGAGGAATATCAAATGGCGAGCACATTAGCAGACCATGTCGCACTGTACAAAGAGGGCCCGAATTATATCTCCTCTCAGAAACCTCAGCGTATGGGAAACTCGGCGCCTATCGCGTACGGAGGCTATGCAATCGCCCTCGGAATTCATGCTGCATGCAAGTCTGCTCCGGATGGATTCCACCTTTACTCAGCCATGGGACACTATCTCCGAGCAGTCAGCACAGAGACCGCCCTCATCTGCACCCCTTCTGAACTCCGCAGAAGCAAGAACTTTGTGACTTATCGGGTGCTTGTCAATCAAAAAGTCCCAACCCCGGAGCCACAACTACGGTTGTGCATGGAGCTTCTGGTCGATTTGCATAGAGATGAACCATCTCTGCTACAATACTCGACTCAACCCACGCAGCAGTATAGCCACTGGACGAACTGTAGCCCCTGGGAATCTTTGATAGAGAAAGACTGGATTCAAACGGGCAAAGTCACGGCGCGAGAACTCCGCGCATTCCACACCCTTTTCGGACTTCCCCGGAATCTCTATGAAACTCGTCCCTGCCCGGAGGGTATCACTGCCCAGAATCTCATGGGTTTGATCAAAGCTGCTGCCACGAGCCAAGACGACCTACTCCCGACGGCGAAGACCTCGGCGGAGTGGTTCCGAGTGAAACACTCTTTAACTTCAGAAGGCGAGGAGATGGCTGCCTTAGGGTTCATTATGGACGGATTACTGTCCTTCTTGCCTTTAGCCCATAATCACTTGTTCTTTCAGGATGCGGATGCGTGCTCCAGCCTGGACTTTGCTCTTCGGGTCTTCTCGCCCAGTCCCAAGATGAACGAGTGGCATCTGAGGGAGGCTATCGGTCATCACGCCGGCCACGGCCGTACGTACAGTGAGAGTAAATTATGGGACGAGCAGGGGAATCTAACAGCCTGCATGAGTCAGCAGTCAATACTGCGGGTTCCTGGCAAAGCGAGAATGTGATGATTGACGCTACTTAAGTCCAGGTTAACAACAAAATGCCACTAATTAAACCATCGAATAGCCGTATAGGGATAAAGGCCTTGAGACGCATTTATAGGCGAAATGCCGTATGCAATAGACACCCGAAAGAGACCCGAAATCAAACTCCACGAACTTTGAGATGGTCTAATTCTCAGGTCGATTTTAAGCAGGTAGAGAGGACAGCGTTGTATTAGAACGTGCAATCTTCATTTATGGATATTAAATATATGAGAACCGTGCTGAAGTAGTGGAAGCTATTCCCGACTGTAACTGTCGATCAAATCGTCGAAATCTGCAGGGCCACTATACCTTGAATAAACGCCTTGCCATTTTTGCCCCTGGTCTTGTAGTCTCAATTGCTCAATTTTCAACATAGTCAATAAGCAAATAGCTGGTGTCTGATTAAGCTTACTGGTTCTACATATCGGCCTCTTGTCCATGTTTCCCTTACATCAAAAGGGCAAGGGTGATACGAGGCGGCCGTGAATGGATGGCAACAGCTTGTAAAAATAATCTGAGTAAGATATAGGAATAGCATTCGTCTTGATAATGGAACCATTGATGTGTGCGGAGGGGTTAGGCAACATCCAAGAAATCCCCGAGCTTTACTTGCAAAACCCTGCATCCCACAATATTTGTCAGATTGAACACGTGTGTTGCATAAGAAAAGCATTCAAGCCCGTTTAGTGAAGACGGGTCTTCGGCTTGCCGCTTTCTCCTCTGGCTCATTGAAAATATTGATATCCCAGCGGGGCTTGTCTGTATCTGGTTTAGGTTCTCTGAATGATGTTGCATGCTGGGTGGAAACCTACAGTAGGAGTATGGAATATTGTAGCGCTTTCGGTCTTTCCCAAGGGATTCAACATTCGAAATCTCTTCATCCGTCAAGGTGACGGACTTGAAGTTTTCGCGAATACGTGAAGGGGTCACGGATTTCGGAATCACGCTGTGGCCACCAACCTGAGCCCATGCGATGCTGAGAGACATTTCGATCAGCACATTGCCTGTAACAAAAGTAGAACTGGGCACAGGGTTTTGATGTAAGGGATGATTCGGCCATACACAACGTTAGCGCCGCTGACTGGTTCCCCGAGCCGTTCAGACGCGGAAGCTGCGACTTCCTGAATGACAGGGTGAGTTATCACCAGAGGAAGCCCGAGGTTGTTATTTCCAAGTGGCTTTAAAGTTATGGGTCAGAATATGCACATGCCGCTATTTTGGGAAGGCTGACCGAGTATGCCGTGATGTGGATGCCTTTCTCATGGCAGTACCTCACCAAATCATTGTCTAGCAGGAAGGGGTGGCGTTCAACTTGGTTGACAGCAGGGATGACGCCGGTGCCCTTGATAATAGCGTCGAGCTAAAGAGCCAATTTGAGCTTTGGGAGCGGCATGGCGCAGGGGGAGAGAAGAGGGAGAATACTGACCTGCTCAACGTTGTGGTTAGCAACTCCAATATTCCTTACCTTGTCCTTAGGGAGTTGAGTCATGGCTAATGGAAGTGAGTATTTATGTTTTGACCGGGCAGAAAAACTGACCCTTCCACGTGTCAATAATAGAGACAGTCTCGTCAATGAGTGCATCGCCGCGTTCATGGCTGCTCGACGCATCGAGAGGAATAAATTCATCGCCTTTCGCGAATGCCACGGGCCAATGAATAAGATAGAGCTGGCTCATTAGCGGATCATCGTGTAGCGGTCCCAAGGAATGACACACATCAATGTAGTCGATGCCTATTTCCTTCAGACACGCATCAAGAGCGGGTTCAACCTCTTCAGGATGATGTTGGCTGTTTCGAAAAGTAAGCAACTCGGACCACCACAGCGAGAGGGGAGGCTGAGGTACTTGTTCCAAAGCTTGGAAGTCTGTTGATAGGCTTAATCAGTAACTAGAGTAAAGTGATCTGAGGAGGCGACTGCGGCATACGATAAAAATATCCTCACGCTTCAGACCAGGAACCTCCTTGTACGCCCGCTGAATACCTTTCGCGATCTCGCTCTGATTTCGGTAACTAGCAGCGCGTGGTTCATAAAATTAGTACAGTAATGACACTATCCAAAAAAAAAAAAAAAAGAAAAGAAAAGAATGTACATTGTAGCCAAATCCTAACGCGCCGAGAAGTGATGAGCAAATCTTTCCAAATCGGATGAATTTGAGTCTCGGTATTACCAAGTGACGATAACCTATCTTCAAGGCCTCATAGACTGCCTCGCCCACTTGCCCGGGGGCTGATTGCCAGGTACCAAATCCCAACTGGCTGTTGGCATGTCAGCGTACGATTTCGTATTGATACTGGAGGCAAGGGCGTCACAGACGGGATTGAATAGCCTGATCTTAAAGTGAATTCACCAAGATGAGCCATTGCACGAATTGACTTGGAGTGATAGAAACAATTGGTTTAGGTAAGGTGGGATAGTATCAATGAGAGCTAAACTGATTACAAGGGGAAACTGTATGGCATTATATAAAAAGGAGGTTTGCTCGGTTTGCAGTATTATTGATACGGTAGTGACATCACTACGGTAATAGTCCTCCTGTACGAAAAAACCCTCTTCGAGGAATTAAATCCATTAACTATTATGATGTTGGAAATGAATATGACTTACGGTACAGAAGTCGCCCGCATTTTTGGTTTAGCTTTCGTGTCCCAGGTAAACTAAGCTTCGGTATGGCATCAAGACCGGGTGCGGCGGAACCGGCGACGCTCGGTGATCAGTAATCCACATAATCAATGCAATAAGTGTGATGTTCTAAAGTGAGTAATGACTTCAAACATGTGACGTACTTCGTCTGTAGTCGATCAATAATCAAATTGGGTTTGCGGTTGTCTCGGGATTAATAAATGTCTCAAGCTTTCCAGAAACCAATATTGGGGATCCATGAGTTATTTTCATCACACCTTCAAAATCTTTGTCTTCTCTGACAGATCGTCTCACGATGAGTTGCCAACTCCAAGTCGACGTATACACTGCTCCGCCCATTCTGATAGAGAATGGGCATTCTGATCCTGACAAGCGATGGTTTTCACCGATCTGCAGTACCCTCGTTCAAGGTCCAAGGTCTGCAATCCTCATTGACACGCCTATCTCTGTCAAGCTCTCTGAGGACTTGGTCAAATGGATCCAAGCCACTGCCCCGGGAAAAGAACTCCGCTATATCTACACGACCCATGCCCATGCAGACCATTTTCTAGGCAACCCCGTTGTTTTGCGCTCTTTTCCAGAAGCGAAATGTGTCGCCACTTCCACTGTGTCAAATGCCATTAAGAAAGACTGGCCCGAAAGCCTTGGAATGTGGGAAAAGATGTTTCCTGGTGGTCAGATTGCGGGCAATCAATCGGTGCCGGAGCCTCTATCTAGCAGCGGGGAATTTACTGTTGATGGACACAAGTGCTATGGGATTGACGTGCCACACTCCGATACGGAGGCTTCCTCATTTCTCCATGTCCCAGATCTTCGACTTGTCGTCTGTGGGGACATTGTTTACGGCGATTGCTATCAATTTTTTGGTGAAGCCAAAACGAAGCAACAGCGTGCACAGTGGCTGAAAGCACTGGAGCAGATTGATACCCTCGGCCCTCATATTGTGGTTCCAGGTCACAAGAGAGCTACGCAGGCCAATGGACCTTACTTAATCTCAGCCACAAGAGATTATATTTTGGCATTTGAGGAGGAGCTGGCAAAAAGCAGCAACAGTGACCAACTTGAGCAAGCGATGATTTCGCGCTTCCCACAGCGTTGGAATAGATTTCTGCTAGAATGGAGCTGTCAAAGCTCGATCGAAGAAAAAGGCAAAAATTAACTTTTAACCCTCGCCAAATCAACTTGATTAGCCGAGGTGAGGAATTCTGCTACTATGAAATCTCACGCAAGGAGTTGATCTGCAAACGCAAATTGGCCACAAAATTATGAGAAAACCCGTCTTCGTTTGCGAGTAGAAAAATCGTTCAAAGCGAGACCAATAGAGAAAGGTGGTCGAGAATGGAAATCCCTAAACACAACATCGTAACTCATAGAAATGGAAGGTAGAGTTACGGCGGACGATTGCGGCCATCGGGCAAATACCCCTTTTTTAACGATTTTCACAGCTGAGTCCATTCACCGCCTGCATAATTCTATGTATTGGTATTACATATACATGTAATTATGATATATTATAAACTAAAGTTCTGCCGGTTTTATATACTTACCACCTATTAGATTCTGTTTATAGCCTTAAAAACTATAATCTGTAATAGTTGTATTTTATATTAAGATTATTATATTGTTAGATTCTGATTTATAATTTCTATTCTAGAGATATACTTAATCTAGAAGTCCTTAAGAGACAGCTATAAATTAGGAATCATGAGTTATTATAATCTAATTTTATAGAGACTAATCATAGATCTTAGATTCTTAATACAAGCGGTAACAGGACTCGGTTATAAAAGGTGTATTTGCCCGATGGCCGCAATCATCCGCCGTTGTAAAGTGGACGAATTAGTAAACATCGAAGGGAGTAACTAATTAACGTGGCGTTCCAATGCAAACGGGTACTTAGTAAGTAGAAGCTTGCTTAATGCAGCAGCCATTCCAATGGGTTGGGTGACTGGGATGACACAGCACGACTGGGGCTGCGGGAGACACGCGATGATGATGATGATGATGATGATGCAATCTCATTCCAGCGAAAAAAATCCCGATCACGGGTCAAGCTTCACGAACCGATTGTTACACACGCCACGGCTCTCGATGATCAGTAATTCAAAATCTCCATTATGACAAATCCTGAACCCCGTGCCAGCTGTAGAATTTATATAAAGTCAACCTGAATCATGTCACTCTCAGCCATCAAATACTAAAAATTGATCTTTCCCTCCATATTCACCATGAGTCTACAAGTGGACGTTTATGTCGCCCCTCCTATCCGGGCCGAAACTGGCTCTGAAGATCCTTCCAAGCAATGGTGGTCGCCCATCTCCTGTACATTGATTCAAGGACCTACATCCGCGGTGCTGGTTGATACGCCAATCTCGGTTCAGCAGTCAGAAGATTTGGCCGCCTGGATCAAGACCACAGCCCCCGGAAAGAATCTCCGATATATTTTCACCACTCACGCTCACTGTGATCACTTTTTTGGCAATCCGGTGATTCGAAAGCATTTCCCAAGTGTTGTGTGTGTTGCTACTTCCCGCGTTGTTCAGGGAATTGAACGAACATTAGCCACTTCGATTCCCCGGTGGACGGGATGGTTTCCGGGCGGCCAGTTCCAGGCTGAAGAACAGATTATCCCAGAGGCATTGCCAGAGAGTGGAGAGTTCTCGATTGACGGCCATAGTCTCTTTGGTGTGCCCGTTAAACATTCTGATACAGAGGCTTCATCCTTCCTGCATGTGCCAGTCCTTCGACTCGTCGTCGCCGGGGACATCGTGTATGGTGACTGCTTTCAGTTCCTAGCAGAGGCCCGTACAGCTGAGAAGCGCCAGGACTGGCTGCAAGCACTCGACCAAATCGATGCCTTGAAACCAAGTATCGTGGTTCCAGGGCACAAGAGGGCTTCGCAAGCAGACGGTCCTTATTTGATTGAGGCCACTAGGCAGTATATTCTGGCGTTTGAAGAAAAAGTGAACCAGCTGCGCGATGCCGATAGGGTTGAGGAGGCGATGAAGAAGCGTTACCCACAGCGGTGGAATAGATATCTTTTGCAAGTCAGTTGCGCAAGTTCTGTGAGCGCGCTCTGATTTGCTCTCTTGTTTTCATAGTTGGAGTGGGGGGCAATGAGTTACTACCATGAGCCCTAATTCATGGAAATTCCACCTATCGAATTGGTACAATTGTCTGCCATATGGTCATAAACTGTAGCTCATTTGACTCGGGAAAGCTCGTGTCCTTGGCAGGTCAGGTGACTGTTGGAGGCAATTTTGATTACTGAACATTGCCCGAGGCTCAGAAATATGGGTCGGTTTTCCTTTTTCGCCACCGCAAATTATTGGTTTCGAGCTGGAACGATCTAGCACTGTAGCTTAGTTGTCCTACACACCCCACAGTTTCCACTTATATGTTTGTAATTGTCTTCTCAAATTCGATTATAGATCAAGCCAGTTTTCGTCGACCTGTCTCGGATTGAGACTTTCTGAGTCTTACCAAACAGCCCTACCCACCTACAGTAATTGAATCACGACCCACAGCGCCCCATCTGCTGTTGTCAGCCTGGATCCATTACTTTCCCCCTCTCCCTCCAGTGCCTACACCTTACCAACGGACATTGGCGGGTCTTTGCCGTTGAAGAGAGGGATGACGCACTGCCGCTAAACCATCGGATTGATGCCAGCATGCAGTCTACTCAAAGATCCTTAGATTCCCCCATCTCCGCAATGATCTCAAACTGCAAGTCCTCACAAGTTAGCAAACCATCGAACACGGCAGAGAAGCCCAAGCTCAAAAAAAGGGGTCGACCGCGCAAGGACAATGACAGTCTTGCAGAAATCCCGGCAGAGGTACGTCCCCTAATAGCAGTCTTCTGTAGAAGAACCTTTGGCTCATGTTTATTAAACCAATGTAAGGAGCGGCGTCGCAATCAAATTCGGTTAGCACAGCGTGCTTTCCGTGAACGCGAGAAGGCCGCGTTGTCGCAAAGCGACGCTCGAATTAGCCAGCTGCAGACATCACTCATGACAATGCACAGTATGATAACCTCTTTCGGGCAGGATTTGTCTAAGAGCGGGGCACTCGCGCTGCATAGCGATCTTCATCTGAAATTATGCAGCCTCCTGGCAACTTGTGATGCACTGGCTGAAGGCTACGAGAAACTCTCGGCTGGAAATCTCCTTTACCCTGCCGTGCATGACCAGGAATTAAGAGACCCTGTAGACCCATGGGTCAAGCCATGTCCAGGTGATTTTCGTGCTCAATCGATTCGAATATTGCATAGCCACTCATCGTCATCACCATCAACAACCGTCTTAGCCTCCCTTCCCGAGCTCTCCCTTCCTGCTCACATTTTCACCCCACTGAAGTCTATCTCACGAATACAATTATCGCAGTTTGTTCATCAAGTTCGGCTGGGATGTGCACATTACGCCCTCTCGTCCTTGCAAAATCCCGCCATTACGACAGATCAACTCCGCAACAAGTTCCGCTTCCTACTCAGTCTTATGAGCCGTGAAGATTTGACATCATATTTCGAAGCCTGCGTGCACTATCATGAACACCCCGAGCGTATGCTTAAGTTCGAACGGCTTCCCTTCTTTCGCCTTGGTGGCGCCGGCACTCACTTTCCCGCCGTACCCTTTCCAAACGACAACCACTGTGCCCCCGTCCACAACGATCCCTTGCAAGAACTTCCCCCAGATATCCAACGCCACCTGCATGGGAAGTGGTTTGACAGTAGCGATCTAGAGGGTCTTTTGCGAGAACGGAAAATCCATCTGTCAGCATACCCGCCTTCGAAAGGCGCACAACTTCCATCGACTGTCAACGTGGTCAACGCATCGATTTTGATCAAGTGTAATTGCTTTTTCGATTTCTACCATTTTCTTTCTTATGCTAATTTTCTGGAATTTCCTAGATCTTGTTCGTACGAGTATCTGCCTTGGTCGTTCGCCTGGTTGGCGACCGAGTGATGTAGAGAGGGCCTTGCAGATGTCCTCTTGGAAAGAGATGATTGGACGATCTATGTCAAACCTGACCACTACAGGCATGTAGTCTGTCAGGGATCATTTAACTCGAGAGTTTCTTACTGGACGACTCTGGCAATAATCAAGGTGGCCTCAATGGGGATGGTCTTCAATCGTCGTCATTCGACTTACGCCCATGCCAACTAGCGAAGTGTACAACAACAAGTACGTTTTTCTTTGCTTATGCACAGTATTGTTACTACTACTTCGGACAAATATCTCTAAAAGTTGCAATAAAATTCCACTGTGTTTCTAATATCGATAAAATATTATCACGAGATATTCTTTCATGATTTATCTTCTGGTTGTTGGATTTTATAGTATATTTTATATATTGTATCTGCCTATTAGAACATTTCTCACGTTATCTTTAGGCTGCTGCTTGATATCTAGGTAGATATATCTGTAGATCTCTGGCAAATATACACAAGGTCGCAGAAAATATCGTCCAAATATGATCAATAAGGCAGCGGTAGTTGAAAGGTTAAAGCTATGCTGCTTGTTGTTGAGAATTTATATCACTTAGTTTGATTAAATTAACAATTAACAAAGAGATTCGAAATACAAACTAACATTAGTAAGTAACGCTACTATTTTTTAGTATGCATGCCAGATACACGAATCTCACCAAGCCAACTGCCAGTAGTCCGGGACAAATTCCTCGCGCCCTTCCAGCAGCTCCTGGAACATGGCGCTCTCGCCGATCTGCCCCAGTAATGAGACAATATAGGCCGCCACTAATCTCCTCAGAATGTCGCCAGGTAACGTGTCATAATACACATATCAAAACAGCTTCACCACAACCCCCACATTGTCCTCAAACAGATAAACCGCGTCAGTTTGTTTGTAAGCCTGTGCAGTACTAGACCAACAAGCGGCAGGATGTTGTAGTAATCCGCCAAGATGTATAGCTTTGCGTGCCAGAGAAAGACGGGTTATAAGTCATCTTCAGCGTGAGCGGTTGGTACAGAAGCAAATGTGAGACCTTAACTTGTAGAGGCGAGGCCATGCGATGTTTTTTAGTACACTGGAAGGTACTTAGTTCAGTTTTTAGTTTGCTAGGTCTAAGACAGAACTGCTATCGTTATGGTTATCATATGATTATGACTATCCAAGTGCGCAGCCGGCGCGGCAATCCAAATTCAAAGGCAAAATAGACGTGCTCTTATACGTACTAAGTCGTAAGCCAATGTGCGCGTAGATCATAGTTACCTGCGAAAGGGGTTTCCGAAATAATTTGCCGACCCAGACAGCCGGACTGCTCTCCGCTTGGGAGTTTTTCGTCGCACGACAAGTCATAATCCTGTCGAGCGGCCCGGACTTATCGCTGCGCAGAATAGCCCATTGCTTACAAACTCTAAACCGGCGAAGAGGGGAAGTTGCATTCCGCCCCTATGAGCAGGTCAAGTCCAATAAGCATAACTATTCAAGGACATCTCTCCCAGAAGGTCATCCGTCCCCCACAACGAAGTGCGAGAATGAGATTAAAAGGCGATGAATAGTTCATCTTATCCTATTGAAGTGATACCACAAGATCCGAGAGAAGAAACGAACATAGAAGGGTAGTTTGAGCTTCGCTTAACAGGTACTTTTCGGCGATGACATCTGCGCGAATGCTGTTTCTTTGCCCCACCATAATCGTTGGTGATCCAGGAATTATTCAAGTAGCAGTGTCAATGCACATTTCAAGATAATATGTAATAGTACGCAACGAAACAGGTATAATACCCGCCCGGTCAGAGATTTGGTGTTGAGTCATGCCGCAAAGATGGCTTAGGAAGCTCTCATGTGACTGTCCGCAGCCGAAACAGCTTCTTGCTCTTTCCTGTGCCTACAGATAGCAGATGGTTCGAATGTGTTGGAAACCCATCCTTTTTGATGATTTCCGTTGGTATAATTTCAAACCATATTAAGTTTCTCCACGAACGCGGTACAAGCCGCACTTCTGGACTTGCGCAACATGCTTCGTGACATGTTATGAGTATGGGGTAAACGTTTCGAATTGTTGGATAACATGGCGGTAATCAGCCCAATAGCTCAACCTCGCGAACGGTATGGATTGTAAAGTGGCACGTGGTGACTGGCAAAGGCTAGACAAAGATTACAGATCGCTATCCAGAACTACTTGTTTATCGGCGCACGACATCTCCTGGATCGGTCAGCCAGGTCCGTGCCGCTAATTCTGTGCTAGCGCGCCCGGGATTCTTGGACCCGATCATAAAGCAAGTTCCAAGCAGCACCTGTCACATTGATAGGCATGTTACTGCACAATAACAGAGAAGAAAAGAAGGGCTAAATTAGAAAGGTGGATCTGAACCCTGTCAGAGTGGGTCACCACCCTGCCTGGAATGCTTGTCTGTCTCCGCGACCTCATGTTCATCTAATCTCTCCTCATATGCCTTTCTCCACATGATTGAATTTACTGCTTTATTCTTTATTCTTCCTTATTTATGTTCACATTGTCAAGATGAACCTTCAAGTCTTAAGGTACTACATCCCTCCGCTGTATGGAGGTTGAATATATAAATTACTGGCTCTGCTTCACCGCCACGGCGAAGATCAGTATTGGGCTAAGCAGATACAACAACCGACCGCACTGACTTTTCGGTAAGGTCTAGCCCCGCCATGTACGGAAGACTATTTGGAGGGACTAAGTTTCAGGAGAATTAGGCTGAGGCCATACAAATTAATGATATTAATTGATATATATAGCTAACAAAGGAAGTTGACTATATTATGTAGTGTCTTCTGCTGTGTTAGATAGCCCGGCGACCTTAGGCTATTGTTATGGGACCAAGGCCCTGATATAGAGCTCGGCTTCAGGCACCAGTTGGCACCTGAGGCCTCGCATGCTATGTACCAAACTAGCGCTAGCTTAGCACACATATAAAAGAATTTTATACAAACAGATAAAATAGCTCCCCAGCTATTTTTTTTGTTTAAAGATACGTTTTAATTAGTACAATCTATCTGTTTTATAACATTAGAAATAGCTTTTTAAAAAGGTCCTAGACAGAGCCCGACTAGGCGTATAAATAGAATGGAACAGAACTAAAAGAAATATTAGAATAATATGTTGTACAATACCTGTGGCATGCGGCCGCCAGCCCCCACTTTAACACTAATATTATTACTGATTTGTCGGGCTTCCAATCCAGGTTTTTATATTAGTATAAAGCTGACCCCTCTTTTCCAAGATATATATAAATACTGAAAATCCTTAGGGGGGTTGGAGAACCCTAAGAATTAATCTTATAATTAATAAAAAACTACTTTTTAACTGCTTTTACCTTATCTAATCAATATATCTACTGTATTAAATAGTTTTTAATAATTTTTAATTCTTCTATCTTTAGTTATTTAAAAGAAGTAGTATACCTTTTACTAAATCTTTACTAAAATCTTTTTCTAGTATTTTATCTGCTTCAGAATAAAATTATCCTATACAAGCAGATATTTAAAAAATAAAAGCTACTATTTACCAATTAGAATAGTTAAAGGAATTAAAAAAATCAAGTCTAAATTTTATAAATTAAATAAAAAGATATTAAACCTTTAGTAGAAATAAGTTAATATTATATAAATTATATCTTATCCTAAGAAGAGAAAAAAAAGAAATTAAACTTAAAAAAATCCTTATATTTTTTTTAATTTAGTCTATAATAAAAAACTAAATGGATTTATAACCTATAATATACTATAAAAAGTACTTTTTAAAAATATTAAACTAAAAACTAAAAGATTTTAGCTGTAGTTAGCTATCTAGACTTTACCTATTAGTAAAAATAGTATTAATATATTAATTAAAAATTATTAAAAAACTGCAGAAAAGCTAAAAGAATTATAGGATTATTTTATCTAATAAATCCTCTTTTTATTTAAAATACTATTATTTTACAGTCTAATACTATAAAACAGCTTAAACAGGCCTATTAGCAGAAAGATTAAAACCTAAAAAAATTATAGTTTTATTTAAATACTTTAAAACAATACTTTAAACCAAAATAAAAAAATAAATATATTTTATTTTTTTTCTAAGTTAGTACTGGAGCTTAGTTAATATATATATAAATATATATAAAAATTACTAAAACCTTGAAGAAAAAGTATGTATTACTACTTATTACTGGAATATACTAATCTATAAAAGAAAATAAAAGTTAGATATTTAAAATTATTTAAATAAAGGATTTAAAAAACTAAGATTCTTATAATAAGACTATAAGTCTGCTTTATTAAAATCATATTAAAATCAAAAGAATTATAAAGGGGAAATACTTTATTACTATATATATAATAGTAAGTTTTATTTTTTAAATTATTACTTTTAGAAGAACCAAGATAAAAGTTAAAAAAAACTAATAGAAAAAGAATTTTAGTTAAAAAAAGCTCTATATTTTTAACTGAGTAGCCTAAAGTAGGGACTGTTACTTATTTTACTATATTTATTTTTTTAAAATACTTTTAAAACCTATACAGACCTAGATTTATATACTAAATTTAACTTAATTAGCTACTAATTTATTCTATAGTTCTATTTAACCATAATTTATTTTACAGTTTTATTAATTATTACTATTAATTATTTTATTTTATTTACTTATAAGATATAAAAAACTTTTATTACTGCTACTAATTTAAAAAGGACTATACAGTTTTTTATAAAATCTTATATAAGTATTAACTAAAATTTAGAACTTTTTAAAAGCCCTATTTTACTTTTTATAACTATTTTAAAGGACCTATATATTTATCTATTTATATAAAATTATTAATAATAATATAAAATCTAAATAATAAAAATTTTAATTTTTTATAAATTTAGATAAGCTTGTTAGAATCTTATTTATATCTATACTATAATAAAACTTTCTAAAGATATTTAATTACCTAATAATAAAAATCCTATAAAAGATCTGAAGGAAGCAATTAATAAAATAATAATCTTTTTAAAATTTTATAATCTTTTTAAGATATTTTTTAAGCTGTTTATAATAACTTCCTTTTTATAGTGTTGTACAATACCCGTGGCATGCGGCCGCCAGCCCCCCACTCCGACACTGCTATCGTTACTGATTCGTCGGGCTTCCAATCCGGGTTCTTATGTCAGTATGAAGCTGACCCCTCTTTTCCAAAATGTATATGAGCACTCAAAATCCTTAGGGGATTAGGGATCCCTAAGAATTAGTCTTGCAATTAATAGGAGACTACTTCTAACTGCTTTTGCCTTGCCTAACTAACGTGTCTACTGTGTTAAGTAGTTTCTGATAATTTCTAATCCTTCTATTCTTCTGGTTACCCAAGGAAAAGTAGTATGCCTTTTACTGAATCTTTACCGAAATCCCCCCAGAGCACTTCATCTGCTTCAGAACAGAATCATCCCATATAAGCAGATATTTAAGAAGTGGAAGCTACTGTCCACCGATTGGAACGGTTAAAACATTTGAAGGAGCAGGTCCAAACCCTACAAACTGAATGTGGAGCTATCGAACCCCTAGCGAGAACAAGTCGACATCGTACAAGTTATATCTCGTCCTCCAAAGAGGAAAAGGGAGAAATTAAACTTAAAGAAATTCCTACATTCTCCCTTCAATTCAGCCTACAACAAAGAACTGAATGGATTTGTGACCTACAACATACTTTTGAGGGCGCTTCTTGGAAGTACCGAACTGAGAACTGAAAGGTTTTAGCTGCAGTCAGCTATCTAGACTCTACCTGTCGGCAGAGGTGGTATCGATATATTGACAAAAAATCACCGGAAGACTGTAGAAGAGCTAAAGAATTATAGGATTATTTTATCTAATGGACTCTCTCCCTTATTCGAAACGCGGCCACCCTGTAATCTGATATTATGGGACAGTTTGAACGGGCCTATCAGTAAAAAGATTAAGATCTAAGAGAGTTCTACTTCTATTTGGATACTCTAGAACGATACTTTGAGCTAAAATAAGAAAATGAACGTGCTTTATTTTTCTTCTCTAAGTTAGTACCGGAGCTTAGTTGATATATACACGAACATGTGTTGAAACTACTGGAAACTTGAGAGGAGATGGTATCTATTGCTACTTATTACTGGAATATGCTGACCTGTAAGAGAAAATAGGAGTTGGATGTTTGAAGCTATTTTAATAAGGGCTTTAAAGGACTGAGATTCTTACAACAAGACCACGAGTCTTCTTTATTGAAATCCTATTAAAACAGAAAGAACTATAAGGGGGAAACACTCTGTTGCTATATATACAATAGTGAATTTTATTTCTTAAATTATTGCCCTCAGAAGGGCTGAGGCGGAACTGAAGGAGAACTGATGGGAAAAGGACCCTAGTTAAGGAAGTCCCTACACCCTTAACTAAGTAGCCTGAAGTAGGGACTGTTACTTGTTTTACTATACC
Source organism: Aspergillus uvarum CBS 121591 (assembly GCF_003184745.1). Classification (NCBI taxonomy): domain Eukaryota; kingdom Fungi; phylum Ascomycota; class Eurotiomycetes; order Eurotiales; family Aspergillaceae; genus Aspergillus; species Aspergillus uvarum. The sequence goes on along the minus strand of NW_020291298.1, from coordinate 1,025,852 downwards.
TATTTTTTTTTAAAACACTTTTGAAACCCATGCGGATTTGGACTTGTGTGCTGAAGTTGATCTAATCAGCTACTAATTTGTTCTGCAGTTCTATTTAGATGCAGCTTATCTTACAGCTTTATTAATTATTGCTATTAATTATCTTGCCTTACCTACTTATAGTGTATGGAAGATTCCTATTACCGCTACTGATTTAAAAGGGACTATATAGTTTTTTGTAAGATTTTGTATAGCTATTGACTGAGATCCAGAACTCTCTGGAAGCCCTATTTTGTTTTTTATGACCATTTTAAGGGACCTATATGTTCATCTATCTGTATAGAATTGTTAATGGTGGTATGAGGTCTAAGTATTGGAGGTCTTAACCCCCTATAAATTTATATGAGCTTGCTGAAACCTTACCTACATCCATGCTGTGATAAAACTCTCTGAAGATGTCTGGTTATCTAATAATAAAAACCCTGCGGAAAGTCCGGGAAAACCTATTGACTAAGCAACAATACCTTTAGAACTTTATGATTTTTCTGATGTATTTTTTTTAAGCTGTTTGTAACAACTTTCCTCTTATGGCCCCTCTGACTATACTATTGATTTAAAAGAGGGTGAAACCCTGCTGTATAGGCCTATTTACCTTCTTTCTTAAGTAGAACTTTAGTCCCTTTGTTGTTATATTGACGAGAACCTCCAGCTAGGGCGGATTTGATTCTTAAAGAGCCCTGCAGGGGCTCCTATTCTTTTTGTACCAAAAAAGGATGGAGGTTTTTGATTATGTGTGGACTATAGGGGACTTAATAAGGTTTTAGTTAAGAATTGTTACCCTTTACCTTTAATTTCGGAGATTTTAGACAGGATTGCAGGAGCCCAGTACTTTTTAAAACTGGATGTCTAAGATACTTATTATTGAATTTGTATTAAGCAAGGGGACGAATAGAAGACAGCTTTCCAAACCTGTTATAGATATTTTGAATATTTAGTTATGCTGTTTGGCTTGACTAATGCCCCGGCTATGTTTTAATACTATATCCATCTAGCTCTCTATAATATCCTAGATCTTTTTTATATCGCTTATTTAAATAATATTCTTGTTTTTTTTAAGAACTATTCCTCCCATACTCTTTATTTATGTTAGGTATTGGAATGCTTACAAAGAGCAGATTTTTATGTCAAACTGTTGAAATGTACCTTTTTCTAAGACTATGTTGAGTTTTTTGGATATGTTATATCTTAAGGTGGCGTTTTAATGGACTTTTAATAAGTGTCTGATATTCTTAAGTGGCCGATCCCAACTATATACCGTGAGATCTAAGTTTTTTTGGGATTCTGTAATTTTTATCGGTGCTTTATCAGGAATTATTCCTTGATTGCTCTGTTATTAACTTCCCTTCTGAGAGGTGCTTAAGAAGGGAAAAAGTCTAGAAAGGTCAAATTTACTACTAAGGAAATAATAGTGTTCCGACAACTTTTTTATAGCTTTTAAACTGTGCTTTTATTAAGGTACTTTGATCTACAGAGACAAATCCGAGTAGAAACAGATGCTTTTTAATAGGGTATGATAGGAATATTGTCCCAGCCAGATGATTAAAAAGTATATCACCCTGTTGTATTCTGGTCTAAGAAATTTAATAGTTCTGAAACTTGCTATTTGACCCCAGATTAAGAGCTTTTCGCTATTATTTATTTTTTTAAGTATTGGTATTAATACCTTGAAGGGCTATTGTATACAGTAGAGGTTCTTTCAGACTATTAAAATCTCTAGATATTTATAAAACAGCTGAGACTGAATGGCTGTTAGGCTTGATGGTATATATATTTTAGTAGATATAATTTTATTATTTGGTATTGGTCCGGCAGGCGCAACCCTACTGACCCACCGTTAAGAATAGAAAAGATTTCGGAAGTCCTACCTGATAAGGAGGTTCTAAAAATAATGCAGTATTAGATAGCTGATAAATCCTTAACGGATTGTCAACTAGTCCAGGTGAAACCCCAGTCTGAGTATGACGAGACATCTTTATAGGAGAGCCCTAAACTTAGTACCTGTATAGCATTAAGCTTTTAAAAAGGTTAAAAGGACTGGGAAGCCGGTATAAAAGCAGCTGACTGGGCTGTTGGAGTAAGAGTATTTTATAATCAATATATCAGTATATTGGCAGTGTTCCGAATATATAAGTATAAGAACTCCTTATATCCTAAGATTAATAAGGAACTATATTCCCTGATCAGAAGAATCTAAAAAGAAGATATGAAAATATACTGTTGAAAACTTGCCGTTTTACAAGGCAATCCAGGACTAAAGCACTGGGGAATTAATAAGAATAATCTTATTACTTATAAGTACTGCTTGTATATTCCCGCAGGAGAATGCCTTCGGCAATGTTTACTTAGTTTTTATTATAATAACCGGCTAGTAGGCTATTTTAGGCAGTTAAAAATAGAAGCCTTTTTTAGATGGAAGTTTCACTGGGTAAACCTCTACAAAGATGTGGTTACCTATGTTAGGGAATGTCCGGTCTGTTAGGGGATTATTTTTGCTAAGTATAAGCCCTATAGCAAGTTTGAATCCCTGCTGATTCTAAGTCGATCCTTTAGTAAACTATTTATAGATTTTATTACAGAACTACCCCCTGTTATGACAAAGAACAATATTTGGGATTCAATCCTTGTTATTATTAATAGGTTTACAAAGTGGTGTTGTTTTCTTCCTGTTTTATGTACTATTACTGCCCCAGAACTTGCTGAACTTTTTTATAGAGAAATTAAACTGTAATATGGTCCACTATAGGGTATAGTCTCTGATAGAGGCTTTCTTTTTACCAGTAAATTCTGGTTTTAAGTAGTATACCATACCCAGGTTAAACTGCAGTTATCGACAGTGTTTCAACCTTAAACTAATGGCTAAATAGAACAGATAAACCAGACTTTTAAGCAATATTTATATTGTTTTATTAATAAGAATCAGCTTAATTGGCCGGCTCTACTGCCTTCTGCTTAATTTACTTGTAATAATGCCCCAAATTCTACTACTGGGTATTCGCCTTTTAAGGCCCTTATGGGCTATTCGCCTGATTTTCATCTTCGTGCCGAGGATGTTACACCATAGAAAGGGGTTCCTGCAGCTAAAAACCGAATTGATAAATTAGCTGTATTGTGAGAGAAGTTACAGAATTACTGGCGAAAAGCTAATAAGACCTAAGTAAAATGCTACAATAAGAATTATCAACCGATGACCTTTAAAAAGGGTGATTTAGTAAAGCTGTCTACCAGGAATCTAAAGATTAAGGCCCCATTTAAAAAGTTAGCCCCCTGGTATATTAGGCCCTTAAGGGTTCTAGCAGTTATTAGGACCCAGGTATATTAAATATCTCTGTCTGATTGTTACAGTCAAATCCACAACATCTTCTATGTATTATTATTAGAATAATAGGAATCTAATACAGAATCAACAAATGAACTCCACCCCCCAGAACTGGAGGAGGAAGAGGAGTTTGAAGTTAAGGATGTTAAAAATAAACAAATCTTTAAAAGCAAACAATATTTTCTAGTTAAATAGAAGGACTGGCCGAGTGAATATAATAAATAGGTACCGGAGGAATCCATAGAAAATGCCCAGTAAGCAATACAAAATTATAGAAAGTAAAAAAAGAAGTCGGGGCGGTAGAAAAATTCTTATTTCTAAATATAAGGGGAGCAACCGAACTACTATCAAATTGCTATATTAAATACAGTTAAGAGATTGTATTAATATGCTTAATCAAACAAAACACCCCTGCAAATAAGCCGGACCCCTGTTGAAAACCTACCGAACAGAACCAGAGCAAGGTTGTTCCTATTAAAGAATATGAGCAGGGAAGGGCCAAGTGTCCTTAACCTTCTGAATGCAGTGACCCTGAGGAGATTCCACATCACTGTACATGGCCTCGACCTCACGGCAGATCCCAGTGAAGAAAGCCTGCTTGGCACTGGTCCACAAAATGTAGCCATCATTACCAGGGAGGAGGTGGAGCATAGTCGGATCCTCAGCGATGGCGCGACGACCCGCAACGAACTTGTAATAGAAGGGGAGATACGGCTGGAAAATCAGCTTATGCTTTAACTGGAAACCTATAGGGAAATGTACCTAAATCTTGGCCTTAGAAGATCCGGTTAATTTGTGTTTATAGTGATGGGCCAGCTCGGCAGCCTTAAAACCAACCGCAAGTGCCAGGGTCAACTTGCAAACGGGAAGACGAAGCTTAGAAGACTAGTTGAAGTTATTATTACTGGTGATAATAAAAAACTCCTCACACCAACCTAAGATCGTCGAGAGTTCGGTGGTGTTTCTAAGTATACTAACCAATATCTAATTCTGATTAGCTTAATACAACTATTAAAAGGGCGTTAATATTTATCTGGTTATAGATTTAATTATAATTTAAATACTGTTTATAAGCCACAGATACAGCTGTATTAAAAATACAGCTGGAAGAGAAAAGCTCCCTATTAGTAGGGTTAAAATTGCAGATGGAGGTGCGAAAGTAGTATAGATAAAAAAAAGTCTTTAGTATAAAAAAAGTATCAGCTAAACAGTAATAAGTAGTAGGAGGCATGGTGTCGAATCTTTGTTAACTTAAGAAGAGAACGACTTGTATTTACTAAAAACTGCAATATAAAAGACAGAGACGATGCTGAAAATAATATAGAATAAGTATAGATAGAGGAAGAATTAATAGAGAATTAAAATATAAAAAATAATAAAGCTGTAATAAACTTTTTTGTTTATAAATATAATATATATTAAACCCTGATCGGGTTGTTGATAATACACGTCCTCTATTTACTATATTTAATATAATATAAAGTAATATAATGCTATATTAATAGCCCTGCTACTATAGCAATACTAGCTGTATAGTCTGTTGGAGTATTATTAAATATCTAGATTACTTTTTTTAGCTATATATTAAAGCTATTCTTATTTATACCCCGGACCAGGTGGTCCGGCTTGGTAGAGGAGTATAAATTGTTGTATAATATCTGTGGTATGCGGCCGCCAGCCCCCCACTCCAATACTGCTATTGTTACTAATTTGTCGGACTTCCAATCTGGGTTTTTATATTAGTATAAAGCTGATCTTTTTTTTCCAAAATGTATATAAGCACTCAAAATCCTTAGGGGATTGGGGATTCCTAAGAATTAGTTTTGTAATTAATAGAAGACTACTTCTAACTGCTTTTGCCTTGCCTAACCAACATGTCTACTGTGTCAAGTAGTTCCTGACATATAGTCCCTTAGACTATACTATTAATCTAAAAAGATAAAATCCTACTATATAAACTTATTTACTTTTTTTAAATAAAACTTTAGTATTTTATTATTATATTAATAAAAATCTTTAGTTAAAATAAATTTAACTTTTAAAAGGCTCTACAGAAGCATCCAGTTTTTTATATTAAAAAAATAAATTGTCAGGAACTACTTGACGCAGTAGACATGTTGGTTAGACAAGGCAAAAGCAGTTGGAAGTAGTCTTTTATTAATTATAAAACTAATCCTTAGGGATTTCTAATCTCCTAAGGATTTTAAATACTTATATATATTTTGGAAAAAAGGGGTCAGCTTTATACTAATATAAGAACCCAGATTAAAAGCCCAATAAATTAGTAATAATATTAATATTAGAGTAGGGGCTGGCGGCTGTATACTATAAGTATTATATAATAATTTATACTTTTCTATTAAGCCGGACTATCTAGTCTGGGGTATAAATAGAAATATCTTTAATATATAGCTAAAAAAGTAATTTAAATATTTAATAATACTTTAACAGGCTATATAGCTAGTATTGCTATAGTAGCAGAGCTATTAATATAATATTATATTATTTTATATTATATTAGGTATAGTAAATAGAGGATATATATTATTAATAATCTGATTAGGGTTTAATCTATATTATATTTATAAATAAAAAAGTTTATTACAGTTTTATTATTTTTTATATTTTAACTTTCTATTGATTTTTTTTATCTATACTTATTTTATATTGTTTTTAGTATTATTTTTGTTTTTTGTTTTATAGTTTTTAATAAATCTAAGTTATTTTTTTTTAGTTAATAAAGATTTAATACTATGCCTTCTACTACTTATTGCTGTTTAGCTAATACTTTTTTTATACTAAAAACTTTTTTTTATTTATACTACTTTTATATTTTTATTTATAATTTTAATCCTATTAATAGAAAGCTTTTTTTTTCTGGCTGTGTTTATAATACAGCTGTATTTATAGTTTATAAATAGTATTTAAATTATAATTAGATCTGTAACTAGATAAATATTAATATTTTTTTAATAGTTGTATTAAGCTAATTAGAATTAGATATTAGTTAATATACTTAAAAATACTGCCGAACTTTTAATAATTTTAGATTAGTATAAAAAGTTTTTTATTATTATTAGTAATAATAACTTTAACTAGTTTATTGTTACGGGACGGATGGATTGTGCTAATCGAAACGTGCCTTAGAACAAGAAGAAATAGCTGAGGAGCTATTTCATCTGTTCGTACGAAATTCTTTTATATGTGCGCTAAGCTAGTGCTAGTTTAGTACTTAGCGTGCAAGGCCTTAGGTGCCAACTGGTGCCTGAAGCCGAGCTCTATAACAGGGCCTTGGTCCCATAACAACTAGGCGTATTTAGCTAATTATCCTATCCTATATCCCTTTTCATATACATACATATTTTTATAATTAACTAATATTTCTCATTTTCCACCCAACATCATACCATATGTATGTACTCAGTTGGTAAAGAAAATCTTTTCGTATTACTTTCTCTTAAAAAGGTGAAAATTACTAGCCCGACAGACGGCCTCCCGCTAGCGTTCCCGCTCTGGGACCATTAGTAAAGAAGAACAGTGTTCGCAGCGGAAGCTGATTTTGCTATGTTGTGTATAAATTATAAGTTAATCTATAATCATTAATTTATCTGCTTTATTTTTTTTAACCAGCAGATTTGAACAGTTAAAGTAATAGTTATATTTTGATCTAATTTTAACTGTACAGTTAAAAATTCTTATAATTTAATCTAACTGCTAGATTAAAGTTAGATTACAGTTAAGGTATAACAGTCAGATCAAGGTACTCTAACTAGGGCTTTGGTCCTACTCTACTTCTAGCCACCCTAGTTAGTATCTTCTAGCACGCCCAGTAAAGTAGTATTTTAATAATCAGCTATAGCTATAAAGAGCCTTGTCTGGGAGACGACAGGTTTTCTGTTTTTTTTTTTTACTGCTATGTGGCTACCTATTGGGTAAATTGTAGTAGCCTACAGTTAAACACATCGACCAGAACATGCCCAGGACCCACAGGTGTGGCTCTTGAGAGTATAAAGCGGACCCTGCGGACTATGTGGACTAGTGCGGATTCTGCGGATTCTGCGGACTCTGCGGACTCTGCGGACGTAACAAAGGGTCCTGTAACTCACACGTACATACAGATTGACCCATCGGGCGAGGTAAGAAGAGTCACCCTATTCAGGATTTGCATATTGCTCAAAAGCCGAGGAGCCTATCATAATATGCCTGGCAAAAGAGATTCGAGTGATATGTAAAAAGAGCAAGGACAGAGGTTATGCTTAAATGAGGGAATGATTCCGAGGATACTATCACAATATTACCTATATATGACCTACAAGAATGAATTGGGAAATCTTGTACGTTAAAGTCTCTACTTTCTCATTTCATATCTAGAAGGAATAACAATAGGCTTCACAATATGCTGATCTTCATCAGAATGTGGGATGTAAAGAAGATTTGGCTAACTGCTAAATGCAACCGGAGTTGCAAGTAGCTAATAGATATATTAGAAATAGTTTAAGTAGTACCTAGAAGTGCCTCTAAGACAATTTTTTGAACTGCTATTTCTATAACTCGAAGTTCCACCCGCACTTGAATTTGCCCATCTTTCCATTTTTTTCAAAATTTTCGTATTATATTAAGAGAGAAATCACCACTTTAAAATATTACTTATTGAAACATACCTATATGCGGGAAGTTCCCGTGGAATGGTGGTGGATGGGTGGAGACTTGTGGCTGAGACACAGAAGAATGGTCTGTGAATCAACCGTTTGCTGGGTTGATGGTCTAATCAGCCCAAGATAGTGAATGGCAACTATAGAAACGTAGGTCAAGGATAATCCGACCATAAAAGCTGAACCATTTCCATCATTTTTTTTGATGCATCCACACTTTATCTATACCTTACATTGTTATAGTTATTACAGTGTATCATGTCTGCCTCCTTCAATTTCGTTCCTTCAGCCGTGTCGCACAAACTTGAACCATTTACCCTTTGTGTTCCCGAGACTGACCTCGCACATTTTTGTTCCCTTTTGACGCTCTCTGAAGTAGGTCCTGTAACATGGGAAAATTCTAACAAAGATCGGCAATTTGGGATCAGCCGCGAATGGATTGTTTCTGCTCGAGATTACTGGTTGAAACAATTTGACTGGCGGAAAAATGAGGATTATATCAACAGTTTCCCAAATTTCAAACTAAATCTTCAGGATGAGCGCTGTGGTAACTTCACAGTTCATTTCGCTGCACTGTTCTCCAAGCATCCTGATGCTACGCCTATTGTTTTCCTCCATGGTTGGCCAGGCAAGCACTTTCTCTCTCCGGCTTTTTGTCCAGGCATAGCCACCTTCATGACCATGCTGACCTTTTCCCAGGGAGCTTCTTAGAATTTTTGCCCGTGCTGTCACTTTTGCAGGAAAGGTTCTCTCAGGATAGTCTTCCTTACCACATCATCGTCCCATCGCTTCCTGGGTACGGGCTATCCTCAAAATATACGGCAGACAATTTCACACTGGGGGATGCATCTCGCTTAATCAATAATCTCATGATTGAGCTCGGGTTCGTTGATGGATATGTAGTGCAAGGCGGCGACATTGGGGGGGTGATTTCGATGATGCTGGCATCGACTTATGAGGAGTGTAAAGCTTGTCATGGTAGGATCTCCAGGCACTTCCCTGCGCTTATCCCCAGTAATTCGGTTCAGCGATGAGTTGACTTATTGCTGCAGTGAATCTAATTTTTCCATCGCCGGTTCGCAGTGAAGATCGAGTCTTGACCGATAGCGAGACTGCCTTCCTTCGAGAAGCGGCGGAATTCCAGCGAAGTGGTTTTGCTTATGCGATGGAACATGTGACAAGACCTGCTACCATTAGAATTGTTCTGTCGTCCAGCCCCATTGCTCTTTTAGCGTGGTAAGACGATAAAACCGCCCACCTTCAACCATTGTCATCGTTTACTCATACTTTGTGATCCTGCAGGGTAGGTGAAAAGTTTCTGGAATGGACCGATGAAGAGCCGACCATTGAAGCGATCTTGCGCATGGTCACTTTCTACTGGTTTACTTCAACTCTTCCTCACTCACTTTATGCGTATCGGGAGCTGTTATCAAACGAACGACCACCACTACGTTACTTTTCCGGCAAACCGTTTGGTTATTCTCGTTTCCCGCTAGAGCCTTGTTCGACACCTGAAAGCCTTGCAAAGGAGGTTGCAAATTTAACATGGTTTCGTGAACATGACAAGGTCCGTTTTGAATCCCATCCGCAAGTCTATACCCTGCTTGACATCCATTGCGCACATCTGTATGTAAACCTGACTAACCCAATAATTACAGGGCGGTCACTTTGGCGCCTTCGAGCAGCCTGGGTTGTTTTTGGAAGACATAATCGACTTTGTGAACCATGTGACACAAAAATGATTTCTCTCCACTTTCAGCGTTGAGAATTTCAGGGTCAGAAGAGGTTGAAATCGCGAGTTGAAGAGCGATCGACACAAATCAATCTCCATCAAAACAATTTCAGTGCGAGTGCTTCGCTTATCTTTGTTGACCCTCTGTGGTGGTCTTTGTCTCTGCTTCTATCATCAAACCAGCATTTTGATTTCCTACTTGTCCTTTTTGCTACCGTAGGTGATATCTCCGTCTCGTCACGGGTTGGGTCTGAACACTGGACCCAAAATCTAACTCGCTGATCTAAATGTTGGACAAATTAATATATAGATGACTGTCAAGGACAAACCCCGAACGTGTATCGTTTCCAATTCGAAGTAGCTGTGTTTTTGTTACGTTTAGGTAGTGACGTCAATGACTTCAAGTAGCGTAATCGGTAACAAGTGGGCTGCGCAAGCGAGCCGGCCGGCCTATATTGCATATAACATAGGCTTTTTTGAATCTTTTATGTCGTATTAGATATGTGATAAGAACTTTTTAAACTGAGATAATATATATAAAACTACTACAAGAATATACTCTTTTAATCTTAGATATCTCAGACTTCATATTATATTATACCTCTATTACCTGAGCTCGTGGGCGTCCTCCGCGGTCAGGTATCCTGCCGCATACGCCGCCGCAATTTCGCCTGCAGGTTTGTGTGGATTGTCAGCTTCTTTACATATACATATATCTGTAGAAGATATATACTTGCCCATAGGGGAATCTGGAAGGGAGACATATTTACCAGACGAATGGCCCACAACGGCATGAAACCATACCCCCGCGCTGTGAAGGAGCTCCACCAAGACCATCTGGATGACCCTACGCAGGGGCTGCGCGATTGCTGTCTCATTCAGTCGTCTTTGCTCGGGGGCTGCCAGCAGCTCCTGCAGGATCGACCATTTGGACGGCTGCTCTTTCTCCAATAGCGCAACGAGAGTGTCGATGCGATTTCGGGCATAGCTGGAGGCAGTGATCAGCGACCGGCCCATGCCCGCCCACTGCGTGCCTTGGCCGGTGAAGACGCCTAGAATCCGCGCGGACGCGCCCTGTGCTAATCGACGAGTCAACAGCGGATCGTTCGTCGTGACCTTGGCGGGATGCCACTCGCTGCGTTAGGGTTTCCACCGAACTGGTGGCCGGAATCGCGGCTCGCACGGAGAGTTCAGATCTCCGCGCATGCAGTGTATAACTCAGATTCCGCAGGTTTACCGCCGAAGACGCAGGGAAAGGTTGTTGAAGCCACGCCGCATACGCGGATAACATGGCATTAAGCGATCTCTCCGAGGTGGCGGAAAAGAGGAACGCAGTCACTACTGCAGGATTGGAGCTTGGGGGGCTGTCCGGGACCGCCATTTCATAGCTTTCCAGGATGGCGTGTGCATTGGCACACCCGAAGCCGAAGCTGTTGATACTAGCCCTACGCGGCTGGCCAGGCGCCACGACAGGCCACAGCAGCGCCTGCGTGGGCACGGCGAGATGTTCGGAAAACGGCTGCACGTTGGGGTGCCATTGGTTGAACAGCAGATTCGGGGGTATGGTCTTGTGCTGCAGCGCGAGGGAACCTTTCAGAACCGCGGCAATTTCGGCGGCCCCTTCGGTATGCCCACAAACGGTCTTGATCGAGCCCACATACTGTCTCTTACTCTCCGTCTCGGTAGCAACAGCGGCAGCATTAGGCAAAAAAGAGAAATAAAAAAAAGGCACGATGGATGGCCTCAGCCTCGATCGGATCCCCCGTGAGAGTGCCGGTGCCATGGGCTTCGAGAATTGGCACCGATGGGCGCAATTGCACGAATTCAAACCTGCCATTAGATAGATCTCGTGAATCATTGCAATCTGCGCTGTGGCGCTGGGGTCTTAATTCGGTTTGAGGGCGGGGATAAGGCTGGAAAACAGGGTGCTGGTGGGAGTAGGCTGTGGTATAAAACCAAGATGATTCGTCTCTGGCTTTTGAAGGGTGCTTCCGGTTAGACTGGAAGGATCATTCACAGTCACTAGCATCGTAGTCGTCATCTGTAGAGATGTTTGTGCTGTCTATCTGCTTCGGTAGTGATCTCATTCCGGCACGCATTGACCGACAGCTTGGGGACCATATATACACTGAACAACCAGGTAGAACGGTCCAGATGCTAGGGCTAAAGTATCCTCAACAGATACCGGCAACCCATTCCTAGTTCACTATAAACTATGGTGCGAAGCTATGACAAATGTCCATATGAGGTATCTACCATAACTGATTACTCAGACAATAGTATCACAGTATACCAACCACAATCCATTTCGCGGCAATCCCTCAGGCGCCTACCGTCTTCCGCAACCGCGGATCCAGCGGAAACACCTGCTCCTCGACCCGCACATCCTTGTAGACGATATCCCATCGCTTCTGCAGCGGCTCGGGCGTCTCCCACGCGTGTTCCGGATCGCGCAGCCACAATCGCAGCAAATGGCGTCTAAGACTCTCTGTTAGCATAACACCCCTCTTATTCGACTGAATGGGTTAAGTGAAGATCGACGTACTCCTTCCCCGGCTCATCTCGGAACCCGTTCCGAGCGTGGAAAATGCTCAGGTTGTTGATGTACTGCACATCGCCCTTCTGGAAGTCCAGCGCGGCGCTGTGTTGCTCGGCCAGGAAGTGCAAGGCGTCCAGGGCCTCGGCCTGCGCTTCGGTGATCGGCGGGATGTCCGCGGAGCGGGGCTGGGCCTGGAACCCAGTGAAGTAGCGGCGGGCGTACTGGATGAGGACGCGGTCCGGGGTGGATTCGGTTGCGGGTTGGAAGTAGAGCAGGGGTCGCTTGGTGTAGGGGGATGCGGGGTTGTTGAAGCTGTGTGTTTGTCAGTAACCTCTGACTTTGATATTCTAGGTACAGCGGTGAAGTCCAGGGCCGGCTGCATACCCATCTACCACCCAGTCCTGCGAAAGGGTGTGGATCAGATCCGGCCGCTCGCGCGCGAGAATGTTATACACCAGCCAACTGCTGGCGATCTTGCTTTCGCCGCCAGATGCCGCTGGGTGGAGGCACAGCAGGGAGACGATGTCCCCGGCGTCCGTGTGGAAGACCTGCTTGTCGGCTGTGTTGGAGGGCGCGCCGATGGTGCCGGTCGGGGTGGTGCGCGTGATGTCCTTGATATGCGAGAGTACGAGTGACGTGCCGGTGGAGAAGCGCTGGTCCTCCTGCCGTCCTCGGATGTTGCCGACGTGTGCTGATACCCCGGCGTAGATGATGATGTTATCTTCCCGTGAGTAGTGGTCGATGCGCAGGCCGCGCAGGACGAAGAATCCCCGGCCTAGGTGCAGTTCCCGCGATTGCTGGCGGAGGCGATCGTGCAGCGTCGGCAGGGGGAACGTGGATTGATCGATCACTCCCCAGGGAAGATTGCGCGCTGTAATGATTGGGGGTGGTCAGATATCAGATACGATGGATGATAATTAGGGCTAGTTAGGGTTGGGCGTTGATGCCCTAACCTACCCTTGAAACTCTGCAGGGCACCATCGATCTCATCCAGCTCGGTCTCCGTCAAACGCACCACCCAGTCATCGCGAGACTCAACATCCTTGCCTTCCCAGACGAGGTTGGAGACCAGTTCCGCGGGAAAGTCGTCGGGTACGGTCTGGGGGAGGGTTTCCGTAGCCTTGCGTCGGGCAGTTCGGGCCTGGTATTTGTCCCAGTCGGGATGATATTGAATATCAGGCTGGACGAGAGTCTCGACGGCAGTCATGGCGAATGTGGCGCGTGCGTGTTGACTTGTTTGAACACAGCTGGAATCAGTGCGGGGGTTCTTATCTATTCTTATCTGTGCTTATGGCGACGTAGAGAGCTAAGATGTGGTGATGACCGGGATGCAGCACGCCATCGCTCCACCCGTGCATGCATGCGCGCGCCATTTCAATCCGGCATCTTCCACGATCCTGCAGTGCTCTCTCCACCACCTCAACATTTCCATCCCTTCAAAAATCCTCAATCGGAAATTGATCGTTCGCCCACATGCTCACCAAAATCCTGCGATCCCCCGTCCACGGTTTGCGCCCGTGCGACACCTGGAAATTATCCACCAGCAACAGATCCCCTTCTTCCAGACAAAGACCAATCTCGAGACCATCCACCACCTCCTCCAAACGTTGCAAGTACTCTGCAGGGATGACGGTTCCATCGCCATAGTCGCACGGCAGATCTATCTCCACTCGTCAGCATTCAATCGGAGTGTCCGGAGGGGGCTCCATCCTACATGTCATCCCATCGCGCCCCAGATACGGTGGCTCCAACGCGCCCAGATCGCGCGTCATCCCATACCGACCGACCAGTCCGTTAAACCAAACCGGTCGTCCGCTAGCAGGAGCACGTCGAATCCCTGAGGCAGAATCAGTATCGCACGCACATTCAAGTATTGGAGAAAAGGCCTACCCGGAATATGCTGCGTCAACTCCAGCGTATCGTCCTGCAGCCACCGAAAGGTCGGAGTGAGCCTGCGCACCTGCGCTTCAACCTTGGCCTTCTGCGTGTCGCGATCATCCCCCGACTTGAACTCCTGTCCAAAGCTGTGCTCGCCCGCCCAATTGAACTCGTTTCCCCGTCCCTCGTGACCCGGGGCCCGGAAGACCATCTTCATGGCCAGGCCCCGCTGGTGGACTTCGTGCAGAAGGGCAGGCACCGCATCCTGCAACCTCTCGTAGACCAGGGCGCTGTGCGCGATTGGGGTTTCACCACCGTGCGGGGCTTTTGTCTGGCAGTAGAAATGGATGTTGGAGGGGAAACGCGTGTAACGTGAGTACTGGATACAACACTTTGTCAGCCATCGACTCGGCTTCTTTCGATGGGAGTGTAGTACTAGATACAACGGCGTACCTCATTGTGCTGGTAGAATCGACGATCAGACGGTCCCTCGTTGGCTGTCCACACATTCTCAGCCACCAGGGTGCGTTTCCCGGCGAGGCCAATCTGCTCGAACGGATGGGAGCCACGCGCTCGTTCGGCGGCGTTGACGAGTCGCGCAAACGTCTCCGCGGAAGGATGGCCGACCCCACGGACGAGCACGGCGCCATGTCGCTGGAGCAGCTCGGACAGGCGGCCGGACTCAGCGAGGGAGGTGATGGCCAGCACGGCATCGTCGACAGTTGGCACGTCACTGCTGCCTGCTCCATCCGGGCGGTGGATTTTCAGTCCATAGGGAAAAGCATTTCCATGCACGGTCTGGCCGCCTGGCACGTCGAATGGTTGAAAAGTCGTAGTCATAGTTTAGACATCCATTGGTGTTTTCGGACCTGGAAATGGAGCTCTCTCTCCCACATCGGCCATTTATATGGGCTGCGGATGGGGGTGGAGTGGGGTTGGTGGGAATAACGCCATCCCAGCTGCAGGTGGACTCATCCACTAAGACTTAGCCCTCTTGGCAGCTTAATTCCCTTCGGAGTCAAGCCGACAGGATTCCACGAGCTTGCAGGTCGTGGCGTCTATCACGTCATTTGCTGATCGGGACTAAGAGTTGATCTGACAAGTATATAACCTGCTCCGTCACAAGCGGGAAACTATAGCTGCATGTTTGGGCCGGAGTCAAAATGGGGAGCGACACAATTTCCAAGCCAACAATCCAGACGAACTCGTCGCATCCCGATGATGACAGTCTCAAGGCCGCGGAGCGACTCACAGTCAACGAGAATCATGTGCTCCAGGATCGCAAGATCGGAGTGCTTGGGGCTATCTCGCTGATTGTCAACAAAATCATCGGTGCCGGGTTAGTCCACCCATTTGCCGAGGCCAGAACATTCCTTCCTCTCAGGGTCCTCTCTAATTCAAGATAGAATCTTTTCTACCCCCTCGACCATCTTCAAACTCTCTGGCAGTGTCGGGCTATCGCTGATGCTCTGGGTAATTGCCGGAATCATCTCCGCCTGCGGAGCACTGGTCATGCTGGAATTCGGCAGCGGAATTCCTCGCTCCGGGGGCATTAAGGTGTATCTGGAGCGATCTTTCGCCCCCAAGCGCATGCAGACGTGCATCTACCTTTTCTTCTGCCTGTTCCTGCAGGTCTCCGCCAGCAACGCCATCACCGCCTCAGAGTACCTCCTGTCCGCGGCCGGGGTGGATTCGACGACCTGGAAGGAGCGCGGGCTGGCCATCGCAGCGGTCTCCTTCGCCGTGGGGGTGCACACGGTGGCGCCCCGGGTGGGCCGGGCGATGCAAGATGTGCTGAGCATGGTCAAGCTCTTCACGCTGCTGTTCATCGTGTGCACGGGGTTCGCCGCGCTGGCGGGGCACCTCCGCATCCCCAAACCCCACAACTTCGACGTGAAGACCTCCTTCGAGGGCACCTCGAACAATGGGTACGATATCGGCACGGCACTCCTCGACGCTATCTTCTCCTATCAGGGCTACGACAACGTGAATGCCGTCCTGTCCGAGGTCAAGAACCCCGAACACACCCTCCGGATCGCTCTCCCCTGCGCCATGAGCATCATTACCGTGCTGTATGTCCTCGCCAACGTGGCCTACGTGAGTATTTGTCTGTCGCTATCATGCTCGGGACCGTCAAGTCTGACTTCAAACCCCCATTGCAACAGTTTGCCGGCGTGCCCAAAGAGGAATTCCGCACCGCCAGCGTCACAATAGCAGCCAGCCTGTTCCGCAACGTCTTCGGCGAAACGGCAGCCACCCGAGCCCTCCCCGCGCTCGTTGCCCTATCCGCTATCGGCCATCTACTGGGAGTTGCATTCGTCGTCCGTAAGTCTTGATCTTTATCTTCCACCCCCGAATGCCCGAAATCCCCACTCAAGCTGACTGTTCCCAAAATATAGCGCGCCTCCTCCAAGAACTCGCCAAAGACGGCATCACCCCGTTCCCGGACACCATTATGCAGAACCGGCCCTTCAAGACCCCGATCGCCGCGCTGATTGTGCACCTCGGGGTGACGGTCCTGTTCATCTGCGCCCCGCCCGCGGGGGACGCCTTCAGCTTCGTCGTCGGGCTCTCCTCCTACCCGATGTGTGTGATGCTGACGGCCATCACGGTGGGGCTGGTGAAGATGCGCCTGTCGCGGACGGAAGGGTGGTCGTCGTCCTACACGGCGCCGTGGCCAGTGATTGGATTCTATCTCGCTGCGAACGTCGTACGTTCCTTCCGCAGGCTTTTATCACCCACACCTAATTACGGACGGTTTGGCTAACGCTATTGGTGATGTGCAGTTCCTCCTCGTCATGCCATTTGTGCCGCCCAACTCGAGCAAATCCAGTATCCCGTACTGGCTGAGTCCCGTCGTCGCTCTGGGGATCCTGGGGCTGGGCGTGGGCTACTACCTGCTGCGGTTTGTGGTGCTGCCCTGGCTGTTCGGGTACAGTCTCCAGCCCGTGACGAAGGACTTGACCGATGGATCGCAGGTTACGCGGTTCTTGATGCAGAAGAAGCGGCGGTAGTGGGGGTGGCTCTGGAGGCTTACTAGAAATGTGAACACAAACAAATCAAAATGCTGAACAATGTTCAAAGAGTATGAGCATCTCCAAGTGTCTGAGCACCCTCGATACTGAGCTGCTTCGCACATTTCAGTACTTCCGATGACTTGATGGGATCTCATCACGCCTATTTGGGATACGTAGAAGGGATAGACATACTGAGCTGAACTATCACTTAGGGAGGCCTCCAAAACAAGCGCTAACCGTCTAGTTTGGAACTTCTAGGGCTTACATATACTTTCCTCGTCGCGTTCAGCGTGCCGAATAAGCATATCCGACTTCCGCTTATGGGTTAAATAGAGTGGTAGTGGGCTAGCCTACTCATCAAAATCATTAATTGTCACTCTTATGATGGCGCCAGGCCCTTTCCCATAGACTCCTGATCAAGATTGTCGCACCAATCCGTCCGCGTTCCAGCATTCCATCTTTTTCTTGCCGCCCATCACCCTCTAGGCAGAGACCCAACAGGTCAGAATGATCGAAGAAGACGGTCATAGATGGCAGAGAAGAGCCGCGCGCCATGAGCTCGGCGAGACTGGTATCGGCAAGGGTAGGTTGGCGCAGAGTCAACGGCATGCGGAAGTAGCGGTGCAGCTGGTGGCTCATGATGGTGTTCTCCCTCCGGATTGGTTTCACCAGGCGAATGGCCTCAGAGTCTGCATGGCCGCTGGGGTCGCAAGTGAAGAGTCCCCTCTCCTGCGGAAGAGGTTGTAACAAAGATTCCAGGCCGACTCGGTCGGCTGCGTATGTTTTAATACGGTTGATATTCCCGATAGAGTTACTGGATTCGGGAGTCAGAACTTTTGGGGGAGGTTGGTTGTGCAAATTGGCGATGAGAAAAAAGGTCACGTGATGATGCGTTTCCAGAGACATTCACTCCTATCATCCAGTCTCTCCATATACCACTGGTAGTTCTTAATCATGACACAGGTCAAGGAGTGTAGCCAGCCATCAGTGCCGGCGTGATATATCTCTGCTCGGTGCGAGGTCCTACGTATATTTTCCATGGTGGATCCATAGTAAACTCCGGCTCATGCGGGGTGGGTTCTGTTAGCCCTAACAAGATAAACTCTCTTGTGCCTGCTACTTCTGATCATCTTGATTTAAGACGGGAAATCTTTCCTCTCATGCTGTAATCTCTCGAGGCTCTTATGCTCTCCATGGTATAATCCAAAGTCGTTTTTTTTTTTTTTTTTGTTTTTGATTTGTGACGGATGGTTGCAAAACTCTGAAGCACAAGTAACCCGGGTTGTGGCTAGAGTGGATGCGGAGTACTTAAATACCGCATCAAGCACTGCGTAAGTAATAGCAACATTCACCATGGGTCTAGTATTATCGGAAGATTGAAGCAAAGACGTTTTGATGACTGAAATAAAACAACAATATCGTCACAGTCACAATGCCTCCTTTTTGTAGTTTGAATCGAAGCTCCAACGAATAAGCAACATTTTAGCTGCGACACTAACCGGTCGTTGTCAGTCAAGTCTGCTACGTCCATGCTCCTCTTAACGGTGTTATACATATTTTCTGGAACTCCCTCAACATATGGAGGACAAGAAATCCGACGTATCATGTCCAGCTCACAGTAGTAAGCACGTGGTCTACAACAGAAGGCATTCAAAGCATAGAAAGATATACAGCAGTGAGTTGGTGATGGGCGTGAGCTCTTTGGTAACGTATGGTCCCCCCTTCATGACAATGATAGCCAAGGTAGAAGCCTCTGTTGAATCCAATTCGAAGATTACATTGCTTGGCTAAACTAATCAGGATACCACAGTCACATAGACTCTGTCTAGGTCGCTACGCAGGCAGGGCGAAGACTCACCTCTGAAGGCTAAAATGGATAAAATGAAGAAGCGCAACGTTGAGGCTTTTCATTTCACACTTCAAGGGCATGTGAAGACCACCAGGGGAACGGGCAGAAGAACCCTTGAATAAGTCATTCTCCACGGGGATTCCGGCAGAATAGCCCAGCTTCTGCGACTCTTTTGCGGGGGACTTCGGCTGCAGAAGCTTGAACTCAGTTCTGAGGGAGGGGGTATTGGCGAATAGGCCCCCGCTCATCGCTCATTAAAAATGAGGACCCTTGTTGCACTCTCCAACTGCAGAGTCCAGGTCGGAAACGGAGTGATAATCCAGCTGCACGCCAAGCAGCACTAAAGGCACCCAAGGCTGAAGTGGGGACCCCCCCGTAGCTGCTTCGTTTCGGCAGTTGCGGACGCTTGGGAATTACCGTTGCTAATTTACCCCGATGCACTAGCGCTGCGGTCAGGGCTGATCGCTTGTTAGTGCCAAGATGATCTAGTGAAAGGTGAGTAACTTGATCTCGGTGATTGGCCTGTTCCTGAACGTGCCGCGGACCCTGAATAAATGCCGACATGGTTTGATGTTTCTTCGCCAGCCACTTCATATATGGGCAGCCACAGGCGGGTGTTATCTGCATGTTTCGTGCTTCTATTTGGTCTGGGTAGACGACAGGAGGGTAGACTACGGTGGTTAGGTTAGGGCTATAAGAAGCGGAATTTCTTGATAGGGTGGGGTGAGAATCTCCGCAAAGCTCTGGAGAGGACATCACAATGAAGCACTTACAGTGTGAGTGATTTACATTACTGTTTGACTTAATGGTGTGGTGAATTATGTAAGATTGTGGCAGGTAACATGATTCTACTGATCCAGCCTTAGGAATACGGGTTAGGCGATCATGTATGGGAACGAAAACAATGCTCAACATTAATAGACAGAATAAGACAGTCAAACAAGAACAACCCCCAGCCATTCATCCGGCAGTCACAATGACATTCTAGTCGAAGATCTCCCCTAGATTAGACTACCAGCTTCAATGACGAACACGACCACTAGAGAGCGTTCGCAATAGCGGTATAAGCAGCCTTGGGGTTATAGTTGCTGTCGAAGAGCAGAGGGCTGGAGCTGGAGCGCCACGAGTCCTAAAGAAGTAAATGTGGTATTAGTATGCTAACAGATTCTCTGGTTGCGAATGGAGATAAGCACTTACGGGGTCAGCGACTCCCCACACGGTGATACCGACACACTTGGGCTGGTTCAGACACGCCTTGACGACCTAGGTTGTGTCAGTAAGTTAATCGTGTCACTTCCCGAGGGCCAACCTACGTTCACGTAGTCGGTGGAGCTAGCGCCAGCGATGTCGAGCTCGGTAATAGCGACCTCCTTGGTGCCTGCACCGGCGAGAGCATTGAGAGCTGTAAAGGACTGTCAGTTTTGCTGTATTCAGAGTCAAGAAAAGGGGGTACTTATCCAGAGACGGCAGCGCCGGCACCAGCGCTCAAGTGGGTTTGGGAACCTTTGTGAAGAACACGTTAGATAGTATTTTCAGTAGCTCCAATGCCCCGCGACTTACCGATTCCATCGATGGGGACGCCAGCTGCGACCCACTTCTTGACGTGGTTGACTAGGCCGGTCAATTTCGGGTACGAGGCAGAATCCAGGCTACGTCAGGATTAGAACTAGGGCCAAACCACGAGGCATGAGAAGACAATCGACAAGAATGACTTACTTATAGTCGTTGATGTAAAGCTTTGCGTTGGGATCCACCGCGCGAGCGGTCTCGAAAGCGATGCGCACATAGTCCTCACCGATGACGTTGTAGAAGTGGCTCTGGCGAAGGGAGCCATCCTCGTTGAAGATCTCGTTGACAACGTCCTTGAACTGGTTAGAAAACGTCACGACTTGAAAGACCGCGATTTGAGAATGGCTTACCCAGGCGTAGACTTTGCCCTTGTAGCGCTGCATCACGGTGGTGATGTGGTTCTGCATGACTTGAATTAGGGTGCTCTTATCGTAGATGGATTGCACCCAGGATGGGAGCTGTGAGTGCCAGACTGGTCGAGTTAAGTTTGTTTCTGAAGTATGGATTGTAGTACTCCGGGTCAATCGTACCGAGAGTGTGGCCGCGGATCAGCTTTCCGTTGGACTGGGCGAAGTTGACCTGAAGGATGTAAGTCTCGGGGTGTACGTGTCAGGTTGGGTGAAGGATACATACCAGGTAATCCGACCCCGAGAAGGAGAATTGTCCCCGGCTGGCTATTTGCTGGTCAGAATCGAATCACAATCACATTCATTTCTCGCAAGGTCTGTGCTCACGCTCAGTAGCATCCCACTTCATGCTGTTCTCCGGAGTCAGCTGGCCAAAGTCCGCCTTGATGATGACCGGGGTCTTTGCGTTCTTGTTCAGGGTGTACTGGTCGCCAATGGTGCCCAGGTACTTCTTGCCGTGCGCCTTGAATTTGGCATCGATGCTCACTGAGGCCTGGCGGGGCTCGATGGGATTGGCGAGCACATTGCTGGCAAAAAGAACGGCCAGAGCAGCTGCTTTGATCTGAACCATGTTGGAAAGGAGGGATGATAGTTCTTGAGCTTAATGAATGAATGAATGGAGATGATGTTGATGGAACGAGAAATGGAAAAGCAGCATCTCGTGGGATTGGAGCAGTATTTGTAGACAGAACGAAGTATCATCTCAAGGATTCTGAGTTGATGCTCACGTCCTAGGCACTTGGCCGGTGGAGCATCCCAATTGAGAACGGATATTGCATTGTTTCCCTTATTTAGATATCTACTTCATTGCTCGAAGGCGAGAAATGATACTTCGAGTTCTGATTAGCCTGAATGGGTGAATGTAGGCGTTTAGGCTGGCTAGACCGAAACGCCAAGCTCGCTCACCGGAATTATGAAGACCATCTGAATCTACAGGGGTGGAGACCGATGTTGCACGGTTGTCCACATAGCCTGCCGATGGTTGCCCATCAGGGTCCAGGGACTACCTCGGTTCCAGAAATAACCTGGCTCTGAACAGATTGTATGCGGGAATAGCCGATGCCAAGCATTTTCTGCGGAGACCTTTCATTTCCAACCGGTATTTGGTGCGGGATTCATGAGGAATCTACCGCACTCCATAGTCCTAAGAAGCCCAGCCAGAGACCACTGATATGTGGTCATTCGTGAAGCTCCATCCGGGCTGGCGAATACAATTACAGATACAGCTCAATTTCATGTGGCAGGTGTCAAATAATGCGGTCACCAACCAGTTGAAGGCGAACTTTAAATTGTTTTGGCATGAAACCTTCATATAGGGGCAGTGTATCAGCCTAGAACCAATTGGCTTGGCACCCCACACAGACACACGTCTAGACTCGCATGTACTTGCCAGAAAGTAGCATGCCTCGGCAGCTGGTTTATTCAGCGATGCCGAAGCACATTATGCCGGTGCGATTCAACGGCTATCTTGGTGCGGTGGTATGTTGAGAACCCGTTCTGATCAGGGCAATGGTCCGGTGGACAGCTGATTTTGGCTGATGGAGTTTAGGCGCCAGCATGAGCTGGTAAATGCTGGATACCTGGTCCTGGTGAATCAGAATTAGACAATCAAAGAAATCAAGCACACTGTTTTATCCGAAACGTCTGGCCTGTCTAGCGAGGACATAACCAGGACGTTTTCAGGCCAAATTACTAATGCCCAGAGCCAGATTCGAACGTATTTTAACAGTGGTGCTGCCCTCTATCCAGGACTTGTCTTTTCTACTCCAAGCCTTTCATTACCAACTCATTATATCTTTCTCTCTGCTGCAGAGGAGATTCCGACAAAATGAAATTCCTCAAGGCCAAAGCTGGTCTGCTGTCGTCTGGCATCTGCCTTCTCGTCTCTGCTCCCTTTGCCTCCGCAAGCTGCCCTCTTCCTTCGACCTACTCCTGGACCTCAACCGGGGCTCTCGCAACCCCCAAGTCCGGTTGGACCAGCCTTAAGGACTTCACCGATGTCGTTTGGAATGGCAAGCACATTGTGTATGCATCCACCACCGATTCTAAAGGCAGCTACGGGTCGATGACCTTCAGCCCATTCTCCAATTGGGCGGACATGGCTCAGGCCAACCAAATTGCCACGAGCTTCGGCGCCGTGGCTCCTACCCTGTTCTACTTCCAGCCCAAGAACATCTGGGTGCTCGCCACCCAGTGGGGGTCCAGCACTTTCACCTACCGCACCTCCACCGACCCCACCAACGTCAACAGCTGGTCGGCCGAGTACCCCCTATTCTCGGGCCAGCTGGCTAGCGGCGAAAGCTCCGGCACGGGCGCCATCGACCAGACCGTGATCGGTGACGCCACGAACATGTATCTCTTCTTCGCCGGCGACAACGGCAAGATCTACCGGGCCAGCATGCCCATCGGCAACTTCCCTGGTAACTTCGGCACGCAGTACGAGGTGGTGCTCAGTGGCGCCCGGAATGATATCTTCGAGGCGGTCCAGGTGTACACCGTCCAGGGCGGCCAGGGCCAGAGCAAGTACCTGATGATCGTCGAGGCGATCGGCTCGACTGGCCGTCGGTACTTCCGGTCCTTCACGGCCAGTAGTCTCGGCGGGGCGTGGACGCCCCAAGCGGCGAGCGAGAACCAGCCCTTCGCGGGCAAGGCCAACAGTGGTGCCACCTGGACCCAGGACATCAGTCACGGCGACTTGGTGCGCAATAATCCGGATCAGACGATGACTGTCGATCCTTGTAACCTCCAGTTGCTCTATCAGGGCAAGGACCCCAATAGCAGCGGCGACTACAACACTCAGCCGTGGCGACCGGGAGTGCTCACTCTGAAGCATTAATGTGGTGTTTTCTGGATGGATAAGTGGATTGGGTTGTTTGAGGTGGGAAT
This sequence comes from Aspergillus uvarum CBS 121591, assembly GCF_003184745.1. Lineage (NCBI taxonomy): Eukaryota > Fungi > Ascomycota > Eurotiomycetes > Eurotiales > Aspergillaceae > Aspergillus > Aspergillus uvarum. Next base: position 1,001,968 of record NW_020291298.1, on the reverse strand, counting down.
GATGCTCGATGCTCGATACTTCTGTAGCCGAGGTCATGTGGCACGGGATGCCCTAGTTACTCCCTCTGAATGCTCAACAAGCCCAACGATGAATACCTCTAGCAACCACAGAACCATTGATCTCTTTTGAATTTCGAGTAGTCATTATCATTTGCTGATAGCTGTAAGATTAGCCTCTACAGTTGGGCATGTCCTCGACCGTAGCATAGAAACCTCCACTCCACCTCCTTCATCTAAATTTACCAGCCTCGTTGTATTGTAACATATGACTACCTAGGCAGGATGGACAAGGGCCGACAGAGACCGCTCTCAGCTATTCGCTCATTCTAGTAGCATGAGTGCACCAGGATACTAATCTGACTTTTGAAGCATTGATTTGAGTCCAGGCGAAAGATCATGAGCACTACCTTAGTAGGTATAGAGAGCTGGGATGAAGCAAGAATCCACGCTAAAATGAAGACAGCCACTCATATCGTCGAACCAATGCTCCACCATAAGCGGGAAATCGAATCAGAGTTAAGCCTGGGCGGCATTACCCGTTAATCTAACAGACATAGTGCATGCACTACGCAGTCATCAATAAGTCAGTCATACTAGGCTGACAACCTTAGGGCATCGCCTCGATCACGAACAACAGCGTTATAAATCCCCCTTCCTCGCACTCTCAACTCGATTCTTCCCATTCACCACTTCCCTTTCATCACTCAACTCTTCCCCAGTACACACCAAATCCCCTAATCCAACCATGTCCCCCAAGAAACCCATCTTTGTCCTCATCCCGGGTGCCTCCCAGAATCCCTCGCACTACGCCCACCTCCTCCACCTCCTCCAATCCGCCGGCCACAGCACCTTCACCGGCCTTCTCCCCAGCATCGGCGCCACCGACCCCATCACCGCCGCCGACGACGCCCACTACATCCGCCACCGCCTGCTCCTGCCCCTACTGGACGTAGCCCAGCAGGACGTCATCCTGATCAGCCACTCCTACAGCGGGATGCCAGCCAGCGCCGCCGCACGGGGACTCGGTCCGGCCGACCGCGCTGTGGAGGGGAAGTCCACCGCTGTGCTGGGTCAGGTCTTTATCGCCAGCATCCTGCCCCGCGGCGGGGATGGGTCGAGTGTGATTGATGGGTTTGGGGGGCAGTTGCCGCCTCATATCCAGTTTGATGTATATCACCCGCCTTAGCCTTCCTCATTCCCACTAGCAGGGTACTCTGGCATTGCCAATGGCTCAAAAGCTATGTCTGTTTGTGATTTACCTCTTAGTGAACTAATATGTTTTTGTTTGTGCTCTAGGAAGAAGAGAACCTCCTCAAATGCGCCGATCCCATCCCCCCGCTCTTCTACGATGTCGAGCCCGTCCTCGCGGCCGCGGCGGCCCGGTCCTCCCTCAGTCAGGGGTTTACCTCGTTCGCGAGCCCGTGCCCGCAGGCGAGCTGGGCGACGGAAGCGTTTCGCGGACGGGTCGCGTATGTCCATACCCTGCGGGACCACGCGGTGCCGTATGAGGCGCAGCGGGCGATGGTCGAAGCGACGGGGGTAGAGTGGGTAACTCGGGAGCTGGACACGGGGCATAGTCCGCAGATGTCGGCGGCGGAGGAGTTGGTGGGGGTGATTTTGGAGGTGGCGGGGTTGTGGATGTAGGTTCGGAAGGGAAAGATTTGGGGGCATGTTGTGGTTTGAGATTTGGTAGGTTTGGGTCATTCTGACTTCTTGATGTTGGTGTGGATTTCATAAGGGTTCGGTTGCCTATGAGATGGAAATAGAGACCAATATGAGTACACTCAATATAGAATCAGTTTACCATGTCTCCGCGATCTTGACAGCCCAATTTGAGAGAATTATACAGTAGTTATTGCTGCAAAGATGACCACTCATCTAGCACTTGTCACATACCTCATACATGGGCTAAGAAGTCAAGTTAAGAAGGCTTTGCGTGTCATTACCAAGTCAAATAAGATGTGCATCCATCGCATTCTCCCATTCAGTCTCAGCAAAGGTTTCAGAGCGGAAGAAGGAATCTATACAGGATACATGCAAAGCCTGGAGAATGAAAGCAAGACTGTACAGTACATGATCTTGACCACCGTTCTTCACCACCCCATCAAGGTCTGCCGCTACTCCCTTACATGACGCCCATCCCGCGGCCCCACCCCCAACCACAGCAAGTCCGGCCGACTGTAATGCCCGCAAACATCAACAAAGGCCCTCGTCCGGTGAATGGGCCCATCCAGGTCCAAATCCGCGTAGATGATCCCCTCCTCCGTGCTGGGGATGGGCGCCGACAGCAGCCGGCCATCGGGCCCGAAGATCGCCGAGCTGCCGCCTCCGGGGGTACTCATGATGCTCCCCGTGGCGGTCTGCATCTTGTCGATCCCGGCCTGGCTGAGGACGGCGGTGGTGTGCAGCACGTAGGACTGGGATTCGATGGCGTAGGTGCGGGCGAGAGCGATGGTTCCTGCATTTGGTTTGGAGTGTTAATCATGCGAGCTTGTTGACTACTCAAAACCCGATCCAGGGAGAATCAATACGGATGAGAATGGAGAGGGGCGGATGGGGGGAGGAGGGGGAAGGAGAAATACCCTCGCGCGACATGGAGTACAAACACTCCTCTTTATCATCCGCGTCGAACAGCGGCGGCCAGGCGGCGACGTGGATCTGCTCGCGCTGCGAGTACGTATGGTACTTGAGGAGGGGCTGGATGTGCTCCCAGCACGAGAGGGCGCCCACGCGCCCGGCGGTGGTGGTGTCGACCACGCTGTTGAGGCAGTCGCCGAACGAGTCGCCGAAAATGGTCCGTTCCATGTGGGTGGCCTTGATCTTTTTGCGCAGGGCCAGAATCTTTCCGTCCGAGTCGATGATCGCCTGCGCGATGTACAAGGAGTGGTGGATGTGCTCCGAGAAACCCAGCACCACGGCAATCTTGTGCTCCGCGGCGCAGCGCTGGATCGTCGCCATCTGCGGGGAGTCGACCTTCAAGGAGTTTTGAATGTACAGAGATGAAAGGTTCATGTCGACGGGGCGGGACCTTTGCAGATTCGCAGGAGTGCTTGTGTCAGGTTGAGTGCCAATTTGTTTGCAGGGCTTGGGGAGGGCAGGGCGAAGGGCTTGTCTTACCAAATCCAAGCAGGATATCCCGGGATCCAGCATTCGGGGAAGCTGATCAACTGTGCGCCGTTTTTGGCAGCTTCAGCAATAAGTGTACATGTCTTCGTGACTGTTGCGTCGAGATCCAGCCACACTGGCTCGGCTTGGGTAACGGCGACGCGGACTGTTGAGGTGGCAGGGGCGCGCATTGTGAGATTGTTGTGGTGCTGGATTTCTGGATGTTTGGGTAGAGCAGGGGGGACTTGAAGCCTTCCGCGCTGAATCAATTAAGTATGCTCGCGTATAAGAATCACGCAGCGCAATCGGAGGAGTGACCGCGATAACATTATTTAATCAATGATTGTGACAGTTGCACCGTCGCAGTCGGATAGTTATCAGATTCACGTTATCTTGGGGAAGTTATCGAGGCGGAATTTATTCTTCCGCCGCTTTTACCCCGCCCGCATCTCGGCGAATTGTCAGACTACTTCGGTCTTGCAGCTGATGTGTTAAATGGACTTCTTGGCCCCATAAATACGACTAAGTACCTGCGAGAGAATAGATGTAAACCATTCAGTAGGCGGATATGCTCTTCAATTCCAGGCTTGGACCCCTCAATGTCTTGGAGCAGGCTGAGAAGTGAAGGTATGCCTGACTTAAATAATCATCATCGTCGGAGATAAAGGTTATATGATAGAAACGCATCAAGGCGGATATATTTTATTGCAAAGAGTTGAACACTGAGGTCCAATCGAGAAAGAATGCTATGCTGCTTCACCGAAAGAATTCTGCTAGTAGTCTGTCATGTCCAAAAAGTCGAGGCCGGCCTCATGGAGGATGTCCGGAAAAATGCTGCCGGTCCTTGTTTCTTCACTTTCAAATAGAGCAGTGTCCCCCTCCTCATGAATCTCCTCCATGGGCAGCCATTCTGACTCAAGCTGCTCCTCTTCTGAACCCTCCCCTCTCGAGTCAGACACGGCAGGAAAGCCGTGCTTCAAGGGCAAGGCCGCCATGACCTGCCATCGGCGCGCTAACTCCCGCAAGAGACGAATCGCGCGCCTCGCTTTGATCCACCGCCGCTGCATGGCCCACAGGGCCTGGAAACATACCCGAAACTGCGCAATCGACGCGCTTCGGAGGCCTTGATGCGTCGAGGTCGCATTGCAGAGGTGCGTTACGGCGGCTGTGAGCACACTGTGAACCACGAATGGGGGCATGTGGTCGAGCGGCGCGACCTTCCGGTACTCGCGGAGGAGTCGCACGATCGACGCCGCGGCTGTGGACATGGCGCGAACGCATAGCTGGTACATGCTGCTTCGCTGGGTGGCTTCTTTAAGATACGGTCGGTGGATGAGGATGTGCGACATGTGGTACGAGATGTGGAGGTAGATCATGGAGGGCAGGACTACCTGGCTCCGGCCCAGCCGCATTCGAGCGTCTATCTGCCGTTGAAAAGCGTACAGCTTCTCCCGCGCATCAAGTAGGATACGCGACTTCTCGGCGCTGCTCAGGCTTGTGAATTCGAACGAGTAGCTAGAGGTTCAGCGGAACGTTAGTGAAGATTCTAAGCTCATCCTGGCACTAGACCGAAAACGTACATTCTATCCATATATTGATCATGAATAAACCACAGGCGACATTGATGGTCAAAGGCTAGCTCGTCTAGAGAAGGAGCGGAACCAACGGTGCTAATGAAGGACTGGGTCTTGATCCGCCTCCATGGGAGCATGCAATTGCGTCCCAAAAGAGATGTCGCGATTCTGTTTCGGTGGCATCAGTTTGGAAAACTTTCTATCGCAGGCTTGCCTCTCACATACCGATCCATGAACACTGACGACCAGAGCGCTCTCAGCCGGATGTGATGAGTATCCGGCTCTTGGAGTACACTGACGGGCTCGGAATTGGATACCACAATCTCTTGCGTCATGCTCACTGGTAGGCCTAAGTGTAGCGCCATGCTCGCACACATTGCTTTTCAGGTCGTAGTTTGTAAGCCTGGTACGCGACAGCCCCGCGAGGTATCAACTAAAGAGCGCTCACAGTTGTACATCCATGCCATGTTATGTTCCTCCATTCCTAGCTCCCGCCAGCACATGATAGATAAAGCCTGTACGGTAGACACACTCGGCGATTCTCGACAGTACTGCATGACCATGGCATCAACCACGGCTGCAGCCTCCTCGCCAACCGCCCTGCTCTTGGCGTCATCCGCATGAAGTGCGCCAGCTGCTAAGGCAGCGGTCTTGATTAGTGTGAGGTCTGCATTTAGGTGACTGCCGTGCAGCTCCTCCAGGGTTTCAGTGTCGACGAATTGCTGAATGGGGTTGACGTATTGGGTGAACAAATCGAGTAGGTAACTTTTAGTATCTTGTATGTCCGTCCGGCCAGAGCCGAAGGATTCTTCTTTAGGACCTGAGCTAGTAAGGCTCGTAGGAGGCGTATCCTTCTGTCCACCCGTGCCCATATCCTCCCGGTGGGCGACAGGGAAACAGAAATTACCTGACGGCCCAATAAAAGCTTCCTCTCCATTGCTTTCGATACTCATACGCCAGATTAGGGCGCTGACGTCTTCAATCGCAGTGGCCATGCTGTCCGGCATCGCAGAAGTAACAGCAGCATGACTTGCAGCATCGTCGTCGACATTCGCACAGGCCTCGTTTCGTTCGAGTGGAACAGCCTCAGTGAACGAGACGGCCTCGACGGGTTGGGATCGGTGCAGCGCATCATTGAGCATTGCGATCTGATCTTCTAGGCCCCTCACGTAGTCTGCATCAAACCTGCGCCTGTCATGGTTCAAAGACTTGTTAAATTAGGGGCCGGAGACTGTTGAAGGGGAGTGCGGACCTATTGCGCTTCTCGGCATTGTACTGGCAAGCTGCGCGCTTGGCTATACACAGGGAGCAAGCGGGGCGCATCCCATCACACTAGTAAGAGCTTGCCAGTCAGCCTGATGCGACTGGTCACTTGTGACTCATTCACCGAGAGGGGATTTTGTTGGTACGGAGGCCGATTAGGTGCTTTACCTTGCGCTTCCGTCTGCGGCAGGTCTCACAGGCCACCGAGACGCGAGAGTTCGAGCTATTGGAGTCCATCGCGTGGCATTCAGTGGAGCTCAGGCATTGAGGTGGGAGCTTCTTCCACTCTTCTTCTCTCAACGGAGACGCGTACAGTGGAGAAGAGGCGGAGGTAACGTAGCAGTGACGGTTCGTTTGTATACAGAGGGAGTAGTAGTGATAAGCGATCACGTAAGGCGATATGATAAGGGAGCAAGTGCGGCCTGAGCCAAGGGGCATCAAGACTATTCCACTTGCAGAATTCTGCCGGGCGGTGGGATGTGATTGCTTCTTGCCCTAGGTATGTGCTTGATCTCTTCAAAGGCATCGTTCCTAACATTTGCAATCAAAAGGAGACACAAAATCTTACATTGAGTCTTAGATACCTTGCTTGGAATACTAATCTAGATCTACCTGCACACAATGAGCTTGAAATCGAGCCGAGCACATGCTATCACTCCCCGAAGCCACTGGTATACAGTAGATGCAAATCATATAGGGCCATATTGAATTCTGGACGTATTTCCGTGTCTTATGCTTCTCAAGCTGTTGATTACCTCATGTAAGCAGCTTCGCAGGCTTCTCATACCTTACCATGGTAACATAGAACTGGCAGGCAGTTAGGGCCGCGCTATCAGGTAGCAACAAGCCTAGCGTATGGCGAGCTCATAATCCTTGATGCTTAACCATTAGTCTATGGGAAATAAGCACTAGTGCTGCGGTCGATAGAACTATTGTAGTTAGCGATATTCAATTTCCAAGGACCCAAGCAGCGAAATTCCATCGCTCGGACCACCTGCGTCTTATTTATGCCTAGGACCTCCCCCACCACCGTGACTCACTCATTACATGCACTCACTCGAGGTTTCAGCGGTGACCAATTTACAGAACAAGTCTAAAGTAACTTTGGAGGCGTTAGCCGTCCTCCAAATCCCTCGGGACCTGTCCGTCTCGCCCGACGGTACCGAAATCACCTATACACTCCAAGCATTCAGCAGGAGCGGCGAGCATGCCACCTCATCAAACTGGATAGCGAAAGTGGGCATTAGGGGGCCGATAGCAACTCGCAATCATCGTCATGAATATTCCTCCACATTCAGTCATCCGTATATAAATAAGGGAGGGAGAGGTACGAATTTTATCCCTCTGAGAGATCTGTATCTCTACACCCCTGCCTGCAGCCAGTAACGTGACCCATTGCTTGCTACCATTAACTTAACCCAACAACTCCAACGACCGAAAAACGTCTATACAAACCCACCACCCCAAACTCAATCCAACTGCCCCCCCTTTTAAAAAACCTCAAATATCATGCCTTGCAAACCGACTCGCCAACCTCAATCTTCTTCCAAACCTCATCAGCACAAACGGATACGGCACAAACAACACGGCCAAACACCCCAGCAGCGTACACGCCCACCCCACCCCCAAATTCCGAAACATGGCCGTCGCGAACAGCGGAAACGCCGCCCCGAAACTCGACCGCATAAAGTCATTGCCCGCCAGCACCGACGCCGCATACTTGGGGTACGCGTGCGCCTCGTACGTGAAGATGCTGTTGAAGATCAGACACCCGCCGACTGAGAACAGCCCCGACGCCAAAATGGGCACGATCCAGTGCACACTCGCGAAATTGCCGGTCCAGCCGAACCAGAACAGCGAGATGGCCAGACAGACGGCGCCGACGCAGGCGGAGGGCAGCTGGGCTTCGGGCGGGAGGTTGCCGTTGCGGTCGAGGTAGCGGATCTGGTAGTGGGATTTCCAGTAGAAGTAGCCCGGGATCGCGAGGCAGATTGTGCCTACCAGGATGCCTAGGAAGGCGAGGCCGTTTTGGCCGGCGTTGAAGCCGTGCAGGTCTTCAAAAATGATGGGGAAGGCCTCGAACCAGATGTAGAGGATTCCGTAGATCAGAGAAATGTAGAGGTTGAGGAGGAAGACGATGGGCTCGAGGAAGCTGAGTTGGAAGGGGCGGATTAGGGCTTCGAAGAGGAGGTCCTGTTTCGGCTGGGGTTTAGAGATGTTGTTTTTGGGGGGTGATAGCATAGCAACCTGATGCGACTCTTATTGACCTCAAAGGGGAGAAACACACCTTCTTACTCACACTCCGCAACTCCAGCTCCGACTCCGACACACAATTCGCATCCCCGGTAATTTTGCGCACACGGGCTGCCCGCCGATACAGGATATTCGGCGCATACGTCTCTGGCAGGCCCACGAACAGCACCACCAAAGTAAACCCGGACACCCACAGCAGCGGCCAGATTGTCCAGGTCCACCCCTTCGCGGTGGCCGCAAACCCGCCGACTAAGGGCCCTAAGACCGGGGCCGCGATGGCGAAACACCCCCACACGGCGATCATGTAGTCGCGGGCCCGCGGGCTCCAGATATCGCCCATGGAGGCGCCGCCCGTGGCGAGCGCGGGCGACCCAAAAAATCCCGTCAGGAATCGGAAGGCGAGGAACATGCCCAGGTTGCGGGCGTAGATCACCCCGAAGTTGAAGAAGACGAAGACCACCAGCGTCAGCACGTAGGTGGGGCTGCGGCCCACGGCCGGGAGCTCGGACAGTGGGGACAGCAGCATCGGGCCCACCCCATACCCCAGCACGAAGAGCGTGAGCCCCAGCGTCGCGGCCACGCTGCTGATGCCGAAGTGCTGCGCCGCTGAGGGGATCCCTGGCGAGTAGATGGCGGAGCCGATGTAGATGGCGAAGGTGAGGAGCCAGATCTGGGAGCTCACGAAGAACTTTTTGGGGATGCTCCAGTTTTGGGGGTTCTGTTTATCGGTCAGGAGGTGATTACATACAAAGGGGCAAGCTTGGTGTGTGAAGGCTACCTACCTCGGGGTCATCCGGTCCCCAAGTGATGATGGTAGGGTTGCCGCCCTGGGCCGATGAGGGGAATGCAGGGGCGGAGGTGGCGGTGGACGTCCTTCTGCCCACCCGAGACGCCTGCGACATCACCGTATACAACCCATAGGCTTCGAGATCTTCTTCGTAGCTATCATGGTCCGAGCCCGATATTTCCGACTGCTCGGGTTTGGTCTCCTCCGGGGCTTTGACGTAGGTGGTCCAGAGGGACGAATCTGCTTCCTCGGGGAAGCGCAGGAGGCGGCCGGCGCTGAACAGACGCACCAGCTTGCCAAAGCCAGTATCGCGGATTGTTTCGATCATGGCGATTTTCAGTCTAGGTCATTTAGACATTAACTCTGGTCTGCAAGTTCGCAGCAGACATCCGTGTTATAAAGTCTTGTTGAGTTTTGATACCATATCCGTAAAGCCGGGCGTATATCCGCATGACGTTGCCGAAACTCACTCTCGCCGGCGCACCAGTCAATTGTATTCGTCGGTGGGCGGTCATGACATCAATACATCACAGCGGCGGTATTAAATCCTCGTTCAAGCTTTTTGACTCTCGACTTGGATTATCAAGCTCGGTCCGGGCGGGTTTCTTTCTCATCAGTCCTGGCCACCGTTAGTCAGATTCTGTCTCGGGGGTGAGTACTACTCGGAACCACCCAAAGTCTGATGAGAAAATCCCTTCTAGCGAGTAGAGATGAGAGTCGCATTTTTTAGATGATTCCCCTATCCATCTTCTTCTTTTTAGCGGGAATCTGTGTTGTCGTCAAGGCGAAGTGTAGAGGAAGCATCGGTGTAGGGATCCCAAACACTGTTCACAGGCCACGCACCCAGAATTTCTATCCACCCTACCACAAAACTCGAGATAGCACATGAATTGGGACGAGAATGATTTAAATATTGAAATCTTAAAAGAATTGAAGCTCGAAAGAAAAAGAAGGACTATCTATCTATCTGCAATGCTTTTTTTTCCGGCAGGTCAAAGGCAACCAACCCTCCTCTCTATCTATTTGTACATTTGTCCGATGCTTCGACCTGTATCAACACAAACGGGGACTGCAATTTCTTGCTTCACACATCTTGCAGTTTCGAGTGCTTCAAAATGATTTGGCGATCTCGGCCACGCACTGCGCACCTTCTCAGTCTAGTAGCTTGCCTTGATGAGATCGGAAGCCCTCTCAGCAACAGCATACAGGGTGCTAGTCAAGTGCCCGCAGAGCTGGAAGGGGAGGACAGAGGCATCGACCACGCGGAGGTTGCGGGTGCCGTAGACCTTGAGCTCGGGGCTGACGACGCCACCCTTCTCGCGGGGCAGCATGCTGTTCGTGCCGACGGGGTGGTAGTTGGTTCGGTCTGATTTCATAGTAAAGTTAGCGGTGATGCTGCAGGTTATGCTGATCGCTATTCCAAAGAGGCAGGGGAGGAAAGAGGAAGGAAAGCTTACAGGTTGACTCAATCCACTTGGTCCACGTAGCACTGGATGCATTGGCCGGAAGCACCTCGAGGCCTGGGGAGACCTCCTCGCCCACCAGCCCGCTCAGCGGAGCCGTCCCCAGCGCCTTGCGGATGTACTGCGCCACCGTGATCTGCGCCTCGGCGTCCTGGGCAAACATGAAGTAGTTGGGATTGATGGCCGGGAGGTCGGAGGCGTTCGCGGACTGGATGTGAACGCTGCCGCGGGAGAACGGGAGCAGGGGCCAGTACTCGATGGCGAACGACTGCCCGCTGGGGGAGAAGACGACCTCCGTGTAGGGCACCTGGTCCTCGAAGATCAGGTCGTACTGGTGCTCGAACGCCGCCAGGAGGTTGGCGGCCTGGACGGCCCCGTGCGAGGCGTTGGCAACGGTCTGGGCGTAGCTGGCGAGCTGGGACTTGACGTAAGTGGCCAGGGCCGTGGCGTTGTCCTCGCCGTAGAGCTGGTTCACCGAGGGCAGAAGGGAGAAGGTGGCCAGGCCGGTCAGCGTGTCGACACCGTCCCAGGTGAGGGCGTTGTTGGTCTGATCCTGCAGGTTCTCGCCGACGGTAGTCAGGTTGACCTTGACGGGGATGTTGTGCTTGCTGAGAAGGGCCGGGTTGCCCACGCCCGACAGCTCGAGAATGGCGGGCGAGCGCAGCGCACCGGCTGACAGGATGACCTCCTTGTTGGCGTAGATCGTTTGCGTGCCGTATTCATTGGTGATCTCGACGCCCACGGCAACGGCCTCCTCGCCTTGGGTGTGGTTGGCCCAGATAACCTTGTTCGCGCGCGTGTTGGAGATGATCTTCAGGTTCGAGCGGGCTTCGTAGGGCCAGTAGTAGGCGCGGGCTGCGTCTTCGCGGACGTTCATCTCCCGGTCCAGGGTGTCAGGGTGGACAGTGAATCCGACCATCTGGCCTCCTTCCGAGTCTGAGTTGTACTCAACGCCCAGCTTCGCAAAGGTCTGTTCCAGGACGGGGAAGACGCTGCTGTTGGTCATGGAGGTGGGCCAGCCGACCTTCAGCGGGCCGTGCAGGCCATGATAGCTGGCGTTGTAACTGGCTCCATGGGCAATCTGGTCTTTGGTGGGCACCTGGAAGCCCTCCGACTTCTTGTAGTATTGCAACAGGGTCTCCCAGTTCCAACCCTTGTTTCCGAACTTTTCCCAGAGATCGATCTGCACGTCCTGGGCCCGAGTATAGGACATTCCTAGGCGAGGGAGTTGGTCAGTACACAACCTTGTTCCTGTTCTTCTTGACTTGTGTCAGAGCTGAAGGAGATAAAACCCACCATTGATTGTGCTGGTTCCCCCAAGAGCCTTTCCAGCACGGATGGTCTGCTGCAGGCCTCCTGCGTAGGTTTGGTTCTCCGTCTGGTAGGCCCAGTCGACCTGGGTTCCGAATGCGGTGCTGTAGCCCATAACATTCGACACATTGAAGTTGTTCAAGGCGGACTCGCCGGCTTCGATGACCGCCACCGTGACATTGCTCATCTCCGAAAGGCGGTTGGCCACCACCAAGCCACTGGTGCCACCACCGACAATGACAAAATCATAGTGAGCGGGCGAGCCAGCGTGACCTTTGGCCGCGGCACCTAGCGAGAAGGCCGCAAGAGCAAGAGAGGGAAGAAGCATCCTGGCGGTCGATGGAGGTGATGATAGACGCACACCATGATCAGATGTCAAGATCTGTCTGTCTCTTTATACACGAACCCCAAGACCAACCTCGTGCCTAACATGCACGAAGCACCTTATCAAACTCATCTGCAGGCACCACCTCCCAAATGTCATCCTGCACGCTGAATAAGACTGACCATTTGCTGAATCAAGCCTTAACAATCTCAACCGCGCGGGACGCCCCGTACAAGAGTGGATCCTGGACATGACACCTAGCCAATCTGCCGTCTCCGGCCGTGATTGCTCATCCCGAGAGACGGATTTACGAAATCCTTAGTCAAAGATTAATCACGCAGGGTCTCCGGGCCCAGACGGGACACCGGTGTAAATCCGCTCGGCATGCCGATTTCTCGGGCACTTCAGTCACCGACCATCCCTTCCGGCCTGGCACCACACACACATAGCATATAGGAGGATTAGGGTTTTCAGAATTACTGAGACTGGTGCAAATTGAGCTCTGCTGTGGCGATACATGAGTCTAGAAAGGCCGAACTAATATAATAGGGAGCTGTTCATCCCACTTGCATGTTCCTTTTCCCCAATCACAAAGTAGCAAGAACTGTACTGGACTTTACCTCGACAAATTACAACTCAGCCGCTAATGGGGATTGGTGTAATCAGGTTGTTTGTTCTCTTCTTTGCTTCTGGAAGAAAAGGTAAACTTTAGAAAACGTCAAATGTTTCTGGGTCACGAGATACCTATTCTTTTAACAACAGATTGCCACAGCGATACAGAATAAATGCAGACCAGGTGAAATGTGGAACATTCTAAGAATCTCTTAACTAATCGGACGTGCATAATGAGCGATAATGTCTGAAGCATCAAGCTTCGGCCTGGCCGGTCCGGAAAACGTGATATATATATAGTGGCGTAGGGAGTCAAGGCCTGGAAACCGGCTTAGTCAATCCCCGCCCTTTTTTGTTTTCAAAGAAACTGAGGCAAAGAGGCTTCTCGAACAGCGCAGTTTCCCGGGTCGACGAAAAAAAAATATGAAAAAACCCCCCTTCATGATACCATACACAGGAGCTTTATTGTGATCCCCTGTTAAGCGTTATTTTCTTCTCTTGATCTAGTATTACTTGCAGCTACATAGTTAGGAGAAGCAGAGACCTCCATATAAATAGACATGCAGGAAAGTTTCCATATAGGTGACGACACTGCCCGCAGATAGGTAGTTTGTGTTCTGAATGGTAGTCCAGACGCGCTACCATAAAGCTCATGAGAACCATCGAAATCTAATCAATTGAGACTACCTAAGTGCATTCCAGCGTGCTCGACCCATGCTCCAGGGTCTCAGCTGTCAGAGCGATGATTGAGTGATTTATCGGGTTACTGCTTGGCCGTCCCGACACACCCTGGCGCACTCTACTCTAGCTGCAAAGAAGCGGCCGTGACACCTATTACCGCTGCTCATGAGCAAACCACTTCACGGACGACTCGGAGTGCGAAGGACTAAGTAACTGGGCTGATTGGAAGAGCAAGGAGCCAAACAAACGCGAAAAAGACTCGACCGAGTCCATGTATGGACAAATGCAGCTCTATCCGTGTGGCCCGGATAGCAAAGGGACGATCCTACATATCCCTCCACCACTTTGATACGCGAGCAGCCTGATTGGTTGATTCATCCTTATCAGAGAAGAATCAGGAGTTGGAATTATCCGCGCAAGTCCAAGGTTTCGTGCCGCCGTCCGCTCTCAGGGGGTCAACGATGCTGACGATCGACCCGTAGGTGCCGGCCACGGTCATGAAACAGCCGACCACGACGATCAACACACTCCAGGTGGCCAAGAGCATCCATCTCCAGCTGCGGCTGCGCGTGTGCCAATTGTCGTAGAACCACATACATCCCGTCGGCTGGTACGCGAGGAAGATCCCCAGCAGTGCACCGATGAGCGAGACGAGATCTTTAAAGAATGGAATGCCGCTGGCAATCAGGTACGCAATGATGGACGCTCCCAGGGTACACGCGAGCCAAATACACCAGTGAACCACGGAGTTCGAGGTTAGGTGCCTCGAACCACGAAGGAGACGAACGAAGATGTACTTGCTTGGTAGCTACGGTTTCTGTTAGTGGCACGAGTCTGAGCAACGGCGCGGATCCGACTCACATGTAGCACGATGGTGGTGGAAGCCAGGAGACCTGGCAACGCGATCCCATAGGATATTTAGTACCCCGCTATCCCAACCACCAGATAGAGAACGGTGGAGCAGGTCTGACTGACAACCAGTGCGCGAGTGAAAAAGCGGGGGTCACGCATCTCGGCGGCGAGTTGAAAATAGGCCGGCGTGGCAGAGCAGGCGAAAATCAGGGAGGAGACGGCCGATACCCCATCAGTAAATGAGGGCGAGTTGGTCACTCTGAAGTCCGAGGTCCGAGGGCCAACCTGGGGCGCCAAAGAAGGCCGGTCCTGAATGCCGACGCTGATGGTCACAAGAAGAACTCAAGCAACGGTCAGTATATGGTGCGAGTCCCAGGGGTAAACTTCGATTTCGACTCACCTGCGACGAGAATGCAGGCCAATCCTAGCCATGCTAACCAACTAATCTTGTCCAGAGTGCGAATGCTGGCTAATAAGAAACCAGCAATAGTAGCGACCACGACAAAGATCGCGGTGCAGGCTCCATGGGAGGAAACCGCGTTCAAACCTATGTTGACGCCGAGGATTCCAGATCCAGCAACGAAAATCCAATCTTGGTCAAAGTCAGCCCTCAACCAGCTGGTCCGCCAGACGATGAATGACCTTACATAGGCAGAATGCAACAGCAAAGACTTCGCGGCCAACCGGCCCAAACAACCAGCCGCATGCGTCGTCCATCCCGTAGACCTCGCGATGGTTGAGCTTAAAAACACCCACTACATAGCTGGTCCAGGTAGCGATTCCAGCGACCACACAGAGGATTATGGCTCCCGGGACAATGCCGAGTGTGTCGAATACTGCGGGGATGGAGAGAACCCCTAGGCCAATCTGGGTTTTCAGCATCAAGGCAACGGTTCCAAGCCATCCCACCTAACCACGTTTAGTTCAATGAATAGGCTTCAGGAGGTCTTTTCTTGACGGAACTCACGCTACGATAATGGGGTCCACCCTCAGTCACTTCACCAAAAACGGCATCATGGGTACTGCTCACGTGTTTGAGCACACTGCCTTCCTGCAGCGCTTCGTTGGCGGCCGCAGGATCAAATGATTCAATCTCATCTGGAGTCCTGATTTTCTTCTCGGCCATGGTCGAGATATCTTTTGAAAGATAGATGAGCTCTGGTCAGGACGAAATAGTCAATGCTCGGATATTCCGAATTGATGACTCTACAGTCCATCAACGGAAGTAGTGGGAAGTGTCCGACGTCTCTTATAGATGAGCTTGCCCCGCGGGGCCTGGTTCACAGTCCATGATAAGGCCCACCTGGCCAAGAGCTAGCCACCCCACAACCGGGATTGGAGCAGATAACCCAGCTGGATGTTATTGCAGAGGGCAGCCGGAGCCTCCGCAAGTCCTGACTAAAGATTAACCGAAACCTTCTCGCGATTGCCTGCGTCGTTGTCTGTCTCTGAATATCTATCCGTTCCCTATCACCGGGCCCCGTTTGCGTGGCAACCAAGTCGAGTCTAGTCTCTTGCCAGCTGCCAGGACTAAACCCTTCGTCGGTCCCTACATGTCAAGCCCCATGGAGAAGGTGCAGAAAACACAGATACCGCAGAGGATGTGCTGAAGATGTGCTACATTGAGAAAGTATCGTGTATTACGTCGATGTGATCTATCGACTAGGTCCTATGCGTTCAGAAACGTTGTACATTCCTAGCTTTTCACTGGCAATGGCATTTATTCATACCTACCTACTAAAAGGCTTTGAGATTCAATCATCCTCATAGGTTGCCGGTTTCTCAGAGGGGACCCCTCTACCCCTACATCCCTTTCCGCCACAGCCACCAGAGTATGCTATAGTGATGCGACCAAATTGATCTCAACCTCTGCGTCAAGGGGCAAGCACACCCATAACACCCTCCTAGTACCAGCGTCAAGGTTCCCCATAAAGGCCATACAGATGATCGTCAACTCTTCCCCTTCCTCGATTCATAGCACCGCTCGGTGCACGACATGAATGTTCCCCGTGACCAGGGTCTTGGTCTCGAGGTAATCCTCAATCCCATATTTGCTCCCCTCGCGACCCATTCCTGAATGCTTGATTCCGCCAAGCCTAGCCCAACCGTTAGCAAGTAAACGGGCTCTTCGTCGGCTCCGAAGGCACCCTGGGCATCGTCACCGAGGCCACCCCGAAGCTCGCCGTGCTCCCGAAGCGCTATTCTGTCGCCGTCGTGCCGTTCCCGACCATCCACAATGCCGTCCCGGCCGCCACGGCGGTGATCCGGACCGGCGTCCCCGTGGCGGCCCTGGAGCTGATGGACGAGACGCAGATGCGCATCGTGAACGAGGGCGGGATGACCCGGCCCCGCGTCTGGCCGGAGAAGCCCACGCTCTTCTTCAAGTTCGGCGGATCGAACGCCACCCTCGCGGAGACCATCGGGCGAGTCCGCCAGATCACGGAGGCCCGCCGCGCCGAGGGCTTTGAGTTCGCGCGCGACGACCGAGAACAGGCCCTCCTGTGGTCCGCCCGGAAGGAGTCGTTGTATTCGCTTTTGGCGCTCCGCAAGGACGGGGGAAAGATGTGTAAGCTTTCCAATACTCTCTAGAAAACAAGGAAAAAAAAGAGCAACCCGTTAAGCCAGTACCGGAGCAGTGAACACCGACGTCGCCGTGCCGCTCAGCAAGCTCGCCGATATCATCGTGGCGAGCAAAAAGGACGCCGCAGCCCTGGGGCTGAACGCCTGCGTGAAGGGCCACGTGGGCGATGGCAACTTCCATGAAAACATCACGTACGACGCGTCCAAGCCCGACGAGGTCGAGAAGGCCCAGGCGGCCGTGGAAAGGATGGTTCAGCGGGCGATTGACATGGAGGGCACCTGCACGGGCGAGCATGGCATTGGCTTTGGGAAAAAGAAAGCCCTGCAGCTCGAATTGAGGGACGAGACTATCAGCTTCATGGTATGTTCTCCTGTTGAGGTCAAATTTGGCGCTGCATCGTCTGGGGGGGTTTCGGTTGCTTCGGAATTGCTTGCGGACTGACTGACTGACTAACTGACCATGACAACAGAAACTTCTAAAAGGCACCATTGACCCCCACTGGATCATGTAAGGGCCAAAGCTTCCAAGTTCTTTCCTTTCGGTTACGGTTGATCGCTAATGAAACTTACCGCAGGAACCCTGGGAAGGTGGTTGTTCGTTAACTTAGTGCGCATGCTACCCTAATTACATATATATATATTACTATGGAAGGTAATTTATCTTCGGGCTTCCAAGGCAAGGAGGTTGACTAGTAGCCTCCGTAAGTCAGGAGAAAAAGCTAGATAGTACCGGTTTAGGGTAATCTAAGACGCATAATTTCTTTCCCTCTCGCATATATAGCGATTAAATCTACCACCGACATATAAGCTGTCTAGGTTACCACCCTCAAGAGAGGTAGGTGCATTCATATCGGCATGCAAGTGGAATGAGCGCTCCCTATCAGATCAATAAAGGCTTTCTAAACTCTTGTATTGTAACGCTCAACAGCACGCATATCTTTATCTATGCTTTTCACCAGTCTCATGAACTTATTTATCCTTGATCGTAGTATACTAGACGTGCCGTGCGGGGGAAAAGTTCAGGTACGCTCATGCTCTCGAAGCGTGGTGGCATGGTGTCGGGATCTGTACTTAATGCCAATCACCATCGGACACTATCCAAGCAAGGAGATGCCAATGGTCCTTGGGACCTCTTATGCTACACTGATCAAGATGACTCAGCCTATAATTTTGAAACACAAATGTTCAAGTAACAAAGTAGGTAGGGTCGAGCCGACTCCCCTCGGGGCAATTGCAGCAGCAGGGATAACTACGGCGATCAACGCAACGGCACTATAAATGTATCACTCTGATATTACATTCTACAGCGCTTCTTTTTTTCTTTCCCTCGCCCTTTTATCCCTTTACCATCCCTTGATCGAAGGTATTAACGGTTGGACTATGCGATGGCGGTTCCATTCCCGCTCCCAAGCATCCCCAAGTGGTGATCCCGCAATCCACGGAACCAGCCCTCAATTGCAACCTGGACGACCCATGGTTCGCCGTTTCGGCAGATAACCACGTCATGTAGATCTTTTGCAGCGTCATAGATATAGCTTAATTCAGCCTGAATCTGGCCCCGTCCCTAACCCAGAGACAGAAGACTGTGACGTCCTCGAGGAGAGGGCGTCTTTCTGTGGTTCTTCTCGACTGCCGAACCTTCGCGAGGCCGCAACGAGGCCGCTTCCACACACCAATTGTCTAGAACCACCGTACCAGTAAGTCAAACCAAGCATTGAATGACAGAAGAGGTCTTGGAGCGCCGCGGGGCAGGAGGGTGGAGTGCAGAACACCACAGCCCCGCCATGTGATGCGTGACATGAATGATCTCACTACTATATATCCACCGACATAGTTGGAAGCCCCTGAGGTTGAACCATCTGCACATATCTTTGAATTGATTTCCACCTCCATTTAGTCCTCTACCGAACTTCACGTCTATCATTTTGTTTCTCATTTTCGACAACTAGCTCTTCACCATGGCGCCCCGAATTGCCATTGTCTACGTACGGCCCCCTTGCCATTCTCACCAATGGCTTCTCCCCAATCAACCGCGCCCAACTAACCACTGCACGATGGACTCTAGTACTCGATGTACGGACACATCGAAAAACTAGCCCAAGCCGAGCTCAAAGGCATCCAATCCGCGGGCGGCACCGCCGACCTCTTCCAGTAAGCAAGCCCATGCCTCGCCCGTATACCACGATCTATGCCCCCGCCACCCACCCATCCCCATCAAACTAACGCCCGGCCACCGTGAATAGAATCCAAGAAACCCTCCCCCCCGAAGTCCTGACCAAAATGCACGCGCCGCCCAAATCCTCCGTCCCGGTGCTCGAAAAACCCGAACAACTGTTGGACTACGACGCCGCGCTCTTCGGCATCCCGACGCGGTACGGCAACTTCCCCGCGCAGTTCAAGGCCTTCTGGGACCGCACGGGCAGCATCTGGGCCACCGGCGGGTTTTTTGGGAAGTACGCGGGGCTCTTCGTCTCGACGGGCACGCTGGGCGGCGGCCAGGAGTCGACCGCCATCGCCGCGATGAGCACCCTCGCCCACCACGGGTTTCTGTACGTGCCGCTCGGCTACAAGACGGCGTTCCCGCTGCTGGCGAATCTGGAGGAGATTCATGGGGGGTCCGCGTGGGGGGCGGGGACTTTTGCGGTTTGTCTTTTTTCTTTTCCTTCTTTTCTGGGTTTTTTATGTGATGGTGGTTGCTGACTCTTTTTGGCGGATGTTAGGGCGCCGATGGCTCCCGCCAGCCGACGGCGCTGGAGCTCCAGATTGCCGAGATCCAGGGCAAGTCGTTCTATGAGCACCTCTCCCGGGTCAATTTCGCGTGACTACAAGATAGTGCCACCAAGGCTGAGGCCCCCGCGACGGCGGGAGGGCAGCAGCGCAATACGGCGAAGGCGACGGGGCCGGAGAGGACGGTGCAGCAGGGTGGTAGTGATGCGAATGCGCAGCCAGCTCAGCCGGCAAAGAAAGAGGGTCCATGCGGGTTACCCTCCAAGTGTACTATGATTTGAACACCTCCGTTGTAATGGTCTGGTCATAGCTAGTAGCGGGGATGGTCTATGACTTGCGCGAGCTGTTCCACATCCTTTATATGTTTTGTAGGCGTTACGATCTTCATAATACAGAACCAAACTGGAAAGAAAAGGCCCTCGAGAAAGTATTCCCAATTCTGAGAGCTGGAGCAATCTAACCTACTCCCGTTCTTATCAAATACTGTACGCGCCAGCGATTGAGACAACTCCGTCTTCCAGATTGAAGCAATCTTTTCCCGACTATCACCTCAGCCAGTTCGGTCGTTCTCTTGATACAGATCAGACTGCAGAGTAACGAGGAAAAATCAGACCTAGATTATAAGTCTGCTTGTAGAGACTCATAGAACCTTGCGTGGTATTGTCGACGGCCTACCTACATTCTACCTAGATCTGCCGAGAGTCGATTGACTTTGGGGTTTCTCTTCTTCGGCTAGGTAACATGCCGTTGGCTATATAACATGTTGTGGCGGCCATGATTCTTGGAGCCATACTTCAAGCGTGAGATATAGGTGATCAAGTCTCTGCGCGACGGTCTCCTTTGCGAAGTTCTTTCTAGGTACGATTGGCACGGGGTAAGTGGTGCTGTCGACGGACCTCCTACCGTAGAAAATATTGAGCGACTATAAGGTTTGCTGTGGTGCTTGCGATTAGAACTACCGTGGTATGGCCGTTTATCATCAACACGATTGCGCATGAGAGAGAACACGGTGCTGTGTTGTATCATGCTGGCGATGTTGGTTGCGGCGTTGGAGATCTGGAATTGCTTGGATGCCGAAGCTGGGGTGTCATGTGGCGTGGTACTTGGTTCTGTGATTGCAGACCATTGAAGTCATGTCGCGAGGTCGGTTGCAACTCAGGAGACTGTGGCTCACTATGATTGCGCAAACACAAATCATCTTGATAAGATATATCTATAAAACAACGCATCAGAAGTGTTTCTGCCCTCCAGCCAAGTCAGCCTGGGTGATCACTCACATAAGTAGTTCTCGTCAGATACTCTTGACGATGTTCTGGAAAGAGAAACACCACAGCGCAGTTGGGTCGACTTGGATAGGCCACCCATCATCTCCGGTGCTTCTGATATCTCGCACAGCAGGTTCAACCGATGATTCATATCAGCTGAAAGACTTTCTCTGACACACCGTGGAAGAAAGCACCAACAACGCGTGGCCTCATATCAAAATCCAACTTCATTCACTGAAATTCGCTTAACGTGCCCAATCCAGCCAGTAATCTCTTCCGTGACATTCACTTGTTTCCTACATCCTCACGGACTGGGCTATAAATATGACCTCTATCACCACCGATCCCCCTCCTCTCCTTCTTTCTTCCTCACCCTCTCTTTCTTTCATCCTCCTCCTTCTCCTCTCGTCTCTCCTTCATCATCCCCATCCATCATCGATCCTCTTTCAATCCTTTCCATCTGATAACACTCAGTCTTTCCTTCAAGATGCTCTCCTTCAAGTTCATTCTCTTACTGGTCTTTGGTTTGGTGATACAGACTACCCTGGCTACCTCATACGGTCTTGTTTCTGATGTTGTTACTCCTGGTGACGATGATCACGCGTCCCAGACCTCTGGAAACGGCGTCGTCACTGCGGTTTCTGACTTTGGTGGTGACACCGTCAGTGACAACGGCCTCGATGAGATGACAACTGGCGCCTCATCTGTCGATACACTTCTGCACTCCAAGGCTGTAGGTCCCATGAGCCTGAGGACACACATGCATCGAGCTAATATCAATCAGAAGGGCTGCATTGGCAGCGTATGCTCCCCTTCGAACATGTGTCTCTGCAGGAACAAGAGCGGTGTCCGGGTGTATTGCTACTGCGAAAACCCAGGCAAGAAGTGCAGCTGCCGGCGTAACGTGCTGGCTTCCAGGGACATGATCGACGCTGATGCAAAGGACACCGTTGATGAGGGTGATGCAATTTCTGATGTCGGGGCCGATGGTGCTAATGTCTCTGATGCGGCCACTGATACTGTCCCCTCTGACGATACCCCCTCCATAGACATTGACTCATCCGACGAAGATACTTCCCCTATCAATACGCTCTTGAACAAAGGCGTAAGCCCCCCCTTCTGATATCCCGAACCGAAGTCACCAGCTAACACACCCCAGAAACAGCAATGCCGCGGCACGTGCAAAAAGTGCATCGGCAACTGCAAGGACAAGTACCAGTGCCTGTGCAAGGGACGCGACGTCGTCGCCCGGTGTGGGTGCGCGCGACTCGGGGAGAAGTGCCAGTGCAAGGGTCCGTGGCGCGCGGTCCGGGATGTTCCCTCTGTCAACATCAACAGCACTACGGCTGATGAAGTGAAGAGTGCCACGCCCTCTACTGAAGACGCTGACGCTGCAAGCGAGGATCTCGACGATGCGGCTCCTGGTGTTTCTCCTATCAGCGAGCTCATAGAGCGCAAGCCTACAGTCAGTCTCCCCCCTGGCCATACACGAAAGGCAATGCTAATGCTAATGGATTCCAGACCTGCCACGGCGTGATGTGCTCCAAGGAAGGCAAATGCCACTGCAAGCACGGAGCCTATAACATCGTCTGCCCCTGCCACCGACTCGGTGCCCCCTGCTACTGCAAGAACTGGCGTCGCGATGAGGATACTTCGGACCGTGTCGACGCGGCTGTTGCAGAGACAGCTGACACCGCGCCAGAGACTGCTGATACTGTTGACAACACCCCTGCCCCTGCCCCTACCCCTGAAAACGAAGATGCAGAAGTATCCGAGCGACCTGGGTTCTCGCATGCCGTGAATGATGAGTTCTCCATTCTCCAGCGGGTACGTTCCCCCTCCTTTCTTTCTCGAAAACAGACCACCACCACCACCACACACACACAGTTCACTGATACAAAGATCGGACAGACCTGCTACGGCACCTGCAGCCGCAAGCACAAATGCAACTGCCGCGGCAAGACCTGTCGCTGCCAGATCCCCGGCGAGAGCTGCAAATGCGTCTTCCTTTTCCTGCCGCCCCGTGATTTGGACACTGTCGCTGGCAACGCCACAGGATCCATCACCACACTCACTGCGGATGAGGCCGAGGCTAAGGAGGATGATATCGTCATCACATCCACAACCCCCAACGAAGACACCGATGAGGACACCACCATTCCATCCGACATCAACAAACCCGATCCCCAAGACGACGACACCGACACCGACACCGACACCACAACCACCCCAGTCCCCACCGAAAACTCCCCGCTCGTCGCGCGTGGCGAGGTAAGTCGTGGCCCCCTCGATCCCAAATCCCACCCATGCCACCACTAACACAAAACAATGACACAAGCCCTGCTGGGGCGTCTGCGACAAATACCGGCACTGCTACTGCGGCCACATCCGGACGAACTGCAACTGCTCCAAGCGCGGCCACCGGTGCTACTGCGCCTCCGGGCCCAATGATCTGCCGCCGGGGATGGGTGGGGGGGTTACTTACTAGGTATTGATTCATCGTCCGTCACGAACACCTGGTGCAGTCCTTCGGACAATACACTTGAGCTTGGACGGGACTCGGTCACTCACTTCACTCCTTTGCACGTGGTCATGGTAAGTCGGCCGTTCTCTTCGGCGTGGAGTTCATGCCTTGGAACTCAACAGTTAGATGGGAGTGAGGGTGCTAACGGATGTACCTCCCTGGGCATAGGGCCATGTACATGTACATCCCCCTCGATCGATCGTCAGCGGTAACTTACAACTCCGTCGCGTTTCTGGCGTGGTTCTTGATACGATCGGATATTCTGGCGGGTTGGGACATGACTAGGGTCTTGGTGGCGGGATGATCTGGGTGTGGTTGAATTGTGCTGTCTTTGGACATGAACATGCACATGCAGGGGGTTCGTCTTTGCTTGGACTTTTTGTTCTTTGTCATTTGATCATCATTGAGGATATGAGATACTGGAATCGAATTGATGATGCTCTGCATTGTATAACGGAGTGCACGTTCGTGTTGATTGGTGTCGTGCGCGGAGTCTGGCCTTGCCTGCAGTGTGCTCTGCTTGACTCGGGCATGCTGGATATAATACAGCCCGGTTAATCCTCGCGCTGCGTTTGTCTGCTTATCAGCTGGATGCTTCAGCCTCTACGGTGACCAAGAATTACAGGGCGAAACTAGTCGACTCGTGTTAAGAAGTAAGTGATTGTAGGTTGCCATGGCCAACTGGCCGTGATGATCAAATTATAGCGCCCAGAACTCCCCCTATCCCATACCATACCATACAGTACACAAGGAATAAAATGTCGAACCCAAGAAAGAGAACCCAGGGATATTTTTGACAAGCCCGCAAACATTGAGAGACAGAAAGAAAACCAGAAACCCGCGACTCTGGGTCCGCCCGATACGTCAGTTCACAACAACACCTACCCCAAAAACAAGGCGAGAACTTATTGTCTGGGGAATGCACGTCATGACGGAACAGCCTCCGAATCATCCTTGACCTCCAACTCCGTCGACTTCAGCGGCTCCGGCTCCGGCTCCGGCTCCAGCTCCCCCTCGGCCGCGGGCGGATCCAGCTCCATCCCGGCCAGCAACGCGCCCTCCTGGCCGGCGATCGTGCGGAACAGCCCCAGCTCGGCCTCGACCAGATCATCAAAGACCGCCTCCTTCTCTAGCCAGGCCTCCTTGCGCTTGCCCAGGATCTTCTCGCCGGCCGCCCGCAGCTGCTCGCCTTCCTTGCGCGCCCAGTGGATCTGCCGCAGCAGCAGCCGGTACAACTGGGGCCCCTCGAGCAGCAGCTCGTGCACGTCGAACCCCTTCTCCGAGCCCACGGGCGGCACGGACAGATCCTCCTCCGTCTCCTCGGTCGCGCTCTCGCCGTAGTCGCCGAACGGGTCCTCGGCCTTGGGCTGCGAGAGCTTCAGCTTGATGCGCTGCACCTTGCCCGCCGGCGTGCCCGTCGGGGTGGGCGCGGCCGAGGAGGAGGCGGCGGCGGCGACCGCGGCCGCCGCGGCGAGCGTGGTGTGGTGTTTGGGGACGGGGTCCGACGGGCGGAGGGCCTCGGTCTCGTGGACGGTGCGCATGTGCTTGGCTAGGGCGTCAGAGCGGGTGAAGCTGCGGTCACATTCTGTTGCATCCATCAGTTAGTACCAATGCCATGCACCAAGGGAAGGAAGGGGTCTCCGGGGCCAAGGACGAACCAGGCAGGGCGCAGTAGAACGGCTTCTCGCGGGTGTGGCTCCGCATGTGGGCGCGCAACGCATAGCCGCTGGCGTGCGTCTGGCCCTTCCGACTGCAGTCGGCCCACTCGCACGAGTACTTCTTCTGGCGGCTGCCGACGTGCTCGTCGTGGATGTGCTTGACCAGCCCGTCCATATTGCCCAGGTCGCCGGCGTCGCAGCCGTCCCAGCGACACACGGTTACCTGGTCGTTGGCCTGGCCGCTGTAGTCGTCGTCGATGCTGCCGCCGATCAGCGCGTACGTGCCGGGCGAGTTGGGGATCTCGCCGGAGGTGTCGGAGGAGATGGAGGTCGAGGGCGAGGGCGGCGGGAGGTCGTCCGGGAAGGTGGTCGAGACCGGGGTCGCGCGGTCCCAGGAGGTGACGCCGCCCGTGCGACGGCGTTTCGAGGGAGGCATGTTGGAGTTGGTGACGGAACCGGACGGGGAGAAGGGCTGCTTGAGGTCGTCGCGGTCCGACATGTCCTCGTCGGAGGCGATGGAGGAGAGGGGGGAGCCCGGTGATTCTGTCATTGTGACAGAGTGGGGTGTGGAGGGGTGGTCAGGTGATGGCTTCGAGTGTGGTTTTGGTCACAGGGATGGGAGTGAATGCAGGTGGTGGAGGAGGAGGTGGTGGTGAATAAGTTGCGATGGTTGTTGTTTGGGAGACGGACAGCAAGAGGCGGACGGAGGCCGGAGATTATGCGATCGCATCCACTGTTGCTCGAGTATACCCATGCGGCACGTGACCCGGCCATCGGCGGAGGATCAAAACCGGGCCTTCTCCTCCTCTCCTCCTCCTCTCCTCCTTCTCTCTTCCTTCCTCCCTCTTCTTTGGTCGACTGCGCAGGCGCAGTGCACAAGACTGCATCACGCAGCCTGAAGGGACTTGTGCATGATGTTCTCAGTCCCACTCACCTCTCTTTCCAGCTAACAAGTGTAAGTCTGGCTGTTGATCCTCCCTACCACCACCCCACACAACAAAACAACCCACCAACCCCCGATATGATGAGCAAAAATGAAGAATTCTGCAATTCGGACAGTCTCCTAATTCACTGTGAGATTGGATGTTGACTCTTCTACACTTGATCTGATCTATCGCCCTACTTATTCTTGATTCTCGCTATTCGAGCACCCAAGCTCTGTCAACACGAAGCTGACAACCCGCTTATCCAGGCATCAACAAACAACAGTACCATAGACATCAATCCAATCCCAACCAACTTAACCCATAGCCAATACTACTTACATATAATTTCAATCTCCATATTCGTCCATCTATAACCATCGTAATCAATACCACCCCTCTCACCACCACATTCTGCGCAAGATTGCCCGGGGCTCCCTCCATCTCGGCCATACTCGACCGCGGCACCCCGGCCAGACTCTACCGTACCTTGTCGCCGGTTGTCCCCGCCAGATGCTGAGGATGCCCTGGCTGACGTGCTCCGGGTAGCGCGGGGGGAGATGGAGCGAGTCGTACTCCGGTGTCTCGTAGAGCTAAGGGATATGGCCACAAGGTTCGAAGGGGTTTTGTATACAGCCTACACCGTTAACCGCTCAGCCCGGTATTGAACCAGCAGTCATACACAAACACCGTGAAGGTGAAAAGGTCAGTGAGTAAACCCTGTAGATCAGGAGCCTCGAGGTTACAGCTGCTATCTGTCACATCCGAGGCACGGGGTGTGATGCAGTCTCAAGCGGTGCGCGAGGAAGACGTCGGACCCGTTAGCTCGTATACTCGAAACACTTCAGATAGTATATATACTCCAGGCCCAACCCTATTCTTCGCCTGGACAGAACCTCTCTAAGATTGTACAGTACATCCCGCAATACGTATGACAAGACAGCTAGCTCCTCTTGCTTATTCTCAGCGGACAATCGCCCTGACCGACAGAGTCAATCGTGGACTCGACTTAATCCTCTACAGCTCCTTTGCCAAGTATCAATCTGCCCGAGACCCGGTCAACGGTGCAGATATAGACATAGAACATCGGCAATCCCTCCTCAACAACTATCTGAAACAAGACCACCGTCCTCCATTGCAATTTAATCACACCTAGATACACAAATCACCACCACGATCCCAAATTCCATACAGGAAGGCAAGTACTGCACTGTACCCCCAGCTATGTGCTATCGAGAAGGCCTCGGGAACCGAACCCTAATCCAACCGTCCGCCCCGCTCAAATGTGGATCCTTCCATACACACTGGAACATAGACGCAAGATTTTCCCCATCCAACATGAATAGTCAGTGTGGCCGAGTGGTTAAGGCGATAGACTAGAAATCTATTGGGTTCGCCCGCACAGGTTCAAATCCTGTCGCTGACGTTTTTGATTTTTGATGTTGTTTTTTCACTTCTATAACTAACTTGCTGCTTACCGGTCGTGTGCTGCGGCGCGGTTTGTAAAGGCAACAGGAAATGGGGTTGGGGATTTCTTGTTTTTTTTTTTGCCTCCTGTTTTGCGCTCTGTTTTTTTAGCTTTGTTTTTGATAGCCTGAAGAGTTACCATAGCTCTGGGTATACATGAGCACGTTCGTAGTCGATTGATCCTTTGGATATAGTCAGTCTATACTAATGGATTGTATCAACGAAGACTTCGGTCGAGTGACTACGATTTTCATCAGGCACACATAAGCTCAGGAATCCTTTTGGCATAGTGTATCAAGTACCCGGGATCCATTGAATCTAGTACGTAGCCCTATATCACAAAGCCGTCTTTATACAAATGGATCATGGATCAGCAGTATCGGACCACAAGACCAAGACCAGGTATCACAACCGCAGCCATTGGTCATGGCATTTATTTCATGCGTGCATCCAGCATGAACTCCCCGAAATAGAAAAGAAAGAAAGAAGAAGAAGAGAAAGAGAACTAAACAAAATGAAATAGAAAGCTCTCGAATACATAACTGTCTGATCTAATTTACATTCACCCTTCACCTTCATGCACCCGCCCCTCTATCCAACCACCCCGAAGTGAGAAAAAAATCGCTGAACAAGATCCTTCGCTATTTTGTTTCCCCAAAACACCATCCAAGCAAGAAAAGGACCTAAGACTCCCGTAACCGTTCCAAAAAAAAAAAAAAAACTGAAGCGCCTGCCCGGATACCCAAAACTCCACAGCCCTAATATATCAAAATATCCCAAAACATCGGTGGAACCAGAAGAGGGAGACAAAAAAGTCAAATCAAGCAAGAAAATAAACAAGCTATTCTTAAACTCCGTCCAAATTGTCAGAAACCAAAGCGATCTGATGCTGACCCGTTTATAGAGTCAACTCATCTCGACTGTCAAACGCAGCCTTCAAAGCATCCTCGAGCCGTTGCGTGAGCGAGCTGATGAACCCCTTGGGGTCTTCGGTGGGCTTGGGGAGGTCATCATTCTTGTTGGAGGGTGTGGAAGTCGGCGGGGAGAGCAAGCCGTTGTTGACGTTGTCAAAGTCTTCGTCGCTCTCAATATCGTCCCCATTGGAGTCCACTGTCGGGGTGAGGCTGTTGCCGTCGTCGATGGCCGGGGTCCAGTTGTCCTTGAAGTTCTTGTAGTGATCCGGGATGAAGGAGTGGGCGTGCGCGTGGGGGTCCGAGTCGGAGTCTGAATCATCGGTGTCTGAGTCGGACTTGGTCGGGGCGTTTGCGTCGCTGGAGTCGACATCTGAATCATCGGTGTCATCTGTGTCTTCGGGATGGGAGCTTTGTGGCTCGGCGATGTCTTTCCAGTGGGTGAGTTTGGAAAGGTTGGGGAGGCCGATGGCTTCGAGCAGGCCATTCAGTAGACCTTTTTCTTCGTCGCTGTTGGGGATTTCGCGCTGTGGAGGTGTATGTTAGTCAGGGAGTTGGTGATGGTTGGGGTGGTTTTTCTCGATAAGGGAGAACGTACCGGTGAGCGTGCTGCCAGTGCAATGGAGGAGACTCCGGATGGAGTGTCGGAGCCAGGGACGGGGAGGGCCTGGATAACGGAGGAGAAGAAGAGGCAGGCGATGAGGAAGCAAGCCATTGAAGAAACCTTTGCGAGGATGGCCATTGTGATTGATTGATTGATTGGGTGATTGGGGTGGATGCTTGAGTGAGATGGAGATTGAGTTGAATGATGTAGATTGGAGCGAGCCAAGGACGAAGCTGATCAATGAGATGAGAAGACTGGAGAGATTAGACTCTATGATGATGAAGCTGATGATGATGATGATGCTGATGATGGAGGAAGGAGTGACGGTGTCGTGGTAGATATAGTTTCTGGGATCGCCATGAAGAGCCCTGGACGAAGGAGTCTGCCGCCCCCTGGAATGTTGACGGCTGGGGAAGCATCGCGGGGAAAGGCCCCTCGGTTGGCTTGATTTGCACTTTCGGACACATTCCTGACCATCGATCGGGTGGCCGGTCGTGATTTCGTGCGCGATGGCCGAGTTATTCGGAATCTCGCCGACGGATTTGAAATCGAGAAGAGGCTGGTATCTACCTCTCCCTCCAGGATCTCCTATAGATCCAGATATTGTCAAAACTGAGCACAGAGACCCCAACCCACACCTAGACCGACTTGAAACCCGACAAGGGCCTTGAAATAACTCCCAAGTTTCATAGACTGATCTGAGACTCGGCATGAGAGGCTCGGGTCGCGTCGCGAGCCAGCACTCCTCGAGTCGGCGGACGCGATCTCACATTCCAAGCGGCCGGCAATCATGCCAGAACAGCTTCCAAAACTCCTCGCCACTCGCCACAATTGTGATAAGGGTTTTGCCAGCAGTCTGCCCTCTCCTGGAATGTGTGTCGATAAGGGCTAGATTGCACCCGCCACATTCCTGGCCAGGGCAAGTTGGGATAATGCAGTCACCCAGTCACCCACGACGCGCCTCGGTATGTGTTCAACTGCGATAACAGCTGTGGCTGGTAAACAGCTGAGTCGATCGTATCTTCATCCACACTGATAGCGATGATGGACCGGTGCTGACCGTCTGTCATGGACTCATCTCGGCCCAGGTCCGATGCTTCGAGGAATGGAATGCGATGCATGCGGGTTCCGCGCCTCTTGAAAGAAACCGCATGCGTCCTTCTATCATTATCAGAGACTGTCTTCCCACCATCTCCACAATTAGCTTCAGATCTGCCAAATTCAAAAGTATGCTGGGGATCGCGCTTACCCCCACAGTGCCACAATGGTCGATCCCAACCCCGCCAATTTCCCCCCGCGCTGGATTCCATGGCTTCCCACGCGTCGCGAGGTCCACGACCCAGGTAAGACGTGATTCTCCGGATTGAGGTTAGAAGAGAGAATCGATTCAATCATGGCAAACTCGCAAATAGCCTAGTCTGATAGATAGTAAGATTTTGCTTGCACTAAGTCTGCATGGCTGAGCTAGCGATGCATGTCTCGGGTGTGGTGCGCAATGGCCTCACGAAACTGGTAATTCGGGAAGTATAGCGTATCATTGTGCAGTGACTGCAAAGGGATGACTGCGTTCTAAGTGACAGGATGTGTCAGTTGAGAAATTGCAGAGAGAGAAGATGATCCAAAGACTGAAGCGATGGAGTGGTGATGCCGCTAAGACATACCCATACGGGCGTTTCTGGTGTCTGACTTCAGAGAGAGGTCCATTAGTGTGAACTCAGTGGCTGCATTAGAGACATCGCAGGGGTTCTTTGTAGGGACGTAGAGTCGCGTCCTCGTGTTCAGACTCTGCATCGCACGAGTCAGTCTACGAGAGACGATATGATATGGCGAGAACATGAACAGCTCGGGCGGTCTAGCGAGCAAAAAGTTCCAACAAGCAACCTGCAAGACCACACCCTCCATACCGTGCGCCACCGTCCCAACTGCGAAGCGAGAGGGCGAGCATGACCCTGGATTTCCGATAGCCATGCCAGATCATGGCCGACTCAAGCTTCACTCCAATCGAGCTCCCCCGCTAACGCATGCCACGGCAATGACACAGAGCCAAGTCCCCCCTCACCCCCTCTCTCTTGAACCAACCAACCTTACCATCAATCTAGAAACGGCAAGTGAGATGTACCGCTGCGGACGAGTACTGGAAAAGACAATCCAACACACCGAGCAATTCACAAGGCTTGTTGCGCGTTGGCTGCTTACTCTGACGACGCCATGCGCGGGCTTTTGCGTCTTTCATCTACCCAATATTGGAAACCAAGTCGTCATCCTCACAGGCGGGATGAAGTCTGTATTGTCCTGTCGTAAGGTGCTCGACTCAACTAGCACTGACTAGGCATGATTTTCCCTGCAGGTTTACTTTTGCGTGCCGCAAGTCCGTCTCGATACGCTGCTGCGGCGTCCTAGACGCACGAGACCCTTTTTCTCCGCACTCGCCGGGGGGGTTGTTGGGCTACGGTAGCTGATTGAGTGACATTCTTCTTGTCTTCTCAGGATGTATACATACTGTAACTACATGTTGCTTGCAGGAAGAGAGGGGGGGGCGGCGGATGTTACGAGTCAGCAAAGCTTATGTTACTTCTATTTTGCCTCCCAAGGAGTCGACCCTACAGCTGAGAGACATCACAAGTGCACACGTAGGCTCTTTCCTCCTGCAGGGCAGTACGTACTTACTTCCCGGTTGAGAGAGGGGGCTGTCCGAGGTAGCACGCCTCGTTATCAGCCAGCCCTCTGGGGCGGACAGAGACCACCTTAGCTTTAGCTTCGAAGTAGGCCGCGCCCCTGTGCTTCCTCCTGACAAAGCCTTATATCGTTGAGAGTTGAACAGGGGCCGAGAGAGAGGGGGGGGAGGGAGAAGATCGAGGAGCCCCGAAATTGCACTTCTATCCAGGCAGAAAGAACGGTGCGGTGGATGATGAGACGAAGAAGAAGCCGCCGGTTTCTCCTCTTTCTCTCTCATCATGCAAAGCGACAGACCGATCCGACGGAGCGCCCTGCGTCCCCGTAAATCTGCTCGATCTAGTGCTAGGTCAACTCCGTAGTCGGCGCCAAATAATCTTGTTCTTCCATCCGAATTACCCCCACCAGCCTAATTATCGGCCGCAAATTGGAGTTCCACTCATTCGTAGGCGTCCACGTAAACTGCCATGATCAAAAGGGCATTTCTCGATCGATTGTGACAGCCCCAGGCGAGAGAGATTATGCGGCTTACCTTTCGCTCAGCGAGACGAAGGAACCAAGATAAGAGCAATCAAGAGAGAAAGATACAGTACAGGGCCTTCACCATGGCGAATCAAAGCGGCAATGCTGAGGGGGGAGGGCAAGGGAAACAAGAATTACGCAAACTGGCGCTAGATATGATACCAATCTCATCATCTGCGGCTGTGAGAGCGTTTCGTCGGTAGTCTAATGGCGGTCCCTGAAATGGAGACAAGCTCTGTCGTCGTCGTCGTTGTCGTCGTCGTCCTCTTTGTTGATGTGGTGATGTTGTTGTTGTTGTTGTTGTTGTCGTCGTCGTCGTCGGCGTCGACATTATTGGTATTCTCGGCGCCGGCCCCCTTTCTCCCATGTTTGTTCCTCGTCATCCATAACAATTGACCCCATATTCAGGGCTGTGTTCTCAACGCAAAGGCTTCTCCATTTAGGTGCAGCTTACGTGTGTCACTCACACCAGGAAACGGACATAATTCCTTATTCAAGTGATCTCTTCGTGTTTTCCGATAGCATTACCTACTTACTGTCAAACCCACATGATGTTCCCATCAAGCAGCATGGGCCCTCACACCTCATCTAAGTTACTAGTAAGTAGTCTAGACTAGAGCGAAGGCAGAGGGCATACACCAACCAAAGATTCGCTCGCCCTGACCACCCTCCTCTCACTAGTGAACCCAGGTTAGGCATTTTCGGGGCTAGTCTCCGGCAAGAACACCAAACCCCAAGTGTATTATTTTACTCGGTATCTTCCAGCAAAGCAGAAGGGGGAGGGGGAAACGAATCTAGTTTTCCACCGCGCGGCATGTCAAATCTCAGACCCCACTGAGTGACGTCTCTGCTTACGCAGCCCTGCGTGAATTGTGGATTTTAGTTGATCCTAGTGGCTTGTGATTTTGCTCAGGTATTTTTTTTTTATTGCATTTTGGGGGTTTGTTGCTGTGCTGTGTGATAAGGTAGGTAAAGGGGGCAGTCGGTACGTAGTGGTGGAAGAAGGTTGATAATGATATGATATCAGGCCACATGATCGGAAAGGATCAGCTGTATAACCGGGGGCTTATTTACCCCAACTTCTTTGGTTCCTAATCACTGGTGGGAACATCGTTTTGAATATTTCCCTCCCAAGTGACAAAAAGGAAAATACCACAGCCATTTGAATGGGAGAGAGAAAACATTCAAAGAGAATCCCTTTTCCAAAATCACCTAATTTACTGCATGCTAGACCGAACCGAGTTCCCTCTTCGCTCTCTCTCTCTCTCTCTTTCTCCCTCAAGCCTAGTGAGAAACACTAGCAGAGTCTAGGGTAAAAGCCAAGCGAAGCCCATTTTCCCTGCACTAGTGATTCCACCCATTTTGCGAAAGAAGCCAATGGGACATGACTGGAGGAAAGTATATGCGTGGGTCCGAAATTCTGGAAAAATTCAATCCCCCAAGGTGCCAAAAAGAACAAGAAAAAAAAAAAAAAACAGAACGACCCTGAGCTGGGATGAAAGCTCGCACTCGTATTCATGTTCGGGCCCTTCGGGGAATGTTTGAGTGGGCCTACGTAATCAATCCGACAAGCTACGGTTCCCAAACTTTCTTTTCGGACCCTGAAGATCTCAGGGCCGAGGACAGGACTCTTCTCGCTTTGCTGAGTGAGGATGTAGTTGTACGGACTGTACTGTGTACTGTAGACCACGTACTCGTAGTCAGTTAGTCGGAGCAAGTCTGAGTCTGTGGTCGATGATTACTTCAGGCACTATTCTTGTTCCTTTCTCCGTGTCGCAACCGATCTGGTAGCAGGTTTTCCGTGCTTATCGAAGGGAACGAGACTAACCCCAACGAACCAACATGTCGACATTGATTGTCAAGATGGTGGAGTTATCCTTCGTGGTGAGGGACCATGCGCTGTGTATCTACCTCCTAGTTCTCCTTGAACAGTCAACACCTACATACATACATAGTACTGTACCAGTGTACCTCCAAGCCGCAGTAAGGTCCATACCGCACCCGCTCTCATGGCGAGTCCAACACCCTTTTCCCGATCCGGTATTTGTGACGACTTGAGTAAAAATGTAGGGTTGTTGATTGATCTGGCTAGACCCCCTCGACCTCTTGGATTGTGCACATACTATGGACGTCGATCTGCGAATCATCAAGTCTTAACCTGTCTGTCTATGAGTTCATTCTACATAGCACTACATCCTCACTGTTACAGTTAGTGTCTCTCATGATCATCACAACCTTCAACCACGAGACACCCTCGTGATCACTATTGCCCATTCCGTCTCGGCTGTTTTGTCTGCATGCGAAGAGAGAACGCGCGCAGAAAAGGGCCGTCACCAAACCCTGCAGTTTCGTGGCTTGTCAGGCTAACCTTAAATCCGAGGGGTGCACACGCGTCCTTTCCCCTTCCCCCCTCTCCGTCTTTTGCGGCGCAACTACTCTAGTAAGGTGGTGGCTGTTAGGGCACGGGATTGCTGTTCTCCGAGACGATTCGAGATGGGAGATAGCTGACTATCTCTTTCTCTTCGCAACAAACCTCTGATCTTACTGGAGCCGTACGACTCATGGACACCTGGTCGCGTCGCTTAGATCTGAATCATTGTCTCAGCCCGGATACTTCTCTCCCATACCCTATAAATACCGTTTTTTCCCACATGCAAAGACATTGTCTGATGGCGTCCGTCCCTCTTGCCCCGGAAATCCCGACAGAAGGGAAGAGCTAGACCCGAGCCAAGACACGAGCAAGAAAGAAGAAGGGAAAAAAAACCCCCATCACGTATTATGACTTACCGTTCCGTACACTAGAGACCACATCGCCCCTGGTCCCCCCTCCGACCGCATCGTTAGTGCAGTGGGCTTTAATATGTAGAGGCTTGGCTCCGTGCTAGTTCGGGGTAGCACCGTAGCCAGAAATTGAACTTGGGAATTTTAAGGGTCCATAGGGCTTCCTTCTCTCTCTGGCCCTGCCCTTTTTGTCTCTGTTTCTCGGCACTTGTCCCACTGTTTTTTTTTTCCCCTTCGGTGTTTATTATTGTTTATCTGTGGGGCAAACCGGGTTATTCAAGAAGATGATTCGTCGACTGGCCGACGGGTGGGAAAAAAATATTGATCTCTGTGTTCCTTTTTTCTTTGGGAGTGGGTGTAAAGTCAATTTGCCGGTGAAATATGGAATTGAAGCCTCGTTCCAAGATACAGTACTCCGTAATCTAGATAGGAATGGTAAGCAAGCAATTGAACGAGCGAGAAAGTTAGCTGCAGTGCCAGCCAGGCTTTTGAACAGTTGGGACAGGACAGGACGGATGCCTTCCGGGTAAAATATCACACGCAAACTTTCCGTGCCGGTTTGGCTGTCCAGGGGCTCGGGACTTGGAAAATCTATGGGTCGCGGATCCAGGGACCAGTGATGGGATTTTGCGTCGTACAGTACGTATGTGCTACAATACAAGTACTATATGTAGATACGGAGGCGATGTCTCTAGACGTAATTCTCCGCTGTTGAGTCAGCGGCTGTTTCAACTCGTGGGCGGGAATAGCCAGGATTAGTTACCCACGGCATAGTCTCTAGGGTCAATCAGGGTCGTCGTCACTGTAGTAGTGTGCGACTCTGCACAGTTGCACATACACATACGTACGTACCCGGAATCGAGAGCAGGCTTGGCGGTCTCGCTTACGGAACGTCTAAGTCTAGATCAGGGAGGGGAGGGAGGTGCACCACTGCACCACCGTTGCTGCGATCACCGAAATAAAGAAAACAAAAAGATCCTAAAGTGGTTAAGGCAAAGAAAGTTAAGGGAGGGTTTGAGCGACATCTGTCTTCAGAATGATCTCGTGAAGATCTGATCTGAACCATGTTTCTTCAGACTGCACATCTCCATGTTGAACAAATCAGGTCCATGGGAAGCCAATACTCTTGACCGGGAAGGGTTTTCGGCCTACCAGCTTACTCACTTGCCGCTTAGTCAACCAGGCCGCTAGTTTGCTGCCAAGACATATTGGCAGATCTTCTTCTGCTTCCCTTCTTGTTCCACGAGGATCATCATTGATCATGTGAGGGTCCGAAGAGGAAAACTTTGCTTTCTTTCCTTTCTTGGGGTCTTGCCTGGGGATTAAGGAGTCTCGGGTGCGAAAAGATATCATCCAGACTATCACCAGTGACAATCGTTCATCGAGGAAAACGAGACAAGCAGCACGCAAAACAAAAAGAGGCTGATCGACTCCCGTCCAGCGCCTCGGTTGACTCGGCAGCGGGTGGATGACTAAGTGCCGATGATGGAGAGGGTTTTCTTTTCTTTTGCTTCTTGGGTTTTGCCCGGCTATTTGCTGTAAGCGATTGGTGGGTATGGTGTGTGGGCTTGGTCTTTGATTATGGTTCCAGATGAGGGAAGGGGGAAAACCTGACCCTAGATCTTTTCTTTCGTAAGGGTGTATCTATAGGCAAGTGCCACTCGAGTAGATTCTGTACGTAGATAGTGTATACCAAAAAGTCTTGGTGCTGTAGGGACTCGTATACCCTGCGCTAGCTCAGCCACGCCACCTCAGCCTGCGGGATGGGAGTTCATAAGGTTAGACCTTACCACTGCTTTTAGTCTTTCATTGTGAACGTTCGACGATTATTGCTGAGATCAAAGAATTGTGAAGCAAAGAGATGAGCCTGCATGACTACGTATATACTATACCTAGTAGTAAGCTATCCATGTCTCACTCCCGACTCCCGAGACATCATCGGCAAAATCAGGTTCAGGGTCAGGGTTAGAGGTTCAGAGGGAGGAGTTTAGTCATCGGTATACTCCCAGCCCGACAGCTGGTTAGACAAACAGTATACGCGGCTGCGTCAGATCGCAAACCAAAAGAAACATCCACAACGTTTCTGATTGAACAGCCCTTCTCCTCGAGATGCTTGGCATCGCAGTTAGTGTTGTGGTGCCCGGGTCCGATCCCTCGAAATCTAGCCGCTGCTGTCAGAAGCTGCGTGGCCCTGCAGAATGGGTATTGTACCCTACGTAGATTGGAAGCTGTGTGGCCCTTGGAGCCCTTATTCCCCTTGTTTTGACATGACATTTCGATGACTAAGATCTTCAGTGCATGGAATCATGGCCACTGGGCACAGTACCACACATTGACTTCCTCCGAAGTTCGCCCCGGATAAAGATGGGAAAGGCTTTATTTCGGAAGACAGATTGTCGGAGTTTGCCCTCGGGCTGTACTGAGTACATACAGGCACCGTATATTCACTCTACCCACAGCGGAAGTACATTAAACCATGAGGGTGGCCGTTTTGCGTCACCTGTCCCCGCGATCGCACAGCACAAATTCTCATTGTCATCAATCGAGTCCCTAGGCATCAACATTTCTGATTCCCCTTGGGGTCTGGCCAATGATGATCCCCCAGGGCCCTGGCGAGGAGATTAGTTGCGGGCCCGGGGGGAGTTAGCGAAGGGCAAGAGAGAGGGGCGGACTACTATTTCTTGACGTTATATCCGATCCTCTGACGCGTCTGATGGATCAAGAACCGAGGGGGGTTTCCACAGTTCCTTAGTCTTTGCCTCGGGATGAACTACGTAGTACGTAGATCGTATAGATGGAGGAACGCAAGTGAGGGCTGAGACGATCAACCACCACCACCACCACCACCACTATCAGTGCTGGTTGATTCAGGGTCCAAGGGGGCCAAGCATGTCTGGAGGCATGGAATCTGCCCGAGTAGTGTGTAGGGTATATAACATGATGGGCTATTGGGAGGTAGGTTTCCGGCTACACTAGTCAGCACTCCCCCGAGACATTATCTCCATCGAATGCCTTGCAGGCACAACAAACAGCAGGGAAATAGGACAGTAGCGCTCTCAAAGTGATGCAGCAGCCGGCTGTGATTGGGGAAGGGGGAACCAGCGCATGGCGCGTCGGAGCCCCGGCAGGATGGGGCTCCGGCGACGGTTAGCCAGAGTACACGTATGCATGGATTAACCATGATTGACCAAAGTTCGTGTTTAGCCAGGAAGCCAAGCTCGGTTTAGCATTTTTAGCGTTATGGAACTGCGAGGGAGATTCATTTTGTGAGGGAGATTTGAAAGAGGAAGGGGGGCAGAGGGGCCCTGGATTGTTCGTGGGTGGTACATGATTTCCTTCTTGACTTGACTGACAGGGGCGATCAGGCAATCCGGCACCCGAGATGGAAGGACATTACTTGTCATGATGAAGTCATATTTCCATAGTGAATGCATTATAGGTATGTTGATTGAGACACAATAGTCAGATGATATGAGAGGAAATATGCATGGTTTACAGCCGTTGAACGCTGTCATCTGCTCACTAGCAGGAGTCAGCAAGCCGAGGAGGGGTCAAGAAACCATTAAGTTGGCGTGTGGGATGACTACAGAAGCTCACAGTAAGCGACGACTTGTCCTCTGGCGCTATTATTGGTAGACAAAAAAGCCCGACAGAAACTGTGTGTGCCTCGCCGCCGCTACTATTGAAATCGAAGCTATTTTCGGTTCTGGGTGGGGCGCTTTTCCAGAACGTCGGTATAATTTCTTTGGAGCTTGGGAAAGATGGGAAAGCGAAAGGGAAGGGAAAATTTAAAATGAATGGGCTATCTA
This sequence comes from Aspergillus uvarum CBS 121591, assembly GCF_003184745.1. Taxonomy (NCBI): domain Eukaryota; kingdom Fungi; phylum Ascomycota; class Eurotiomycetes; order Eurotiales; family Aspergillaceae; genus Aspergillus; species Aspergillus uvarum. The sequence goes on along the minus strand of NW_020291298.1, from coordinate 963,298 downwards.
TTGATACGCGTACTTACTAAATCCGTTCTTCTGAGAACCAGAGAACCACACAGATTGAACCTCTCTTCTCTTTCTCAGTTCTCAGTCTCCGCCTCTATCTCTCTGTCCACACCATGCGGACAATTTACCGAGTTTCAAACACTTTCCCATAGAGTTCAATCGTCCGAGAGTTTCATCTCAAGGTTTAACCTCCGACCTCCGATCGGGGTCGGAGAAGAGTACCACAAAGGGAGATTTGAGACGATCCCGGAGGTGAAGAAAATCAGCTCAGATCTTTGGAACTCTGACACCGTGTGCTCTCGGAGAAAAAAAAAGTATCAGGATGTGTCGTAAGCGCTTGTTTAATTTTTTTTTCTCTCTCCCTCTGTCCGGAGTACTCGAGGGGGAAAGAACAGTTTGAGGGTTTGATCCAGATTGATCTGCCCCATTGTCACCAATCAAGGCACTGGACGTGATACTAGTGCCGTGACTAGCGTCAGATACCCAGTCCAAACCCACCCATTTCGTCCCATCAGATTCCAGTACAGCGTGGCTAAAAGCTTGTCCGTAAGCCTCCTTCTGGGGATGGCGACCAGGGGGTGAGGAGGAGCAGGAGAAGGACGGAGGACGGAGCGATTGATATTTGGCCACGGCAGGCAACGATCTACGGCATTTGCTTCCAGTCGGAAACCTGAGCAGGGCACCGTGTGGCTATTTGAGCGGATTTTGATAGTTGTGTATACACGTTTACTCTTAACCTATACACCCCGTACCTCATTCTCGGAGAGAAAGTGCTCGTCGAGGGTGACGGGCTAGGGCAACAGGGGCAACAAGGCAACGGGTTGACCACCGGCTGGCTGCTTAATCATCGGGATTGATCTTGACAAGCAGGTTGTGGTTTGGTTGCCACTCGGAAGACGATCGATACCCAAATACCAATCAATACCATGCATTACTCGGGAACCCTCGAAAGTTTATGTTTGCATCTGGCTGGTCTTAGTGCCGATAGCCAGAACTGACAACAGCGGCCGAGACATCCATTCATTATTCTTGCGTCTGATTGTCGTGTTTTGCTTAGCAATTGAGTTCCACACACTCTCAAATAATGTCGGTAGACATTCAGCCGTCTTCATCTTTGGCATTCTTCACTACTTGTGTACTCGATATGATTGTGAACCACAGCCGATTGACACGATGGCTGACACAGTGCAGGAGCAATGCGCTTACAAGTTACCACTGCTCTCTCTCCTCCGCCCGTTTAGCTGACGACAGGGACACGTACCAGCCAGGGATCTAGGTAGTTTAGATCCAAGCCTCGGTGGGAAGAAGAGGGGCTATTGGGCCCTGAAAGGGGGCCATCGGCCCTTTTTTAGCTGACGGCCTGCCCCCTCTGGATGACGAGGTCACCTCGGAGCTAAGCTTGAGTAGTCGTCCTTTAGTCGTTACAAGATCCCAATGCAGCAATGGGAAAACAAGCCCCGTTCCTAATGTTTTACCTCTTACTATTATTACCAGTATCATTACGATGACAGGAGCCGAGCCACACCACACCACCACCACACTACACCCACTTCGACTGGTTCCATCCGCGTGGCTGTTGAGAAGAACGAAACCTTTTTCTTGGGGTTGGGGCTGGGGTTGGATGACTGACTGACTGACTAAGGGGGTTGTGCGGACAGCGGGTAGAACTAGTGCCGAAATGACTATGCACTTCGGCTTTATCGGAGGGGCAATGAGGAAAGGAAAAGGAAAGGAAACGAAAGAAATCATGAACGAATGGGAACTTGCATATCCGGACTGAGACCTGATTTTTCTCTTGTGCTCGTACTGAGTACGGACCATGGAGGCAGCATAGAAAGACAAGAAGAAAGCAAAGAACAAGGAGAGACAAATGGGAAATTAAACCCCATCTAATCTGGTCGGCTCAAGAAGCGGGAGGACTCTATTGGCATAGACCCTGTGGCTGTTCTCCAGTTAGGGTCTTCCCAAGAGTCCGTTTCTCTTCTCTGGCTCTCTGGCTCTCTGGCTCACCCAACGAACCAAACCGAGAATTCTTTTTGTTCCCTTTTCCTTTCCGTCTTTTTTTTTTCTGCCTTCTTTTTTGTAATTCTTGGCTTTTAATGTATTATTTTTTTTTATTTTTTTTATCCCATAACAGTTACCATAAATGATGATGCCTATTTTGTACTCCACCCCGACGAACTAGCGTCGTGGACATTATCCATGAATCCATTATCCATTATTCCATTTCCCACCCACTATGAGCTAGTCCACTAGTGAGTTAACTCAACTGACGGACTCTGGACATGGCCAGAGCTTCTGGAGAGACCCTGGACGGGTTTCAAGATGCTTCTTTTACTGCGACGAAAAGACGAAAGTCGCTGGTTCGACCGTTCGTCACCTCTTGTGCCCACCCTCCACTTCTCCTCCCACCCCTTCTCGCTCTCTCGCCTTTTAATATTCCTGGTCTGCCCGTCTCATTCGACCTCCTTTCCCTAATTTCCAAATTTGATATCAGCGACTCACACTAAACCTCAACTCCCATACTCCCATACTACCTTCCTTCCGCATCCTACTCCTCTCCCTCTCGTCCTGCGACATTTCAGGCCTTGTCTATCCTTCATTGCTCTGCAACCTTCCCACTTTCGGCCGATCCTCCTCTATCCGCTCTTATCGCCCTCCTGTATCTACATCCAACCACGTTGAGACCACAGACCGAACATCAACCACCGTTTCGCAAGGCAAATTGTTTTGGTGGGTGTGTCTCAAGGGTCAAATCGTCATTATCCGCGCCTGTTGGGATTATCTCCGAGCCCTGCCAAACCGACCGGGCTGAATTGCAATTACTGTTTTATTTGCCCTACTCCAGCAGCCGGTGGACCCCGCGCATCGACAGCCCTCGAAGTGATCGACATCGGGTGATTGTCTCGTTGTCTCAGTCACATCCGTGGGGAACAGCTGAATTTCTCCTATCCGACAAGAGACGGGCAACCCAGCAACGAGCTAACTGGGTGTATTGCATCTTCCATCCTAGCGCTCTCCAGGGGTCTTTTCAACAGATCGAGGGGGTCCTCGTTACACGAACTGATTCCGACAAGGCAACATTCTCCTTACTAACTCGGTACGTACTTTCAATCTCTCACCTCCCCGAACTTGCTTTCTTCATATGGTCTCCATTCCTTGGGGGTTGGCTCTCTTAACCGAGGGTTGTTGGTCTGCTGGACGAGTCGCGGAGATACATGGTCGACGGGAGCCGGACCTCCGAAGCACAGATAGATAGCTTAGATAAGAACGACAACGCGATTGATGACAGAGGGGCTGAACTCAGAACTAATCATGACTCGAACAGATCGCTTGCATATTGTGGACAAGATGGCTAGTTGTCAAGCAAGCTTTGTGTCGATCCTGAACAACGACGACAACCCGGCCTTTACTGTGCGGTCTGCGCCGGGAATCTCTCGACAAAACTCCACCTCTTCATATTCCTCTTACCACTATGAGCCGCAACCAACGACGACAAGGACGTTAACCCCTGATTTCCGCTATCACGCCCATCACCACCATGCCTATACGAACTCCCCATCGGTATCCCCCGCTTTGGCACGCCATCCTTACGAACCCGTGTCTGAACCCCCGCAGCCCACGTCTCCCGGTTCTTCCGACTGTTCCTACGACTATATGAGCAGCGGCGCCAGCGTTCGATCGCATTATCACCTTAGTCGGCAAGAACCTCATGGCTACCGGCCCATGGCAGAGAAGCGGGTTAGTGGGAGCTCGGTGGTCGAGCCTCCGTCCCCGCAGCCGTCGATCGGAAGCACGACCAAGGAAAGCATGGCTGCGAAATCGGGCGTGCGGAAGAACAAGTACCCTTGCCCTTTTGCTGCCAGCCATGGCTGCACCGCAACCTTCACCACCTCGGGCCATGCCGCCCGCCACGGCAAGAAGCACACCGGGGAGAAGAGCGTCCATTGCCCGATCTGCAACAAGGCGTTCACCCGCAAGGACAACATGAAGCAGCATATCCGGACGCACCGCACCCACTCCGAGGAGATGCCCACGGGGATGGCCGCCGACCGGGACAGTGATGGGAGCAGCAGCTGGTCGACTCGGAGAAACACCGCTTCGTCCACTTACGCCCACCAGCGGTCGACCAGCCAGGCCCAGCGGGAGAAATCCTCTTACGATGCCATGCCACCACGAGTCTGATGAGAGAACTGAGACGTCTTTCTTGTTCTTCACCTTCTCGTTTTCCTTCTCCTTCTTTCCAACCATGACCCGTATCCATGGCCAATCGACCTTGGTGTGCGGGCATAACCGGCCCTGAGGGTGACCGCTGTGCGGTTCCCTGCAGCATACCCCTTCGACATGGGAGTTTCCCCATTTGCGCATCGTTTGAGCTGGACGAATTGCGCTTGCGAGATAGACTTTGTTGCATTCTTTTCTGTGGACGATTTAATCTCGATCCACCCGTTTTTGTGTTCCTCTGTTCTGTTGTGGATAGACGCTACGGAGAGCCGCCTGCATTTTCTTCTTTTCATTTTCTCCCCATGCATCTCTTGCCTTGACGTCCTTTCTTCAACTGTCTTCTTGTTCATGTTGATGTTTCATCTGTGATTACTCACTTGCATATGCGACCGATTCTGTTGTTGGTTCGCATGGCGTTCTCAAGCGTGTTTGATTATGTTTCTCCTGTCTGCCATGAATACCTCATCAGCTTTTTTCTTTTCCTGTTGTTTATCTGGAGTTTCTGCCCGGGGAAAGGGCTCACCAAAAGAAAAAGGGCAGGATGTGTTTTGTACTGTACAATAAGTGTTTTCATTGATTATGTATGTGGGAGAGCTACGAGGAATTGACGGGTCACTACTGCATGACCGCATGTCAAGATGGAGGTTCTGAATGCGATGCGATGATATCCATTTGAAGATCTACAATGATATGATCAGTGTGTTTTGCTTATATACTTCAAAGTAAATGTTCTCTTCTAGTGTCCGCATAGCATATCGAAATCACGTAATGTGAAGTATGTACGTAGGATGGATTGGTGTCTGCAGTAAGGGATTCGAACCACGGAACGGGCGGGGACGGAAAAGCCGGGGAGCAAAACACAAGGCATGCAAGTCTGGAACAGCCACCGGGAAGGGACCACTTCTATCTATAAGCGAGGATTTGTCTACTTCTATCCTTGTCGACGGCCATAGGTTGTTGGTTCTTCGTGGATGCTGCTTCCATCTCCCTCCTTCTTGACCACCTGGCAGGGGATGATGGCGGGTAGTTTGGGTAGACTTTTTGACTGACTCGTGACTCGTGCCGACGATGATGTCAGTTCAGCTGGGATGCGCACTGAGCTGAGAGCGTATGAGCCGAAGGACAAGAAGGCTCGGCTGGATGGATGGTGACACGCCTTTTATCATGGAATGCTCTCGCCTCACCAATAGCCGAGCCCCATCCCCCACCGAGGGGCTTTGTTTCACAATAATAGCCTGGAGTGGAGGAAGGGCTGCCCGACTGAAAGACCCTCCTCCGGCCGAGATGGGCAGAAACAAACAATGGGAGAGTCGTTGACAATAACAACAATCCTCAATGAGCGGGAGGAGGCAGAAAACAACAACAGGTACCTGGATGGTACCTGAGTGAGAGGTGGATGTTCTAGCCTTTTCACAAGTCACGGAGGGGTAGACTGGACGACGACGTCACTGGGGGGATTGGTTTCGTTTTGGTGAAATGCAAGCCAGCGCTGAGCCGTGCCGGTCGCCACTGCCAGATTGAATGCCTGTCCGTGCCTGAACTGGCCTGAAACTCGACTACGACCACCCATCATCATCTCTTTTCTTTCTTCCATCCTCTCTCTCATTCCTCTCTTTGATCACCTTCTCTCCCTTCCACGTCTCTCAGTCCATCACTATCGTCCCATCCATTCTTCAGCCATCAACTCACTCTTGTCTGCATGGCTTAGGCTAACCAACCATCGCTCATCTTTGGAACCCCTCCACCCATCTGAACCTCCCCAACCAACCCCGCTTCGCCAGTCTCTGCGACTCTGTGACCATGGCCTACTACGACGGGCGCCAGTATTCTTCCCGCCCTCCTGCTGGCTATAACCCCGACTACTATCCCCCCCCATCTCGCCATCAAACCGACGTCGTGCGTCATCATCGAGATGGCAGTGTCGAGTCCTTCGAGGCTGTTCATCGCGACTATCCCCCCGCCGATTATGGCTACGAGTACGGCTACGGGATTCCCCCGCAAGGAAAACCCACCCGCGCGTCCACCGTCCACGAAAGTGTGCGACGCTCCCACTCTGTGAATCCCCGCGACCCTTATTACGACGACGGCTCGGACTACTATCGGCCCTCACATCGCCGCTCTAGACGCCATGACGACCGACGTACGTACATATCCGCCAATCTTTCTTTCATCCCAGTCATCTCGGCCGATAGAAATGAAGACCCAGTCAACAAGCGTGCTGACCTTACCTAGATGACCGGGGAAGATACTCCCGATCCCCCTCCGACAGTCGTTCTCCCCCACCGCGCCGACGAAAGTCCATCTCCGAGCAAGCCCTGGGAGCGCTCGGGTTAGGATCCCTTGCTTCGTCGGGCTCGAGACATCGGGAGCGCGGCCGCTCGCAGGCCCGCGATCGCAAATCCTACTCCTATTCGCCGTCTCCGACTCGCTCGCGGAGTCGCCATCGGCGCGAGAAGAGCGAGCAACGTATCGCACAGGCGATGCGGGCCGCTCTGACCGCCGGAGCCATCGAGGCATTCCGCGTCCGCAAGGACCCTGGGGAGTGGACCGGTGCCAAGGGGAAGCGGATCTTGACCGCTGCCATCGCGGCCGGGGGCACGGATGGACTGGTGGACCGCGATCCCAAGAAGCACTCGAAGCGTCATGTCGTTGAATCGACCCTGGCCGGACTCGCCGCGAACCATTTTCTGAACGGGCCGCGATCCCGCTCCCGATCCCGCGGCCGGCACCATGGCCGTTCCCAGAGCAACGGTGGCGTGAAGAATCTTGCGGCCACAGGCGCCTTGGCTGCGATCGGCAAGGAAGCATACGATCGGTTCCGCTCCAGGTCCCGTCCCCGGGACCGGAGTCGGGGCCGGTCTCTCTCGCAGGACAGCTACGATGACCGTCGCCCGAGGCCGCGGAGCAAGAGCGTTTCGGACTACATCCACAAGGGGATGGAGGCGCTGGGCCTGAGCGAGAAGGACCACCGCCGGGACAGCCGGGACCGAGACGGCCGCCACTCGTCCCGCCGCGATGATTACCCCGACGACTATAGCGACTATGAGTATCGCCGTCACCGAAGCCCACGGCGCGCCCGGCATTCTAGAGATGTGAGTCGACCAATTGTTCACGCCGACGAAGCTGGCTATAGCCGTACCCGTGCCCCGGACGAGCCCCGCTCCAACAGCACCGAGGATTGTGACTCTGACTTAGGCAGCAGTACCGATGAGGAGAAGCGCCAGAAGAAACTAACGCGCAAGACGCTGGTCAAGACCGGCCTGGCGACCGTGGCCACCATCCACGCCGCCCATGAGCTCTACGAAAACATGGAAAAACACAAGAAACGAGCCGAGCAGCTCCGCGAGGGCGAGATCACCCCGGAGGAGGCCCGCCGCCGCCGCCTGAAGGCCAACCTCGGCGATGTCGCCAGCGTGGGCATCGCCGCCTGGGGCATCAAAGGCGCCGCCGAAGAATGGAAACACGCGGCCGAGCTCCGCAAGGAGCGCCACAAGTTGCGGGAGGAGTGCGACCAGAAGCGCGAACGCCGCCACCAGCGCGCGCAGAGCCACGCGGGCTATGACCATCACCGCCAACCGCGGACCGTCTACCCCGATGAGATCGAGGAGCACCACCCGTCCGAGTATGGGTCCACCCCGAGCCTTCGGTCCCGGTCGGCCGGACGGTCGGGCCGAGTGCCCATGGCGCAGTATGCTTGATTGATTGCTCCTGTTTGGGATGGGAGGGAGACTTGAGGCAATCCAGGTCGGTCAAATGTCCCTGTTGGGTGGCTGGAGTGTGTAGGATGTGTGGGGTGCGATGATATGATGATGATCTTATGACTTGATGATATTTTCGAGACGTGTCTGTCTTGATTTGATGTATTTTACTTGTCTTCCGGGTGCTTTGGTTTCGTGGCTTTGGTTTGTGTTGCGTGCGGCTCTACTGATGATGGACTGATGATGGACTGATGATGGAACGCCGGGGCAATCTGCTCTGTTATTGATGATTGTTTTATACTCGGGATATTCATAACATTACCGGAATTGGCTCGGTACTTCTCGACTGGCCGATCTACAGTAGGCACATACGTTCTGGTGTAGACAGTGTTGAGGTATTAAAGGGGCATTATTCCATTCCCGGCACGTACCCAAGAAACATGCTTCTATCCAAAACAAACCAGAGAGCAAAACAACTCGTCCACATCAGAGCGACTCAGACAAGATATGTGGCACATATGGAGTAGAAGACATATACATACACACACACACACAGAGAGAGAGAGAGAGAGAGGGATAGATAGAGATATAGGAAGACAGAACAGAACTGGGAATCAGAGGCAATGCTGATCGGCGCATGAACGGTAAATATGGTGGTAGGACGGAGCTAGCGACAGAGATAGAGAGAAAGAGAGAGGTATCGTAGAATCAACGAGGTCCGATCAATGATTGGCGCTAGATGGATGGGTCTAGTTATTAGACATAATATAGAGAGATGGGAACAACAGGCGCGGAATGAGAGTGGAAAAGAGTAGATGTGAAAAAGAGATAGGAAGACGAGCGCAGCTAGCTGTACAGACCATCTTTAGCGGATAGATGGGTGCGGTCATGGGAAGGGAACTTTTTTACACGGAAGGTTCCGAAAGGGACCGGTGATGTAAAGTGGGTGGTGGATGGTGAGGGCGGAAGAGAGAGCACTGGAGCCGGCGAGGCGAAGGTGGGTTGATGGGCAGGGGGATGTGAAGGCGACGGAGAAAACCACAGTATAGAGGATGTGTCAAGGCATTCTCATTTGTCGCCGTGAAGATTCAACCAGCTCATATCTGCATTGACATTGGCTTTCTGGCCACCGCTGCTGTGCCCGGGCTCCTCGTGTTCCGGCATCGGCTCCAGGCTATCGGGAATGAGGATGCTGGATCCACGGTGGTTGTAAGCGCTGGATGGGTCGAGACGGGAATCACCGTCAGAGGGCATGGCCATGGAGGGTGCCATGGAAGGCGCACGAGTGCTGGGATTGTAGTAGCTGCGACTGTAGGTACTGCTGGGCGGGCGGCCCATCCAACTGCGTGTTTGCCAGTGCGGATCGTTCTCCAAGTCGTCGCCGATGGAGGAAGCAGTCGAGATGCGGGCGGACTGACTCTCGGGGATGATCATCTGTCGACCCTCGGAGGAGATGATCGACGATGCATGTTCGGTGGTGGGACTGCCGCTGATCACCTGACCTCCGAGGGGTTTGGGTTCATCCAAGAACCCGAAGTTGAGGGGCGTCAGCTTGATCGGCCATGCGGTGCTGCTGGAGTCCGTCCGATTGCTCCTCAGCCCCGGAGCAGGGGGCTGAAGAGTTGGTGGCTGCATTCCGACCAGGTCAGTCGCACTGTTATCTTGAAAGTACCGACTCCACCCTTCATTAGTTAAACGATCGCCGGGGTTGCCCCCGGGGTGTAGTTCTTTGACGGACAGCTCTTTATCGAGGGCAGCGCTAGAGTACGCACTCGGCGAGTATGTACTAGGGGAGGCGTCGGGAGACTGCACAGTCACCAGCGGGCTCGGTTTCAACGGACTTGTGTTTTGCGCGTAGGGGGGGCGCGCTCCAGCGGATCGGGGTGTCTTCTCATCGCTCATTGATCCCGAAAAAATTGCCAGGGAGTCCACGGAGGCGGCAGCCAAGGGGGCAGGGCTTTTTGCCATGGGGTACGCTGATTGCGCTAGGGGTTCCACCCCCCGATCTTGGAAGCTCAGCCGATCTTTGTCGCCGCCCTGGGCTAGTTTGATGCTTTGTTTCTTGCGTTTGATCCAGAGAAGGATGAGGATCAGGATAACTCCTACACCCACAATCGCACCGAGTGTAGCACCCACAATGGTTCCAATGTCGCTGCTGGATGAGCCTCCGCCGGCAGCAGCGCCAGAGGACGTGCTCGCGGAGGAGCTAGCTGAGGAGCTACTAGTCGATGCAGTGGTGGATGTCGTGTGCGTCATCGATCCGAGGATTTGCTGCTCCGACTCATTCCCATAGAACAGATGTGTAGTATTCACCCAGCTGTTGGCGGTCTGGTTGAAGATGGCGAGCGATTCTGTACCGCTTCCGCTGGAAATGACAACTAGTCCATCTTCACCCTGTGCTAGCGAATAGTTTTGTCTTGTAGTGGAGGAGGCCAGTGTGCTGGAATAAGTTGGGTAATCGCTCGAGGAATCCTCTCTCTTCTGTTTACTGGACGAAGAACTGGTCGTCACGGCGGTTGCGGGGTTGGCAGGCGTACCGCCTGGCTTGACTAGCTCTACGCTAGAAACTGTGTTGGGCGATACACTCATGTCGAAAGCCTCGAGAATCTTGGTACCATTTGTTCCTTCGAATAGTGCAGCTCGGACATCGCTGGAGAGTGAATCGGCCAGGGTGATATTGGAGTCAAACCAGCCACGGGTCGGGTTGAATAGGTGGACTGCCTTCGGGGTTGTCGTGCCGCCTACTAGGGCCGCTTCACTATCGCTCCAGGGCACCAATACAGGAAGGTAGGCCGGAGAGGCATTCGAGGCCGAGAAGGCGTCTAATACATACGGGGACATAGTGTAGGCGACAAAAGTATCTGATGAGGCGACAGATTGGTCCGAGGTGTGGCCGCCGTAGACCAGAATGCTGGAAGAATTAGAAAGGTAGACTGCCTGGTGTCGAGTCCGATTGGCCAGGTTCTCTTGGGGGATGGCAGTCCAATTCTTGTCTTGGAAGGAGTACCGCTGTAGGCCTGATAGGTCGGACTGAGAACCGGAACCGCCGACCACGTAGAGCGCGTGCTGGTCTTCATCTCCATCAATACCACCCGTCACACATGCCGCATTGGAGACCGGCTCTCCCATGGTCAGGTTGGTCCATGTCGCATTGAGTTCGAGAGGAATCGAGACAAAGCCATTGGCGGAGTAAGCGTAAAGAGTGTTATCATAGATGACGGAGCAATGGCCCTCCAAGTCCACAGGGGGCTTCGGAGCCAGCATAGCGTGCAAACGAGCGACAGGCAAGAAGAGAAGGAGTGTTCTTCGAATATACCAGCCGAAGAAGCTAAGGGAATGTCCAGCCGTCCTAGGTCAGCACGCAGGCGTAGGGACGAGGACGGAGAATGATCTTGGGGGAGGAAATGACTGCCGGAGCACTATCGCATGGTCGAGGAAATCGCGGATGATCGTCTCGGACGAAGTGAACAGGGGACCCAGGCGCAAACGGTAGCGACAGCTATGTTGCGTGGAAGGTGGGTGAGTGACGTTTGTCGGGCGAAGGATAGGCGCGCACACGGGACTGGGGAAATTGAGGGTATGGCGAGGAGGCGGAAGGCACAAACGAATGGCGACCTAGTTGCGCGAGTGCTAATTGAGCGAGGGGCGAGATCAATTTTCAGGGGCGAAAAGGATAGCCGTGGTGCACGATATCAAATCGGCGGTAGACGGTGAAGGTGAAGGAACGAAAGCGACGAGGGGTCGAGGGGAGAATGCGACACAACGAGGAAAGAACGAGAGGGAAAAGGTCAGGAAGCCAGAAAGAGGAGCAGCAAAGGACGGAGGGGAGGGAAAGGAACAGCCAAGATCAGGAGAGGGAGGGAAGGGGAGAGGAAGGACGAGCGAGCGAGCGAGAGAGAGTGTGTGAGAGAGAGTGTGTGTAGTGTCTGGGCGAACAGTGGAGGATGAAACGCCGGCGGGCAAGCTTAGACCAATACTAGCCCGCCTGTAGAGCAACTCACAGTGGAGCTGGAGCATTCAGACTTTGGACTTCGAGGTCCCGGTCGGAGAATACAACGATTGTGATATCGATAGATCAGATTAGAACACAGAGTGACTAGCACGAGTGCCCAGCACGTTGTGGTCGGGGTGATCCGCGTGTAGGACGGAGTGATGCGAACGAGGAGTAAACAGTTCCCTGTCAGGGCGGAGAGAGTGAGTAGCCCAAGGAGGAAAGGAGAGAAGGAGAGTAGAACACGAGGAAAAGGAGGGCCAAAAGGAAGGAGGACGCAGAAATGCTAACCCATAATCAATGTCCTGGAGTGTCTGCCCGACGAGATGAAGAATTGTTTGTTGTTGTTGTTGATTGATTGATTGATTAATTGACTGAGGAATGGGTGGATGGAGTGTGATGGAGGAGGTTGGGATAAAAGGAAGGGGAAAGACCCTTCCTTCCCTTTCCTGCTCTTCCTCTCTTTGCCTCTCCTTTGGTTCCTGCATAAGAATTGCTGCAAGGACACTGACCTTGTTAACAATTGCTACAGGAACTACAGGAACATTACAGACGGTGTTACAGGGTGGATGGCCCCCCAAGATAGAGTGCTACACTGTAGTATTCAGGGGACAGGGTACCAACCATGCGAGTTGGATGGTGTTTCGCCAAGGGGTGGGTGAGCCGGACCATCGCATTGGCCCCAAAGATGGAAGTATTGAGGGTGTTCCAAGTTCCATGGCACCAGAGCATAGCTACAAGACTGAATCAATCGCAATGGATCAACCCAAGGGCGGAAGATAGATGAACAGAAGTAGGTGTGTCTAAGTTGGAGTCTTGAGTCAGACAGATCGATCCGTGTCCGTATAATCAGGTGATGTTTTTTTCTTTTCTTCTTTCTTTTCTTTTCTTTTAGGAAGGAAGCCGTGGGGCAAGCCGCGCTAGTCAGGAACCGGTGCTGCACGAACAGGGATGACGCAGATTAATCTCCATCCCTATTGATTACTTTCTTATTGATTGTCTCTGACTATTCTATTCTATCCCACGCCCACAGCCTCTCTTTCTGTCGCTCGCCCTCTCTCACTCTTTCTCTCTTCCTTCTCAGCCTTCTCATCCGAAGATAATCAGCCACCAACTACACCAACATACCTATACAACTCGATCGCAAAAATCCATTTCTTCGAGTCTGGCCAGCGCCTCGGCTTCTCGATCTATTAATAGACTACTCTCGAACAGCAGCAGCAGCAGCAGGAGCAGCAGCAGCAACATCCCACCAACCGAATCCACTGCAAAGACTCGGTCTCCCGACCGTTTCAGCCAGACTGACCCACTCACTGCCCGCAGGGTGCTCGTTTTTTTTTTTTTTTTTTCCTTCTCTCCTTCCCCCTTCTCCAGTCTCCAGTCTCCAGTCTCCAGTCTCCAGTCTCGTGCTCCAATTCCCCCAAACCAAACCCACCCCCCCCTTTCACCTGACGTAATTCACCAACGAGACTGGGAGTTTTTCCGAGAGGGGGAAAATCACATGTTACTATGAGTGTGGTGCGTGAGCTGTAGCCTATAAACTCACCGACTCATTCCACAGTGGATGTTTGCCTCAGTGCTCCCTGCACAGCTGACTCGTGTGAGAACGACTAGACCAGTTCCTGGTGCTTCGCAACAACACATACATAAATACTCTTTATATATAGTATTGAAGACCTCTTTCTGCTGTGATAGAAGAGGATGGAATCCCTCGTGGATTTAAGTCACCCGTCTGCCTGCCCATGGCCGGTTAAGCAGAAGAATTGGGTGCATGCGAGCAGTAGTTATGTGTACATTGGTGACTCAGCGTCATCTGTGGGCTTATGCAGATACAACTATAAACAACCACCATCACACCAGCGAGAAGGTTACCACAGAACCAACCAATCTACCCCCAAATCCTCACATCCTCCAAAGCACCACTCTTGCACGCCTTATCCAACCAGTCCCCCGTCACGTTTCGTGCTGCGGTACCCTTGCCAAATTCGACAATCGTGCCTCCATTCGCTCCCTCGCGATCGAACGGCGCCCACCCCACCGTCTCAGCCACGGAGGTGGCATCTTTCAAAAATGCCAGGAAGTAATCCTGTATCTTTTCCGACGTGAGCACCTCTAGATCGGGGACGTCCCCAATCTGCTTCATATATGTCCCGAAGACCATCAGAAGGTCGGAGGAGTGGTAGGCGCCGAGCCAAGGGGTTGGGGAGATATTGGTGAAGTTTCCTGGTTCGGATCATTCTTGTCAGTGGCTGTCATAGAGACATGTCCAGTGGAAGGAGGTTGGAGCTCTGGTGTTGGAGATGGAGGAAGCAAGTGCAGATGATATACATACCCGCCCAGAAATATCGATAAGTGTCTAACCCAACGGCCTTTCGCAGCGCCGCATCCGACGCAGTGGCGCAGCTCCATTCCATCTCGGTGATCGCGGAGGCTGTCAGGTTCGTGCTGGCTGATTCACGATCCACGTTGGAGCGGATGGCCGGCCCTCGGGCGACTTTGCCCGAGTGGTAGCGCTGGGTCTCGTTTGCGAAGATGTATTTCTCGTCCGCTAGTAAGTCGTCTCATTAGCAAGTAGGAAGAGAAACGGGAGATGTACAAGGTAATAGACAGGAGAACTAACGGATGTAGCTGCTGAATGAGATCGACGGAGAGCCGCTGTAGCGGTTGATAAATTCCGAGATCTGCACCCAGGAGACTTTACGCATGCACTCTAATGCGGCGGTAGCGTCGCTGCCGTAGTTGCAGCCCAGAGCTTGGGCCACGATATCGAAATCTTGGTAGACATCATCGGTGGTGCTGAGGTCAATGGTCACAGAGGGAGGTTGGGAGAGGATGCCGAATTTGGCGGCTAAGGGGTTGTCGGGAAAGGCGAGGGTGTAGAGATGAGTGAGAGCGGCACCTTGAGATTGGCCCCATAACTACCGCGGGTGTAGTATTAGCTTGACTGTGGAAAGTTGACGTACGGCAAGGGGTGGAAGATAGCTGACCATAATGTTGTCCTTGTTCCCACCGAAAGATTCAATGTTCTCATATACCCATTCAACCGCGGCTCGCACGTCGAGTAGAGTGAGTGATGTCTCATCCAAAGCTCTGGATTTGGGATCTAACTGCTGTTAGCAGGTTGGTGTGAGCTAGGTATTTGGGGTGACCGACTCCCGAATATGTTGACTCTGTAGTTCATCGTGACTACAATATGCTCCTGGGAGCGCGAGACCCAGTGGGGTGGCAGTTGGGATGGGATGGCAATGCCACCGGTAACCCCGCCGCCACCGGTCACAAAAAGTGCCACAGGGAGATTGGAACGGTGAGTTGCTGACGCTGGAGTCCAAATCGCCAGGGACAGGCAATCTTCTGCTGTCGACCAGGCCGTGGAGCCCTGAGTGCGCGTCTCACCGAGGTTGTAGAGTAATGCGGTTGGCGAGTACTCGGTCCAGATGCTATCATAGGTAGAGACATACTGCGGACACGCTGGGCCATATCTCGTCGAGTCAAACTTCCGATTTGTCTTCTTCAACTTCTGAGGAGGTAGCCAGCGAAGATCTCCTACTGGTGGCTAAATTGAACACGGTCAGCTCAATCTCAGTCATAGTGAGAAAATTCTCATACCTGAGCATAAGGGACGAGCGAAAACTGGCGAACATCAGGATAGGTATCGTTCAGCATGCCGATGAATGTCCCTGTTTGAGTCTCAACGGTAAGATTGCTCCAGTTCGATAGAGTCCGAGGCTGCTCCCATGTCAGGTTTGCATAGTAGCCGGGCTCTGATTCAGCGCAGGCAGTGAGTGCCGAGGCTAGTACTGCACAGGAGGTCAGGAGCTTCATGGCGAGGGTGAAGAGCCGCAATCATCAAATATAGCTTGACTTGCAATCGAAAATGGGCCTTGCGGAAAGAACAGGATGTGGATTGAGGGCGTTGTTTATTGATATTTGCGGGGATGTAACCCCGCATTTATAGGAGCGAAGCATTATTGCTTGCCTCTAGGAACCAGAACTAGCATGAAATAACCACGTCATGTCTGGCAACGCTATAGGGGTTTCATGCCTGCAGGGTGCTGTCGCGATAGGCTCGGGTAAATTCAAAGCCATATGGTTATGCTTGCTGTGCATGCTTTGCAGGAGTTCAATTGGACGGACTGGTTCCTGGAAAGCAGGAAGTGGTAATGATGGTGGTGAGTGACGGGAAAAGACGAGAAGGAGAAATTGAGGGGATTCATTTCCCCGCAATTCTTGTTGTTCCCGAATCGGCCCCACCTCCACTAACGTTCTGGCTCAGGAAATTATAGCAACTCAGTATGTAAAGATATCAAGGGTCCTGAGATAGAGGGAGGTGCACGCCTAGACCAGAGGCAGGTATGCAGCCCGCAGCCCTTTTCTGCCACCACCCAATTCGAACACTTTCGTCAGGCAGTTTTTCTTATCTACTACTGCTTAAATCCGCTTATATCCGTTGTTTTCGTTGCGAGGTCGCGAGCTTTCTGCCGAGTCAGGCGGTCGGTAAGGCAGTCGGAAGCCAGACCGCTTTGTGCCAGACGTTACAAGGGGCGCTACGAAGTAACTTATGAGTAACTTTATTGTACTGTACCTATTGAGATTGTATCATCTTCCCAGACAAGAAAAATCTGGACAGTGAAATCGTGTGGTATTGTATGGTCTGAGACCCCTTTCATTCCCTCCACTCCAGGTAGCCAGGTATGTGTATCAGAGACGACCAAAGCAAAAAGAGAAAAAGAAATAGAACAAGCGGAAATAATTTGTTGAACACATGGCTTCAAACACAATTGTGTCCAGTCGCTCCTAAAATCGGCATGATGGTATGATAATAACGAAAAACAGACATAGATAGACAGATAGTGCATCAACAGCAAGACCAAGAGATATAAGAGAACAGAAAAGGAGATTATTGCCATGCAAACATCAAAATGTAAGAAGGTTCTCTCATGGTCGCATTCGACACCAAACACCCTTTCATAGATTGATCATGCCGGACGCCGTCGCCATGCTTTCCCCAAAAAAAATAAATGCTTATGTATGTACCCTGCAATTGACAACAAAGAATTTAAAGAAACTCCTTCCACAGCTATATGATCCCCTCATTTTATCTCCCAACAGCTCATTCGACGACATGAAACATCAAGATCTACTTGACTCCCCATTCGGCGCGCTGGGCTGGGCAGGAGCCGCAGGCTTGCCGGCAGCGCTCAGCTTCTGATACATCTGTTGAAGTTTGGCACCTCCTGCCTCTTTGTTCGGCCAGTAGTGAACTGCGACAAATTGCCTGAGAGAAATAAGTTAGTCCTGCGGCGACAGTGTTGATCGGCTGCTGACTTACCACAGGCGAGTCTCCAGAGAAGCCATTAAACCCCCTTGTAGATTCTGCTTAATGAATTCGCCAATCTTATCCAGAAGGCGCCTGAGCTCGAGGGCGCGCTCTGCTTTGTCCGGATAATTTTCCTTGGTGACTGCTGACACCTTTTTCAAATTCTCACGAATCGGCCGGAAGAACCTATATTCCATATCTTCCTTGCCTACAGAGTGACCATTCTCGGTGGGTTTGCGGCGACGAATATCCTCACTGGATGCATCCGACGTCCGGTGACGAATTCGGTCACCGTCATGAGCGGACCGCTGACGAGAATCATGGCTAGGAGTATGGTGCCTGTCCATGCTGTCTCTAGCGTGGGTTTTAGAACGATGTCTGGATCGGTCCATCTCGCGATGCCCCTTGCGAGAAATCGATGGTGCAGGAGAGGCCGAGACACTATTGCTGGCGTGGGCACGTGAGCCTTTGCGCCCTGGTCTTTGGGGCTCGAGGGCTCGTCTTGCACTCATGCTCGCGCCATTCGTCGATCGGTCTCTAAGGAGAGATAGCAGGTAGTCCGCGCGTCGGACAAGATGGACTGCCCCCGGAGACTTTGTGGTTTTATCCTCCGCATTCAAGCGCTCGTTCTTGCGCTCGACACGGTGCTCTTCGAGAAAGAACTTATCTCCAAGTTGAAGATCTGGGTCATCCCTGATCTGAGACCAAGCACCATAGCCATGCCGTGCGATACCAACACACAGCATGCCATCTTCCCGCGCGCCCCATGAGCACGTGTAGTCAGGGGCCTTGGTAGCGTCTGGAACACGGAAATTGTTAAAGCCAGCTACCTGAGCCACTGCCTCTTTCAGAATACGCATCTCGGTCGGACGTTCGACAATGGTATACGCGTTGAGCCGCTTGACTCCATGCAGGTCGAACAACACTGCCTTCTTTTCCTTCTTCGTCGGAGTCCTACCAGAGTTCTCAAGGGCCTCCAATTTTGCCATGTCCTCCTTGACCAAAGAAGCGGCTTTGTCAGTAATCTCACGGAGAGCAGACTTGACTGTTTCCCGGTCACGATCAAGCAGCCGGGCCTCGCGAATGATATCCTCTTCGCGATCAACGAGATCACCATAGCGGAGGAACGCTCGAAGAAGATGACGGTACTCTTTCTCTACCAGAGGACGCTTCGGGTCTGATTGAGCCATTGAGTCTGAGTCATCGCCATTGTCCATACTGACTTGTGCTCGAGCTTGCCTCTTAGCTTTGCGCTCCTCGCGTGAGTCCCGGAGATCACCGGGAACGTTGCGCTTGCGAGGCCGGTTCTGTTCAATGACCTCAGCCAGATAACGCTCATCCGCTTTCTTCTTTTCTTCTGCTTTGATCCCCTCAAGTTGATCTTTCGGTATGATATCGTCCCAGCTAAGATCGTCAACCTTGATGTCAACGTAATCAAAAGCTTTGAGGAACTCTTCACCACCGTCAGCTTGGATGCCCTCTGCTTGTTCCGTCTGATGCAGTTCAGCATTGGCAAGAACCGAGTCAATATCCAATTGCTCAAGTTTCGCTTGATTGCCGGTCTGCTCAAACATTTTCTGGCCACGGCGCTTGAGAATGCGTGAAATATCATCCGTAGAGTTAGGCTCGGCAATGGAGATTCCACTCCGGGCCATCTTGTTCTGAATCTCCGAGGCCTCCTTGTCGGTCACACCACGCTGGATAGTGATGAACTCGAGGAGAAGCTTGTTTCTTGCTCGTTCAATGACTTCTTCTTCCACCGTATCCTTTGAAACCAGGCGATACACGCTCACTGGTCTCGTCTGGCCGATACGATGCGCTCGTGCCATCGCCTGCAAATCGGCCTGAGGGTTCCAGTCAGAGTCGAAAAGAACAACAGTGTCTGCAGTCATCAAATTAATCCCGAGACCACCAGCTCGAGTAGAGAGAATGAAAGCGAAATCGTTGCTCCCAGGCGCGTTGTAATGTTCAATGGCTAGACGACGCGCAGCAGCGGGAATAGTTCCGTCGAGACGTTGATATGTATATCCACGGTACTCCATGTAGTCACCCAGGATGTCCAGCATCTTGACCATCTGACTAAAAATCAGTACGCGGTGACCATCGCGTTTGAGCTTGGCTAAAAGCTGATCCAAGAGCATCATTTTACCACTGCTGGTAATCATGGCCCTCAGCACGTCCTCTCGACGAGCACTACCTTCCAGAAGCCTAGCTTCCGCGTTCGGAAACATGAAAGGATGATTACTCGCTTTCTTCAATTCCATCATGATGTTAAGGAGTGATTGTTTCTGGCCACGGGCGCCGTCATTGAGTGCAGCGTAGTTCTTGGTTAGGATGTTCTTGTAGTATTCCAGCTGGATATCCGAGAGCTCCACCCGAATGATCTTCTCCGTCTTGGGAGGAAGGTCAGACTCAACCTTCGACTTCGTGCGACGCAACATGAACGGCTGAATGGCCTTGGTCAGTTCTGCCAGCTTGTGTGAGGCACCATCACAGTTCAGGTCCATGTCAGCATCGATTTCAACCAAGCCTGGATTGAGAAAGTCCAAGAGCGCAGAGAGCTCAGCCAGGTTGTTTTGAATCGGGGTACCGGTAATCAGAAGTCGGGCAGGAGATCTGAATTCCAGCAGCTTCAAATATAGCTGCGACTCGCGGTTTTTTAACCGATGAGCCTCGTCAATAGCCATGAACTGCCATTTGAACTGGCTCAGGAAGGCTGAGTCTAACAGAACGTATTCATAAGTCGTCAACAGAACGTTGAACTTCGGTCGCTTGGGGTTCCCATCAACCATAAGCTCATGTTCTCGCAAGACTGTGCGCGCAGCTTCGTTGCCGTTATAAACAACGTAGTTCAGATCGGGTGTCCAGTTGTCGAAGGTCTCAGCCCATGAGGGCATGGTGGAAAGGGGGACAACGACAACAAAAGGGCCCTGTTGATGCCGTATATGCCGTAGCCAATTGATGAAAGAGACTGTCTGCACAGTTTTTCCCAGACCCATCTCATCTGCAAGGACAACATTGCGATTCTTCACCCAGTTGAAGGCCATGAAGTTGACACCCTTAACCTGAAATTCCTTCAACTGTCCATTCTGCAGGAAGGACGGTGTGCCTTTGATGGTTTCGAATGGCTTCCGCGTAGCTGGATTCGTTTCCGACTTGTCAGAGACCGGGGGGCGAGATGAACGGTCTAGGAAACGGTCTATCTCGCGTTGCGCGATGTTACTGACTAAGTCTTCGTCCTCCCATGTACAAGAGTCGTAGAAGAGGCGTTTCCATTTCACGAGGTACTCCGTTCCCTCGTCGCCCTCGCGCATACCGATCACTCTTTCAACTTGCTTGTAGTCCTCGATAGCATCTACATCCCGTTCTCGGTCGAGGTTCCACTTTTCTCGATCCTCAGGAGCGACGTCTTCGTCATTTCGTAATCGGATGTCTTCAGAGAGGACTTTGCGAATGTAGTTGTCGAGACGGCGGGTACTACGACAATTGGCGAGGCCTTCTGTGGTTTCCCATGACGCGTGGTAATGGGATTTCCCTTGCCATTTAATGTAGAATTCAAAGTCATGACGACTGAGGTCAGGGCTACTGGGCTCCACGCCTTCCCTGAGGCGGTGATTGAGCACAACATCGACGGCTGGGCGGTCATCCTCCACGGTATTGACCCAGTAATTGTCCATCATCTCTTCGTCTGGGTCATCTTCAAACATGGAATCATCTTCATCCTCGTTGTAATTAGAGACCCGGGACGCATTTCTTGTGGAGAACCGGACTTCGGGCTGGGAAGGAAGGTTGTTCGAGGATGACTGAAGAAGTTTCCGCCGCCGAGCCCTGTTTGTGCGAGCCCGACTTCCGCCGTACTCATCACTATCGGAATCTTCAGAGTATGAGGACTGGGTTGCAGACCGGGAAGGCCGCTTGGAGGGCGGTTGTGAGACAATGGCGCGTCGACGCTTTGAGCGGGGTGCTACCGCATCGGACTCGGATTCGGAAGGTGAGTCGACTACTTGACGCGTTGTGCGCGCTCTGGTACTCCGACGAAGTCCATAAAGATCGGGATTCTGTCGCATATAGTCCGATTCATTGACTGACGGTGACTTACGCTGGTAGCCATGGTTGTGTTCCGACGATGAAGAGTTTTCATCGCTGGACTGGCTGCTCTCGTTCACGTCATTCTCGGTCTCAAAAGCGTCCTCGTCCCCCTCAGCATCAGGGGAGCCGGCATCATAGGAATCGTCGGCGGCGTCTGCTTCGGGAGATGAGGAATCGCGTTCGGTATGGTTTGCATGAGTATCGGAAGCGTTACTACCACTGTCGCTGATGGCTAGTTCATCCCTCATGCTGGTAGTATTGGGAGTAGACGAGACCGAATAACCATTTACCAAACCCATTGTTGCGGAGGGGTCGGAAATTGATGGGATCACCATGCTAGTAGCTAGGGACGATACGCATCAGCATTGAAGCTCAGCACAAGTCCGAGGGAGGGCGAAAGGAACAGTGTCGTATGAAACAGACATACGCGACGCAGATTCCAGCCGAATTGAGTCAAATCGACGGGTGAACAAGGTAGAAGATGAAGGTATGATGCAAGGACATGTTTTTGATGACGGATTCAATGGAACGCGACGGAGTGTGTTGTGAAGAGATGGGAGGAGCAGAGGGGAAAATGCAGATCAAATCGGTGAAAAAGCAAAGGAAACCACGCAGAAAATGAGCAAAGAGGTCACAAAACCCCTTTTACTCGACCAGATCAAGATATAATACAGGTTCTCCGGTGGGTCGAGATCGTGGAGAAGTACTGCAGCCGGCAAAGCCAGAGCACGCCTGCGAGGCAAGGAGAAGAGAACAAATTACTTACAGTCCATAGCTTGGTGACCCCGATTCAGGGGTGACTGAACCAATAAATTTTGAAAACGTCAAAGGAAAAAGGTGGGGGTGGAGGAGGATGAACTGGTGGAGGCAGCAGAGGGACGATGGGAGGCCGCTGAGAAACTGATGAGGGAGTAGGAAGAGAGTTGTACGTCGGCGGGAGGAGGACGAGTCGCTGTGAAGGGATTGGCTGGAGCGCCTGAGCCTTCAGGCTGCAACTATCCACCAGCCTTGAAACGGCTTAGCGCGCCACAAGCGAGACCCCAACGGGGATAGCGAGGGTGTTGAGTCACGTGGATATCGGGGCGGATCAATGATGCCTCCGATCGAGTCTCGGTGGCAGAACCCATGGGCCAATCACTGCGACAGGAAATAATGCAGGAGCATGTCTCAACCTGAGGCAGCCACGGCTGCCCACAATGCCCGGCAAGTTTTCTCGCCCAGAGCCCCTCTTCGTCGCGCATCTCCAGCAACGTCCCTCCTCTTCTCCTGCCCTGGTGCTCTTTGCGCAGATATCTGGCATTTCTCCCGTTTGGCCAGAACAACTGTCGCATCGTTTTCTGTCTGATTCCCTCAAGACCTCGGTTTACGTCGACGTACCCGTCTCTTGACTGCAGCATTCGACTTTTGTCCATACACATACTGTCCCGCGTGTTCAATTTGATCTGAACTTCAGGCACCATGTCCGACAAGCTTACCAGGTATGTTTTACACGGCGGACTTTCAGTCTCACCCCAACATTCAAGGAGAAGGTTAAGCTAACTACTATGCGTGAACAGAGTTGCTATTGTCAACAGTGACAAGGTAAGTCTCAAGTACCCCGCAGCATGAAAGGCATGCTACGGCCTGTCGCATATATAACAATTACTGAGACGCATCGCTTTGCTCGTCACAGTGCAAGCCCAAGGTATGTCCCTGCTATCACCTCTCGATGAGATCCTCGTCATCATTTTGCTAACTACCTTCTTTCTTTTCTTTATCCAGAAATGTCGTCAGGAATGTAAGAAGTCTTGCCCCGTCGTCCGTACGGGCAAGCTCTGTATCGAGGTCACCCCCGAGTCCAAGATCGCCTTCATCTCCGAGCGCCTCTGTATTGGTTGCGGTATCTGTCCTAAGAAGTGTCCCTTCGGTGCCATTCACATCATCAACTTGCCCACCAACTTGGAGACTCAGGTCACCCACCGTTACTCTGCGAACAGCTTCAAGCTTCACCGTCTTCCCATGCCCCGTCCCGGTCAGGTCCTCGGTCTCGTCGGTACCAACGGTATTGGAAAGAGTACGGCTTTGAAGATTCTCAGCGGCAAATTGAAGCCCAACCTTGGTCGTTACGACAACCCTCCCGACTGGGAAGAGATTCTCAAGTACTTCCGTGGTTCTGAGCTGCAGAGTACGTCAAAACTGAACCGATAAGAGTATTCAATTAGAATCAAGCGCGCTAACATCCTGCAGACTACTTCACCAAGGTCCTGGAAGACAACCTGAAGGCTGTTGTCAAGCCTCAGTACGTTGATCAGATTCCTAGAGCCGTCAAGGGACCCGTCAAGAACGTCGGTGCGCTCATCAAAGCCCGCACTCAGCTGAATAACCTGGACCACATCCTGGACGTCCTGGGTAAGATGATTCTTCATCATGTCGACGGTATTTTCAGCTGACAGAGTGCATAGAACTGCGACAGGTTCAGGACCGTGACATTGACCATTTGTCCGGTGGAGAACTTCAGCGTTTCGCCATTGGTCTGGTCTGTGTCCAGCAGGCTGATGTGTAAGGATGACCAGGTCTTTGAGATAGTATGAGCGCTGACATTTCTGCAGCTACATGTTTGACGAGCCTTCGTCCTACCTTGATGTTAAGCAGCGTCTGGCTGCTGCCCGTACCATCAGAGAGCTTCTCCGCCCGGACGACTATGTCATTGTTGTCGAGCACGATTTGTCCGTGCTTGATTATCTTTCCGACTTTGTTTGCGTTCTCTACGGAAGACCTGCCGCCTACGGTGTCGTTACTCTGCCTTCCTCGGTCCGTGAAGGTATCAACATCTTCTTGGATGGTCACATCCCCACCGAGAACCTTCGGTTCCGTGACGAGTCTCTCACTTTCCGTCTCGCTGAAGCTGGCGATGACTTCCTGGTTGATAAGGCTCGTGCTTTCAAGTACCCGAGCCTGGAGAAGACCCTTGGCAACTTCCACCTGAAGATCGACGCCGGTGACTTCACCGACTCTGAAATCATCGTCATGATGGGAGAGAACGGAACCGGAAAGACCACTTTCTGTAGAATGCTTGCTGGTGTCGAGAAGCCCGATAACGGCGTCACCATCCCCCGTTTGAACATCAGCATGAAGCCCCAGAAGATTACCCCCAAGTTCCAGGGTACCGTCCGTCAGCTGTTCTTCAAGCGTATCAAGGCCGCTTTCCTGTCGCCCCAGTTCCAGACTGATGTCTACAAGCCCCTCAAGATCGACGACTTCATTGACCAGGAGGTTCAGAACTTGTCTGGTGGTGAATTGCAGCGTGTCGCCATTGTCCTGGCTCTGGGAATGCCCGCCGATATCTACCTGATTGACGAGCCTAGTGCTTACCTCGATTCCGAGCAGCGTATCGTGGCTGCCAGAGTCATCAAGCGTTTCATCATGCACACCAAGAAGACCGCTTTCATCGTCGAGCACGATTTCATCATGGCCACCTACCTGGCTGACCGTGTCATCGTCTTCGACGGTAAGCCGTCTATTGATGCGCACGCCAACTCCCCCGAGTCCCTGGTCACTGGTTGCAACACCTTCTTAAAGAACCTGGACGTCACCTTCCGTCGTGATCCCAACAGCTACCGTCCCCGCATCAACAAGCTCCAGTCCCAGATGGACCAGGAGCAGAAGCTCCAGGGCAACTACGTAAGTTCTGTCCCTTGTCGCACGCCTCAGCATCGTACTAACCTCCCCTTTACCAGTTCTTCTTGGAAGAAGAGCAGTGAAACGGCTGTTTTTGGCAAACATAACCGCGTGCCTCGCCATGGCGACGGCCGCGATTCCGACCGGCGGCGCCGCCACCACCGACGTCGCCGGGACCGGAGGAGGAGTTACCTTCGGCTAGTGGCGTTTTTTGGCGTTACCAGGGCCTCTGCTGCTCTGTGCCGGCGCCGCCGTCGTCGCGGCGGTCGCCGGCACAGTGCAGGGCGTGGTGATGTAGAGGAGGAGCAGGAGGAGGGTGAACATGATGACGAGGAAGACGACATGCTCAACTATCATCTGCAGCAGTGGTAGGCGGTAAATCCCCCTCAATGCCCACCTCTATTCCAGCTGTAGTGAAAGGGTCCTCAGCCGACCGCTGATCTTGTCGCCCCCTTCGATCCGCCTTCCCTCCATTTTCCCAATCATCCTCCGGCCCCGAATAAACCCCGCAACAGGCTGCTGGCATCTGTCTTTTTTTTTCTCCCGCGATGCTACGAAAAGTTGGAATGACGAAAACGCGAGAACGAATCTTTGAATTAAAGAGTTCCGTTTAGAGAAATATTTTCAACATTGGGGTTTTTCTAACACAAATGGGTTTTTTGGTTTTGGTGGGAAGGAGCTGGCGTCAAAGTCATGTCGGAGTCTGAATTTGAAATTCCGTTTTTTTTTTTTGCTGTTCGTGTTAAAAGTTGACTCTCTGTTGTTGCTTTCTTTCTTTCCTCGTGAATATACTTCTTTTGTTCTTTTCATTCATCGCATGAAATGGTTAGAATCGCTGACAACGAGGTTTGGCTGAGGATCCAAGTTGTCGGTGTATGCATGTGTGTGGGTGGAAAGTAGCCACTGTCTATAAGAGTTGGAGGCATATATTCCTTCTTTTGTATTGTATTTACGGTGTAGGTCACTAGCCTTTCCCTAATGACAGGCTCAGCTCTAAATGTAACCTGAGAGGAGTGTGATTATAAAGGCAAGAAACAAGTTGATGCTTCGTAGTTGTTGGCTCGGAAATAGAGGAAATATATATCGCTTGTTCCGAACCACTCAATGCGCTCTTTTCTCTTCTTCCACGGTGAACTCCAGGCTACTCAGTACCCTTCCTTAACCAGTGTTGTTCGTTTGGGTCCTTATTTACTATCCCACTTGTTGACTCAAGTTATATCTGACCAGGTTATGGTCCCGAATCCCACCTCAACTCCAGTAGATTTGATAAGCGCTCTTGATACTATATAACCTACGCTAGAATACAAAATCTAGGACACAACATCCGTACAATCGTTGTCAATTCGAGAAAAAGGCATGGATTCGGCTGCATTCTGTCTAAGCCTCGAGGGGAGCGAAGGGCAAAAAAGGGAGGAGCGGGCCAGAATGGCATTTGTCGAGGGGCGTTATCGACCAGCATTACGGGTACAGAATCGTAACCGGCTGGCTCAATCTTCTTCGATCTCACCCTCCTCGCTACCGGAATGGACTGCCTTCTCCTCTTTCTTGGCCTCTTCTGCCACGGCTGCTGCAGGGCCTAGGGCGGCCGAAGCAGGCGCTGCGGCGGCGCCTGTGCTGGTGACGGGGGTTCGTTCGCGCCGGTCTCTCTCACCTGCAGTTCCTCTGCGAGCTCCTCGGCTGCGATCGCGTTCTCGGCTTTCCCGCCGGTACCGCTTGGCAGAGCGACTGGCTACGCTCTCTGCGTCACTGTCCCGTCTGCGCCGCCGGTCGGTGCTGGCGATGCTCTTCGTGTCGGCGCCGTAGTCCAGTTCGTCGCGGCTGCCGCGAGGGTCGCCGCGGGTGCGGTAGAGGCGCTCACGTTCCTCTTCGCGATCGCGACGCTCGCGGTCGTAGTGGCTCAGGGAGCGAGCGCTGCGGTCGCGGTCCCAGTCGCGGTCCCGGTCACGGTCACGCTCGCGCTCACGATCTCGATCCCGATCCCGTTCGCGCTCGCGGTAGCGCTCGCGGTCTCGATCGCGGTCTTCACGGCGCTCGCGCACCGGCGACAGGCCGCTGGCCTTACGGTAGGAGCGTTCGCGGTCGGCCTGGGCTTTGCGGCGGTCGGCCTCATAGGCGTCAGGCTCCGGAGTCCGGCTCATGCGGCTGGATGCTCCTCGCCGTTCGCCACGGTGGGAGAGACTGCTGCGGTGGTCGCGGTCGCGGTCGCGGTCGCGGTCCCGGTCCCGATCGTGGTGGTCCCGACGGCTGCCGCCGCGATCTCGGTCCCGGGCCTCCCGGTCTCTCTCAGCGTCTTCTTCTTTCTCCTTCAAGCGCCGGATCACCTTGTCGAAGGCCGCCTGGCGGAGATCGTCGGTTTCCAGAGCCTTGTACTCCTCGAACCGCTCAATCCTTGGTCGTACTTGGTCCCATGTATCGTTGGCTCGGACAGATGGTTCAAGGCGTTTGATGCGCGAGCGGAGTGCGTCGATGGCACGTCGCTGATGACGATCTGCGGCATGCTTCTCTTCTTCGTTACGTCGAATGGCCTTTTCTTGGATCCGGTGGAAAATCAGTTGCAGGATTTCGGGGTCAATGCTCGCTGTCCGTCGATCGGCGGATGCAATTGCGTTAAACTCCTCGAAAGTGGTCTTCGGCGCAACCTCAAAGCGTTTGTCCTGGGAGCTACGTTAGCGGAGTATGCAAGGTTGGAATACGAGGGATTCTCACGTCAAGTACATCCAGGATATCGTTGCGTGGGCCGCGCAGCGACCGCTCCTCCTCCTCAACCACATCCCAGAAGAGATCAATCGGAGACGACCCAGAATTTCCCAGCATGCCAAGGTACCGGGGGTCTTCGTTAACCAAAGTATAAGTATTCATCCACTTGCTGCCGGCCTTGATCTTGCCCTGTGATCTTAACTCCTTAAGGAGCTCAATGTACTGCTCTCGAGCATGGCGCTCCTTTCTGGCCTTCGCGGCTTTCTGCTGCTGACGGGCGTCATTGAATGCTCGCTCCAGCGCCTTGATGTGATTCTCAAATGCAGTCAAGATATCAGACTTGCTAAGAGTCCTGAACTTATCATCGCTTTGGACTTTATCATTGGACTGGATGATCGCCTGCGCCTCAGACCAGCGTGTGTAAGGCTCCAGGTTCAAGGATTTCAGGATATTGACTAACTCGTCCATGGCAGCCTTGCGCTTGACCGCTTCCTGTTCGACGTGCTCCTTCTTGAGCTCGACAATGTATTCCTCAAACAACTGGCGTCTCTCAGCCTCGTCGTCCGTGGACCTGAAAATGGTCTCGCCCTCAATGATCGGCCGAATGGTCTTCCACCGGCTGTAGTGCTTGATTTCAGGATGACGCTTCAGCATGGTATTGAAATCTGCTCTGAGCTTAGCGAATCTTTCTTTCGCCCGATCCTTTTCCTGCATGCGAACCTCGACCGCGTATTTCTCAAAGGCTGCCTTGCGGTCTCTGGGGTCTTTCAGGGCACGGTACTGGGGGTCTTTAATGGTCTCGCGCATTGTCTGCTCCCAAGTCCAGTCGGGCTGCACATTGTGGCGCTTCAGCATCTTCATGAATGCACCCTCGGCCTCTTCAAGGGAAGCGTATTCGGGGTCGGCTTGCTGGTTCCCCAAGACGGGTGCCGCTGCAAGACCATTAGCGTCCATTGAATTATAGCCTCCACGGCGGTCGCCATAGCCTCGATCGTAGTCATCGCGTTCTCTCTGCTGGGGGTACGATGGAAACGAGCTGACTCCACCTGCAACGAATGTCGGAGCTCTGTTCAGGAATCCGTCAGTACAACATTCACAAATACTTCGAGACAATTGACCGCGCCACTCACGCTACAGGGGGGGGCTGAGGAGGCTGAGCCTGCGCCAGAGCGTTTTTGTAAGCATCTGGAATCTCCCAGGTGCTCTGCTTGGTTTCGGTGTTGTACCAGTATTTCCGCCCGTTATCCGTCGTGTATTCCTTCCATGGTTGATTCGCCAACGCGCGCTAGAGATATAGAACGTGTCAGATTAGCCTGGGTCCATGCAGAACAGGGATAGAAAGGAGTTTACAAACCTCAACCGGTGTCATCAGCTCGACGGGCTTCGCCCATTGCGTGGCTTTGGTCTGAGTATTGTAGTAGTAGACGCGACCCTCAGCGTTGCGGGCCTCCTGCCACAGGGCAGGCGCACCGCCGGGACCATTTATCGGATTCATATTGTCAGTGCAGAGACTCCCAAGATGAAGGGGACTTGCGGTTGCGATGAATGGAAGGCGAGAAAAAGTAACACGGAGCGGCGGTGGTTCGCAGAAGCTCCTCCGGGTTCCTGCACTAAGAGTGTTTGTCCTGTTTGTCCTGTTTGCATCGACTCCTTCCCAGGGTCCGTCCGTCCCATAATAACATGGAGTGTCCCCATCCCTCCATTTGTCGGTCCCTGGCTTGCCATGCGACTAACTCACTGCTGATGATTTATTTGTGATTCTCGGTCGATCTGTCGTGTGTCAATCACTGTTCGTTCAATCACCGGCAGGGGACTATGCGATCATCGTCACCCCGCTAGTATGCCGAGTCTTGATATCCCCGGGGAGTTCCTCAGGCATGCTGTTCTAGATACAGTTGTCCCGCATGCTTCAGATGTAGACTTGGAGGCTGCTCTGACGTCTGCTCTGGAAGAAGGCGCAGAAGACCTGACCTCTGTACTGTCGCATATACCCCAACGCTCCGTTCTTTTCTTCGGTATGTTATGACCTGTCGTCTAACTCGAGCTCTGTCTCTTACTCATCTATAGCGGGCTACAGATGAGTTCTGCACCGTCCGCATTGTTCTCCGACTCTCCAATTGTTCACCTGCTAGCCTGAAGCAATACCTTCCACAACTCGAAGTTGGCCTGGACGCCTTCGCTATCGATCCAGCCGAGACTGTGGCGGAGAACCCGACTTCGACCAGAGACCTGATCTTCTCAGGGGCCGTCAAGGCACAGGAGCCGCTTGTGGTTGTCAATGAGTTCGAGGGTGATACAGGGGAAGGCAACCATGTCTATGTGATTTGGAGCATCGAAGCGTTTCTCAGTAAGTAACTTTCAGAACTTTAACCATTGCTCTGGTTGTGCTAATTGCCATAGAACGCCCGCGCATACGTATCACGCATCCTTCTCTTCTTTTCATCGCCTCCGCCAACCTCAATTTAGCGAAGAATCAACAACAAACACCTCGTGGGGACGACTACCTTCCACCGTTGGTACCAGCATCCGCCAACGTACTACAGCCTCTGTCGTCGGATAAATCCCTCTCTCTCAAAGATCCCTTCCTCCCAGCCTCCCGACTTTTACGTGTTGTACCGGCACAACAGACCGAAGATCCCATCTACCATATTCAACAACGTTCGGGGCATCCGATCCGAGTTGTTCCAGCTGCGAGTGCGAGAATACGATATGCTCGGCTGAACACTTATAGCGGGCGGCCAACCACCGTCGCCAGCCTTGACTTTGAAGTGACACCATTTCTCACATGCGACGTGACCTTTGACAAGGCCGAGCTCCGGTTGTCAGACGGAACCATCGAGACACTTTCAGATGCGCCGGGGCTTGTCCCACCCATCAGATGCCTACCGCGAGATGATATCACCCTGGTATATAAATTAACCCCTGAGGACGGGCAGAATCCAAGTCCGTCAACGACGGTCTTGGTCAGTGTTCTCGACATCTCCTTGGAGGCCGTGATTCACCTATCGCCCAATTGCAACCCACGAATCCTGATGCAGTGGAGGACCAACGTGGACTTTTCTATGCCTCTCAATCCTACCTTTGGTGCTCCCAGCCAGGCACTGCAGCGGAACAACCGTCCGGCTAGCCTTCCTATGAATCAAAATCTCAACAACGCCATGGCAGGCGGAACAGGAGTTAACCGTAGCTCTTTGAGAGATAGAGCATACTCTACGACAGATCTTGGAGTGTCAATCACGTTCACCGGGCCTCCCCGAGTGGAAGTCGGCAAGCCATTTTCGTGGAATGTCTTCATTGTGAATCGGTCCGCAACCGCTCGAAAGTTCGCCATGATAGCCATTCCTCGACGGAAGAGGCCCGATCCCCGGACTCATACGGCGCGTCCATCATCCTCATCCGCATCTATTCGCAAGGAAGCCCAGGTTGCAGAAGCTGTGACGGACGACAACATCGTGCATGCGCTCCAGAAGAGTGTGGCTGGCCAGGAAGCTGAGCTTGTTTCCATGAGTACAGATGTTCGCGCTGGGTAAGTGGTATTCTGTCTGAGTGGATGACTGGATGATTAACGACTAGCCTCACAGACCACTTCTGCCGGGGACTTGCTTTGCGACCGAATTGAAATTGTTGCCATTGGCCGTGGGCGCCCTCCGTCTGGAAGCCGTGCGCCTGGTGGATGTCAATACGAACGAAACGACGGACATCCGCGACCTCCCGGATATTCTCTCCTTTGACAGGAACATGACAGCTTGAATGCCGCCTACGATGTAAACTTGTGTATAGATCTGTTTGCTTGCATGCCTGGACTGATGCGTAACGGCCATGAGAGGATGACCCTGGTGCAGGTTTTGTGCAGTATTTGTATGGAATAAGTTAATAAATTATATTGTAATGCCAGATGATGCACAACCAAGAAAAGAGTACGGTACAGTAGTAACTACATACTACACCGTATAACATTGCCAAGCTAAAGCGGCAACAAGATGGGGGCGTAAACTAGCGTAGGGGGGAGGGGGCGGCAATTCAGCCCTAAAGCGGCAATGAAGGGAGGGGGCCGGTCGGTCTGCCGGGCGGAGAAGGGCGGAAGATCACGCGAGTGGAGGGGGAAGAAGGGAGAGTCAATGATGATGGAGTTGACTGTCTGACTGACTGACTGACTGACTGACTGTAGAATGACCTCGATCTTGCGCATCTTCACTGCCTCAACCTCCAACCTCCAATCCTCAAACACCCCTAAAAAAGTCCTGCTGACTTGGCCTGATTTATTCGCTGGACGAAGAGGCTCATATTATCATCATCATTTTATCTCCTTCACCTTCCGGTCTCCTCTTTCTTACTTCATCGCATCTGTTCCCACTTGACAGACGATCCCAACCTCTTTCCCATCCCCCTTTCTTACTGAGTGCTATTCAGTTGTTGCCTGTGCACCCACCCAAACCCCGAACCCTTTTTTTAAACTTATCTATCCTTTGCGTCATACCTTCGCCCTCTCTGCCAGCCCGGCCTTTCCTTGCCCTCGCCTTCGATTTTCTTCCATCCCGTGAATTCCTCCTCCCCCCATTACATTATTGAAATCTGTCTCCGTCATGTTCTCCGCTGGTCGTCGCAGCATTCTCGATGGACTCAATCGGCGGTACATCTACGGTCGCTTGGTATGTGCTAGATAGACACTCTTGATCTCTTCTCTCTAAACTACCACAACTTCACATATTACTACAAAATTCACCACTACATATCTCTTTTCTTA
Source organism: Aspergillus uvarum CBS 121591 (assembly GCF_003184745.1). Taxonomy (NCBI): domain Eukaryota; kingdom Fungi; phylum Ascomycota; class Eurotiomycetes; order Eurotiales; family Aspergillaceae; genus Aspergillus; species Aspergillus uvarum. Next base: position 930,881 of record NW_020291298.1, on the reverse strand, counting down.
AATATCTCTTTTTCTTACCACTACACGAAGACTTGAGACTGACGTTGCCCCTCGTCGATTTCTCACCCATAGCCACTGCTTCATACAATAATCTTTCTTATCGAGATGGCGGCGGCAACGCGGCTTGCCGCCAAGTTCAACTCCTACTATTCGGAGAAACCAGGTAGGAGTTCAGCGACCGGCCCTGGAGCGTTCGGCCAGTTGACTGACCCATCTTGTCGCCTATAGTTCTCACTACTATGGTCACCAATGCGGTAAGAGCCCTCAAACAAGCGCAATGCGGAAGATGCATTCGAGACACCCCATACTGACTGTGGATTGGGGACGTTAGATTCTGGGTGGAATCGCAGACACTGTAGCACAACTGATCACGGCTGTCAGAGCTGGCTCCGCGCGCCGCTCTTCCAATGGTGGGGACTTCATCTCGATTGAGATCCACGATCTAGACAAGGAGAAGCCGCCTGCTCTCGGGGAGCTAGGCCATGCGCGACACGCGATCCCAGCGTTTGACTTCGAGCGCCTTACCCGGTTCATGTCATACGGCTTCTTCATGGCCCCGGTTCAATTTCACTGGTTCGGATTCTTGTCTCGCACTTTTCCTCTCACGAAGAAGAACCCGAGCATTCCGGCGTTGAAGCGGGTGGCTTTCGACCAGCTCATGTTCGCCCCTTTCGGTATGAGGAACTAGCGTCATGTTACTGTGTGCGGCCGGATGGATCGCTAACCAGGCGTACAGGTTTGGCGTGCTTCTTCACATTCATGACAGTGGCTGAAGGCGGTGGAAAGCGGGCGTTGACGCGCAAGTTCCAAGACGTGTACTTGCCTACGCTGAAGGCCAACTTTGTTCTCTGGCCTGCCGTCCAGATCCTCAACTTCCGCGTCATTCCCATCCAGTTCCAGATTGTAAGTTCCCATGGTTGGTGCCCGGTGGTGTGTTGCGCCATGCTAACCAAATGCTATATAGCCTTTTGTGTCCTCTGTCGGTATCGCCTGGACTGCTTATCTGTCATTGACCAACTCTTCGGAGGAAGAGTAAAGTAAAAAAAGAACGATCTCTCATCTTTAGGCATATCGGGAATTGTGTGAAGGTGCCATTATTTCATTCCATATTGTTCTATTAGGTTCTGCTTTCGATCTTTTGTATGCTTACTGGGCGTTGTATACCGACGGTTGGGTAGGGGAATTGCTTGTTCTTGTCGCATGGGTGGAGTCTCGGTTATCTTCCATGCCGGCAGTGTTGTTTGATGCGTGTTGAGGGGTTTCTGCCCACTAATAAACGTGTGCTTCAAGTGTTCTAAGAAGCAGATGAAGAGAAATACAGAGTGTTTGTTTTGTTTTCGTTCAGCAGTGCCGAGGGGTTGTGCACGGTGGATGACTTCTCCGGGGTCGGGGGAGGATCACGGAACGGGACGGAGATGATAGTTCCATTAGAGCCGAGATGGCTAAAGCTGCCCATGGGGTGTAGACCCGGTAGAGTACGGAGTATACATCTAGGCTCTGAGTGTCAGTGACTAGGCCAGTCCAATCCCTATATGATCCGAAGCGGGATTGACTGATGTGTCTGGCAGTGACATCAGTCCCGCAACAGCCCGAGCAGCAGGCGAATCTCTCAGCTCAGCTCACCGGCCGCCCCACCAATTCCCAAAACAATTACCCCGCCAGTCTGCCAAACCCGCTGTAACCAGACTCGGTCACCGTGAGATCTCTCCAGTCTCCCTCGGTGCTCATAAAGTAAAAAGCCCATTCCAATTTTCCTTTCTTTCCCTCTTCTTCTTCCTTCCTTCTCCGAACCAATTCCCTCGGATTCATTAGTCACCATGTCTCTCTCCAACAAGCTCGCTATCACTGACGTCGACCTCAAGGACAAGCGTGTCTTGATCCGCGTAGGTTGACCCCTCACTTTCTCTGCAGCAGCAGCTGCAGCAACAACAACAACAACAACAACGACAGCAATTGAGACCCCCATGCTAACCCCTGGACTTACAGGTCGACTTCAACGTCCCCCTTGACGCCAGCAAGAACATCACCAACAACCAGCGTATCGTTGGTGCTCTCCCCACCATCAAGTACGCCGTTGAGAATGGCGCCAAGGCAGTCATCCTCATGTCCCACCTCGGCCGCCCCGACGGCAAGGTCAACCCCAAGTACAGCCTGAAGCCCGTCCAGGCCGAGCTCGAGAAGCTGCTGAGCAAGTCCGTCATTTTCACCGAGGACTGCGTCGGCAAGGAGGTCGAGGAGACCGTCAACAAGGCCAGCGGCGGCCAGATCATTCTCCTGGAGAACCTGCGTTTCCACGCCGAGGAGGAGGGCAGCTCCAAGGACGCCGAGGGCAAGAAGGTCAAGGCCGATAAGGAGGCGGTTGCTGAGTTCCGCAAGGGACTGACTGCCCTGGGTGACATCTACATCAGTACGTTTCCTTAGTCTGTGCGACTAATACATCTAGTACATGAGGCTAATTTATCTCTTCCCTAAACCAGACGACGCTTTCGGCACTGCTCACCGTGCTCACTCCTCCATGGTCGGCGTCGACCTCCCCCAGAAGGCCTCGGGCTTTTTGGTGAAGAAGGAGCTGGACTACTTCGCCCAGGCTCTCGAGAGCCCCAAGCGGCCCTTCCTGGCCATCCTGGGCGGGGCCAAGGTCTCCGACAAGATCCAGCTGATCGACAACCTGCTGCCCAAGGTCAACAGCCTGATCATCACGGGCGCGATGGCGTTCACCTTCAAGAAGACGCTGGAGGGCGTGAAGATCGGCAACAGCCTGTTCGACGAGGCCGGCAGCAAGATCGTCGGCGAGGTCATGGAGAAGGCCAAGAAGCACAACGTCAAGGTCGTCCTGCCAGTCGACTATATTACCGCCGACAAGTTCGCCGAGGACGCCCAGACCGGCAAGGCTACCGACGCCGAGGGCATCCCCGACGGCTTCATGGGCCTGGATGTTGGTGAGAAGTCCGTCGCCCTGTACAAGGAGGTCATCGCCGAGGCCAAGACCATCCTCTGGAACGGGCCCTGCGGTGTCTTCGAGATGAAGCCCTTCGCCAAGGGCACCGAGGATACCCTCAACGCCGTCGTCGACGCCGCCCAGGCCGGCTCCATCGTCATCATCGGCGGCGGTGACACCGCCACCGTCGCCGCCAAGTACGGCGTCGAGGACAAGCTCAGCCACGTCTCCACCGGCGGCGGTGCCTCCCTCGAGCTCCTCGAGGGCAAGGACCTCCCCGGCGTCTCTGCTCTGTCCAGTAAGTAAAACTTTTTACCGATATATCTAATGTCTCATCGGAGGCGTAGGGCACGGACGTCCCGTGTAGGCGTGCGGCGTGGGGGGTAGATGTGGGAGGGAGAGATTTTGTGCATATGCGTGCGTTATGTTGTTCGTCTGTCCCCTTGCGTGTCTGTCTGCATCTCGGGGATTTTTTCGTGCGGTCTTATGCTTCCAACGAATGTAATGTACAAGGATGATGATAATTTCAACTGTTTTTGACTGTACTTCTTTCTGATCCAAGGTTTCTGCTCAGTGACGGGGTCTAAGCTGTGAATACGGTAGGTGGGAGTGCCGGAGCTTGTGTGTAGACTAGAAAGTGTGTAGGTTGGGAAGCTCCTTACCTTATCATCTAGATACTTATGTGTAGTACTCTAGTACTCTTGTAGTGTTTTAGAGACCGCGTCTGCCTTGCCAGAGTACAGCAGACCCTCCACGCTCGCAAGAAACATCCCACTCTGCTCGAGCCAGTAAACCGACACGAGCACCTAACCCCCCTAGGGGCAGACGCCTACACCACCCTCCCATAGCCATTCCCCCTCCCCTATCAACCCAGCAACAAACCACTCTACGACCCACAAACCTTTCCAACGTCCACCCAGGTACACTCCATCCATCCCCCCCCCGGAAGAAAAGGAAAGAGGGGAAGATCTAATTTAAATCTTATTCTTCATAACATCAACATAACAATATACCCCCAATAACCCTCTCTCATCACCATCTTTCTGGAGTCATTATCAACGAGACGCATCCACCTTCTTCAATTCCTCTCTGTAGCCACGAAATACATCCATTAGCCTCACGCCTAGAGTATGCTTGAAACCAAATCATCCAGACTCGACAGGCGAGAGCGTGGTACACGCAAACCGCATCATCACGGCACCCGAGCACTCGTCGGTAGGATACCGGATACAGTCCCTAAAGGGAAGAGCTGGACGGAGCGGGGAGACCTACTTCAACTGCTTCGAAAAGTCCTCGGCGGCGTCGTCGTCGTCCCAGCTTTCCTCCCACAGATGGGCGTCGGTGCCGTTGGCGGCGGTGGCGCCTTGTTCGGTTTCGTCTTGAGGCCAGTCTGTTTTGTTGTCAGGTTGAGTGGGTTTGGGTTTGGGGAGAGGGGGGTGTATGGTGTCGGGGATCGTGATGCGGCGTGGGTGTGGGTGTCATTTGTTCGGAGAGGGTCGAACAGGGGTGTGGTGTACGCACCTTCCACGGGGAAATCCTCAAACTCGTCATCCTCTTCCAGGACGGAGGGCTTCTGTTGTTGTTGGGGTTGTTGGCTGGGTTCGGCCTTGTCTTGGGGTTGGGTGTTGGACATGGTGGGCGGGGAAAGAGGGTGGTTGGTTCGGGGGGGCGTTGTGTCGAGGTGGTTTGGGGGTGTTGGGTGGGTGATTGGTGCGAATGGGAGCTCGGGTGTATGTAGTGAAGAGTCGATCCCGGTTCGAATCGTGGGCTGAAAAATGAGGTGGTGTTGGAGATGATTGATGGGGATGATGGGAATGATGATGAGGGGAAAGCAAGCAAGCAAGCGCGCGCAAGCCGCAGCGCAGCAGCAAGCAAGAGAGCTCACCGCACTCAGCTCCGATGGTCCACCCAACTGGGCTTAGCTTCAAAGTAATGTGCATTAGTAATTTATACATTCATTGTCCACTATGCACAACTCGGATCATTCTGCCTTCATTCCCTCTGACGCAACATCTTGGCCTGTCCAACGGAGTTAAGCAACAACACTCAAGCTTTCAGCCTAAACAAGGCTGCCTTCAAGTTACGAGCAGTTAAATCTCTCCTAGAGCTTACCGGGTGAAGAAATCCTCCCCCGGGTGGGAACAATCATAGAAGCGGAGCTGCATCATCTATTCTTATCGTTTCAAATTATTGGTTTCGAGTCTACCACCAGCGTTAACTCCGCCTCGCCTCGCCGCACCGCCGCCGCCGTCGCCGCAAGTGGACACGGCTTAGATCACTCCCGGACCCTTCATCTGATACTTGTGCTTATAATATCGCTCCCCCAAGTCAAGCTTCTTTCCTCCCTCCCCCAAGGAGTATTTTTTCTACCCTGTCTGCTCTTCCATTTCTCACTCTCGCCCTGTTTTACAAGGTTATGTCCCCGGAAAGCCTCGACGCTGCTGCTTTGATGGGAGATTCGCCGTCTCTCCCTCTCCGTCTGCTTTTTCTTCGTTTGGGCTCCGGGCCCCTCCGGCTCGTGACTGGAATCTGATCCCTCTTTCTCCCTCCCCCTCGAAATTGTCTCGTGCTCGCCTTCCGTTGTTTACTTGTTTATTCTTCTCCGATTCTATCTTGATTTCTCCCCCCTCCCACGATGTTTCGAGTCGGCTCATGGCTGTACGGCAAGAAGCCGGGCGCCAATGCCTCCACCCAGTCTTTGGACTCTTTGTCCGAACTACGGGATCGTGAGTGAATTCTTTTTCCATGTGTCGAGGTTCGGCGCCAAAACCAATTCGTACGAAATGCTGACGTCAAACCTTTGAATAGTTGAGGATGCCATGAGGGGTATGTTCTTTGCATGAACCTCGAATCTCTGATCTAAAACACCCCCGCTCTTTCCGGGGGCTAGCGCTGCAGGTGTATATTGGTTCTAACGAAGTCGGGACACAGCCGCTACATTGATCCTCAATGACGACGTGGACGGTGCTGAGGATGGCCTCTCGGAAGGCACTTCCTCCTTTCACAATGTATGTATGCTATCCTGGACGAGCTTTGTGCCTCGACTGATCGAGGTCGGTATTCCTTTTTGTCCGGTCGTGTAGCTCGGAAGAGGTGTGGTCGCTTTCATCCGTGCCACCTTGGGCTTTGAACAGGAGATCATGCGTCAAGGTAGGTCGCCACGACTAGATCTACTGAATCAGGAACCTTACTGATGGCGAGTTCTTAGCGTCGGAGCGACTCAATGCCGCCGAAACCAGTGCCGCCAATGATCAACATCGAGCGCAGCACAACTCCAATGCGCCCAATTCGTACCACTCCCAGATCTATGCGCCCGGGACAGAATTCGCTCTCTGCCAGGCGATGGCGCAGCTCATGAGTGCCGTTGTCGGGGTTCTGAATGAGAGTCTGACGGAGAGTATCAAAGGGTTCTACCGACTACGCAAGGCCTACATCACGTTGGATGCCATTCTGAAGATGGAGCAGAAGTTCATCATGCAGGAGCGGAGCTCTGGAAATAGCACTCCCACGGAGCGAAACAGCTCTTCGACCAAACTTCCAGGGCCCAGTGTCACGACCAGCACGGCTCCTGCATCGCCTGTGGACGCCGCCGGGCTTGCGAAGCAACTGACCGGTCTGACGGTCACGGGCAGCACTGAGACCTTGACCACCACCTCGGATATGCTGGACCAGGATCCGGAGTCTGACATTTTCAAGAACCAGATCGACGTGTTCATCCACTCGGGCGCTAACTTCTGTTTCGGCATCCTTCTGGTCCTGATCTCCATGGTCCCGCCCGTGTTCAGTAAATTGCTCGGGATCATCGGGTTTCACGGAGACAAGGAGCGCGGGCTCAAGATGTTGTGGCAGGCGAGCAAGTTTCACAATCTGATCGGAGCCCTCTCCGCATTCGCAATTCTCGGCTACTCCAACGGGTTCGTCCGCTACTGCGACATCATGCCCGACCCCGCCTCGCCGGACGACGTGCAAGGCTACCCGCAAGAGCGCCTCGAGGCTCTGTTGGCATTGATGAGGGAACGGTTCCCTAAAAGTCAGCTGTGGCTACTGGAAGAGTCGCGCATGAATGGCGCCAACCGCAAGCTGGACGTTGCCTTGGAGCTTCTGTGCGGAAAGGACCGCAGTCCCCTCAAGCAGGTCGAGGCACTGCGAATATTCGAACGCAGTCTGAATGCGATGTATCTCCACAGATACGAGTTGTGTGCCGAGTCTTTTATCGAGGTAGGTTATCTTCCGAGCAACCTGAAACTATAACCACTGACTGACCTTGTTAGTGCGTGGATCTCAACTCGTGGTCTCGCTCGCTCTACTACTACATTGCGGGCGCCTCGCATCTGAGCCTGTATCGGGGTCTATCAACGACTGATCCCACCGCCGCGGCCGAGCACGCCGAAAAGGCGACCGAGTACTTCCGCGCGGCCCCGCCCCTGGCCGGCAAGAAGAAGTTCATGGCGCGTCAGCTGCCATTCGATGTGTTTGTCTCCCGCAAGATCGCCAAGTGGGAAGCCCGCGCCAAGGAATGGAAGGTCTCCCTGGTCGAGGCGGTGGGCGTTGACCCGATTGAGGAGATGATCTTTTTCTGGAATGGCCACAGCCGCATGACCCAGTCCCAGCTGGAGGAGTCGCTCTCGAAGCTGGCGTGGTCCGAGGGCCCGGACAACAAGGCGACCTGGGCGCGTGAGGGCCCGGAGGAGAAGGCCATCCTGCAGATCCTTCGCGCGGCTGTCTTCCGCGCCATGCGGCGGCACGACGAGGCCAAGGAGCTGATTCAGACGGGGATCTTCACGCAGGACAAGTCACTGTTCACGGGCCATCTGCGCGACAACTGGATCTACCCGGTCGCGCACTTCGAGATGGCCGCCAACCTGTGGATGGAGCGGCCGACGTACCAGGCGCTGCACGGCAAGGCGGTCACCGCCGAGGAGACTGGCGGTGAGAGCGACCCGTTGCAGCTGGAGCGGCGGCAGGTGCGGGAGTGCAAGGAGCACCTCGAGAAGGCGGCCAAGTGGGAGAGCTACGAGCTGGACGCGCGCATCGGCCTGAAGGTCACGGCGGCTATGGAGGCGGTGCAGAAGTGGGAAACGGCTCACAGTGCCAGCGTCTAAGGGGGGTTGGGGCATCTATACATACCGGGGGGGGGGGGAAAGTCGATGACGATTGACGAGATCTAATGACGAGTTGTACAAATATTCGCCGGCGTACATGATACAGAGGAATATATTTACACACTGCGAACTGATCAGGGATAGATAGACGGGGAGTGAATGCGATTTTGACTTCAATGACATGACAGTAAATGATTAGGTCGAGTCCGATCCTTTGTACTGGACCCGAAATCGAGAAAGAACCCTACCTAGATAGTTAAAGACTATACCCATTTAGGCAAGTTTGAAGCCGAAGGTCACGTGGCCATCTTTTGTCCTGGAGATGGGCATATCTACACTAAACATGCTGAGTATACCGAGCAGATTCTCTGGTTGCAAAGAACTAATCGACCATTCCCAATTGCTTCGTTATCGCGAGGATCCACAGTACGTACTGTACACCGCGGTTCAGCGTCATTGACTGCCCAATGGACAAAGTTCAGCGCCGTTTCGGCTGTCCTCCGAGTTAGTTCCACTTCACGCAGTTCTGAAGTGGCGTCTCGGAAACCCGGCACCGGATTTATATCCGAGTCCACCCAGCAATATGTCCGAGGAGCTCGGGCGGATGCTCCGACGGATGGTTCCGATACTGCTGAGGATTGCTCTTTCGTCTTGACCGGGCTGAAACCTCTTGTCTGTATGGGTCTTCGATGTGTGTGATAGGGTTGACATGTGTGAGTCACTGTCCAAGCTGTCTCGAGCACTGCAAGTGCCTAGGATGCGATCGGTGAGCTGAGGCCGTCGGTGACGGTGCTCGGCTTTGCGCGCCGAAGGGTGCAGATACTGGTCGATATTTGAGACTAAACCAGCTATGGTAGCTAACCAGTGCTAGTCGATAGGTTAGGCAGGCCCAACTGCGTCATGTTAGTGCTGGTCCCTCATACCGCTGCTCGGAGGGCAGGGCAGGTAGACCCTGTTCTTGTCGTAGCGCCATGCTCTCTTGCATTCCAGACTTCATATGGACCCTTCTATAGTCACGCCTATCGTCGTGCGTGAAGCAGATACTCAGACAGAGCTGCAGGTTAATCACAGCTGCACACATGTCCAGTACATATACACCACAAAGAGTCGACATATAATGGATCTATCCATCATATATGAACCCTCGGCGACTGAACCAGCAAACGCCGAGATAAGACCCAGGGATCGGAGGTCCGACAACGGCACGGTGGAGAAGTAAGAGTGGGCACCCAAGAGTTTTTCTTGCAAGTGGATGTAAGTATATCCTCCATTCTACTACTGTACTGTATATTAAAAGCGCAGACTGTTCCGTGGGAGTGACGTTGTCTTCCTCCCACTTATCATTTTTCTTGTCACTGGAGATAAATTGACATCCTTCATCTACGTAGTATACAAACCGTGTACTCAGTAGCTTTGCGGGACATGCACTCTTGTTACTTTGCACCCTACATGCCATGAATTCTGTTGTCGAACCTTTATCTATCTATAGTTGAAATCGGTGAATTTGAATTGTGGAATACCAAGAAAAGATCAACATGTCACTTCCGGCCCACGAGGGCGGCGGCAGCAGCAGCAGCAGCAGCAGCAGCAATCCCCATCCGCATCCGCATAACCACCAGCAAAATCAACTGTCCTCGTCGCATTCCGTCATTTCGTCCACGTCTACTTCCACCTCCACCTCCACCACCTCCGATTCCCACCATCACGCCCCTCAATCCCAAACCCAACCTCACAACAACCTGAACGAAAATGCCTACCCCGACGACCCCAACGCCCTCGAGAAACAATCCACCGTCGCCTCGGGCTTCTCCGCCGCCCTGGAGACGCGCACGCACTCGATCGTCTCGCGTATCCGCAGCCGCGAGCCCGGCCAAACCGCCCGCTTCACCCATCCTCTCTCCCACACCAAGACCACCGAGGACGCCATCGTCGACTTCGACGGGCCCGACGACCCCTACCGGCCCATGAACTGGGGTTTCCGGAAGAAGGCGATCACGACGGTGCTGTATGGGTTGACGACGATGGGTATGTTTCCCCGTTTATTTGCAGGGAGGGAATAGAGTTGGGGGGGTGGCGCATGCATGCGGGTGCATCTCGGAGGGTTTTTGGTGGTGTGAGGATGATATGCATATGCTAATCTCTCTTGTTTTTGGTGTACAGGTGCTACGTGGGCGAGTTCGATGTATGTTTTCCCTATGGTTATTTGCAGTGGTGTGGGAGTACAGTTGAGCTAGATGATGATGCTAACAACGCGCGCATCTAGTTACTCCACCGGGACAACGCAAGTCGACTCGGAGTTCCATGTGAGCGAGGAAGTCGGGACGCTGGGGACGACGTTGTTGCTTTTTGGATTCGGTACGCCTAAGCCCTACACGCTCTTCCACTGTCACTTGCCACCATCGCCCAAAATCAAGAACTCAGTCAAACTAACAGACGCACAGGCCTCGGTCCACTGATCTGGGCGCCCATCTCCGAAGTCTACGGCCGCAAGCCCGCCGTGCTGGCGCCCTACTTCATCGCGGCGATCTTCTCCTTCGGCACCGCGACGGCCAAGGACCTGCAGACGGTGATGCTGACGCGCTTCTTCACGGGCTTCTTCGGGTCGGCCCCGGTGACCAACACGGGCGGGGTGCTCAGCGACATCTGGACGGCGGAGCAGCGCGGGGCGGCGATCGTGGGCTACGCGATGGCGGTCGTCGGCGGGCCGGTGCTGGGGCCCATCGTGGGCGGGGCGATCACGCAGAGCTACCTGGGCTGGCGGTGGACGCAGTACATCACGGGCATCATGATGATGTTCTTTTTGTGTCTGGACCTTTTATTTCTGGACGAATCCTACCCGCCGGTCCTCCTGGTGTACAAAGCGCAGCGCCTGCGCTTCAGCACGGGCAACTGGGCGCTGCACGCGCGCCACGAGGAGTGGGACGTGACGCTGCGCGAGCTCGGAAACAAGTACATGATCCGGCCGTTCGCGCTGCTGACCACGCCCATTTGCTTCCTGGTGGCGCTGTACGCCTCCTTCGTCTACGGCATCCTGTACCTGAGCCTGGCGGCCTTCCCCATCGAGTTCCAGCGCATCCGCGGCTGGAACCCCGTCGTCGGCGCCCTGCCCTTCCTGGCGTACCTCATCGGCATCCTCTGCGGCGCCGCCATCAACCTCTTCAACCAGCGCTTCTACGTCCGCCGCTTCAAGGCCAACGGCAACCGGCCCGTCCCCGAAGCCCGGCTGCCGCCCATGATGCTCGGCTCGGTGTTCTTTGCGGGAGGACTGTTCCTGTTCGGCTGGACCGGCACCCTCAAATATCACTGGGTCTGCCCCTGCATCGGCGCCGTGCTCATGGGCTTCGGCTTTTTCACGATCTTCCAGGCCGCCCTCAACTACCTCATTGATACCTTCCAGGCCGCTTCGGCCAGCGCCGTCGCCGCCAACACCTTCATGCGCAGTCTCTTCGCCGGCTGTTTCCCCCTGTTTGCGAACATCATGTTCACCAAGATGGGCGTCCCCTGGGCCGCCAGTGTGCTGGGCTTCGTCGCCGTCGCGCTGATCCCCATCCCCTATCTGTTTTATATCTACGGGAAGCGCATTCGCGCACGCGGGAAGTGGTCGCGCGCTTCGGTTTATGATTGATTCTCTCTGTCTCTCTCTTGCTTTCCTCTTGGTACTCTCACTTTGGAGGGTGTTTTGGGATGGGCCGGGGGTGGGGGCGGGGTGGGTTGTTCGGCAATCGGCTTCTGTTCTGAAAAAGTGATTTGTGATTTGTGATACCTCTGCCCAACCCGGTTGGATTCTTTTTGTTCGTGGTTTGGGGTTATTTGCGTGACGTGGATATATGCATATGACATGATCGGGATTTTAGATACCCCACTTTTTTTTTTCATACAAGATAATGCTAGTCACTAATAGATTTTGCTTCTGACTTGGTTCGAGCTCGGGGTTTTTGCTTCTGGATGAGTAGGCCTCGATGTTGTGTGTCACATTCTGTAAGGTTTTAAGTGACGAGTTCGGAATAACCGATTCACTGTACAAAGTACATGTTCATAGTTGGACTACTGGGGACTGCTACTAGACAGAGGAGAATAGATATACTCAACGATTGGCTAATGTGTACCAAATTTCTAACCACAACATGAGCATTTTTTTGATAGGATCATCCCAACAAAACAAACGAGCAAAGTTCCAAAAGACAGACAGGTAGGCAGCCAGCCAGCCAGCCAGCCAGACAGTTTATGTCCAGGGCTTAGCATCATATCCAAAAATTAAAACTTATATACAAACACCGATCTAACAGTATGAAAATGGTGAAACCAAAAGAATGTTCATCTAATCATATAATGATGATGGGAAGGGGCGGTATCACTTCCGAGTGGAAACGCTTCCCCATTTGGTGAACCGCTTCGCCAATGTGACAGCCTTGCCCAACGAGGTCCAGCTTCCACTCTTGACTAGCGAAGCGGCCTGCTCCTCATCGGAGATCGGGCTGGTAACCGGAGGAAGGGTCTCCTCGGCTGAGTGCGGGTGCGGGTGCGGCTGCTGCTTGTGGTGCTCGGCCATAACGGCCAACTGGCCCAAGAAGGTGTGGTGCTCCAGCAGGTCCTCGAGACGGACCTGGAAGCCTTCCTGTTGCAGGATCCAGACCACCTGCGCCATGTTCATGATATCGCCGCCGAGGTCGAAGAAGGACGAGTCGAGCTGGTAGGCAGCGGCAGCGCTTGTGGTGTGGGAGCCGGCCGCGGTGCGGCGCGGGAGCACCTGCTGCCAGGTGCGGGTGAGGATGTCCGAGTGGATGAGGATTTCCTCCTTGCTACGCGTGTTCAGGCGGGACAGCTGGAAGGTCGTGTCGGAGGAGCGTAGCGTCTCGTGGATGACTTGGCTGGGCAGGGAGCGGACGGTAGACGGGGAGGCGAGCGGCACGCTGGGGTTGGCGATCAGGCTCTGCACCGTCTCGCACACCATCTCGAGGGCCTTTCGCACGAAGCTGGACGGAATGGGCCCCTTGGTCGAGTAGCCGACCGACACGTCGAGCTTCTCGGATCCGCACGACTTGGACGCCAGCGTGAGATCGGTGAAGTTGTCGATGACCCCCACGCCGCCCATCCGGTAGTCGACACCGTCCAGCTGCATTTGGCCCTCGTAGTCGACGTTCTGATGGAACACGGAGGTCGTGAAGTAGGTGCTCTGCGGCCAGTCGGTGCAGTTGCGGATGATCTCCCGGAATCCCAGCGATTCGTACGGCATGTTGGCAATCTGCTGATCCTGGAGGTAGCGGAACAGATCGATGCCCGTCCAGTGCTCTCGGAACTTAACTCTGATCGGCAGCATGTTGAGACAGGGTCCAACGGTGGTCTCGATACCGGGAACGCCGGCGTTGCGACCGTTGACAGTGAGTCCGAAGACAACATCAGATTGGGCAGTCAGCTTGGCTAGGGTAATGGCCCACGCGGATTGCATGACCGTCGCGAGCGTGACATTGCCAGTAGCGGTGGACGGAAGATTGATGGTCTTCTTGTGCTCCGCGAAGGAACCAATGTGCAGGAAAGTGTTGGGCTGCGTACGGCAGACGATCTCGGTCATCTTGGAGCCCTTGAGGATCGTAGACCAGTGGTGGTAGTGGGCTGGGGTGATGTTTCCAGGAAGCATCCGCATGTAGTTGGAGAAGGAGAAGACGGGAGGTAGGGTGCTGCCCTCGTAGCCCAGTTTGATCGCGTTCATGATTTTGGGCAGACAGACACCGTCGAATTGAGCGTGGGACATCCGAATGAGGATGCGGTGGTGGTCGCTCTTCTTCTGCTTGACAATGTAGAACTGCACATATTGCTCCCCTTGGCGAGGGTCCTGCTCGCGATCCCGCTTCTGGAGATCATCCGTGTATTCATCAAGGCTCTTCTCCGTCTCATGGACGATAATCTCTGGGTGGATTTTGCGCAGAACGACCTGGTAGAACTGTCCCCGATGGACAACGAAGACGGTGCGCAGGATGTCGAACGCGTCAACAACGCGCAGGAAGCTCTCTCGAAGTCGTCTGATGTCCAGTGGGCCATTGCCATCCAGGAAGAAGTAATTCAGCATCCACCTGGATCCAAACAGGGTGGCGGCGATTGACAGCGACTGGAAATCGGTGACGGGGAGGACATCGGCAATGCCGCCCTTGAAGACACCAATCTTGGGACAGATGGCATCCTGTAGAGACATCACATCGAGGTCCACGGCACGTGGCATCATCTTCTGCTCAACCTGAGGAATTTCCTGAATCTCAGTCTCGAGCAGCTTCTCGATGCTGTTTTCGCCCTGTGTCTCCGCATTGGAGGTCGGGCTACTGCGAGGTGTGACGATAGCCAGCATGTCTTCGAATACAGGGTTGCTGAAAACATCTGCTACGGTCAACTGCAATCCTTCCTCGCGGGCAGCGCTGACCATCTTCATCGCGGTGATGCTATCTCCACCAAGCTTAAAGAAGCTATCGCGGTAGCCGATGCTATTAGATTTGAGTCCGAGGGTCGATTTCCAGAGGTCCCAGAGACGTCTTTCGGTGTCACTGGAGCTTGACCCATCGTCGGTCAGGGAAGGAATCGAATCCGACAATTCATTTTCACCTGCATCAGGATCGCGGATGGAAGCCTCGACCATCTTCAGGTGAACGGCACCGTTGGAGTATCTTGTCTCGCTTCTTTGCACGAGTGGAACAGAAAGCTTTCCTTCCTTGAGCATATTGCCGATGATCTCGTTCACACGGCTGTCGATGAACTGCTGCAGGGCATAGTTGTCGATCAGTCGGTCTGCAATGAGAGGGCCCTTGGTGAATTGAGAGGCTGGGCGTAGATTATGCAGACCCAAGTCCGCAACGAGCCTAGACGGCTTCTCAATAAAGCATGTGAAGATCTTAGCAATCGCATCGGATAGATCCTTGGCCTGGTTTTCGGTCACGGAGTCGGACCAGTATCTCAACAAGATACCCTCCCGACCCTTAGTCGTCTCAACGTTCACGGTCACGGGATACTGTTGTCATGTTAGCACTGTTCTGTATTGTGTATCGAAGCAACTCACCTCAGTTGGGTCGTAGGCCTTTTGCATCTCGAAGCTGATCGATCTGTTGGCAGCATCCTTGTTGGCAGTACGGTTCTGGATCGAGAGAGTCGTGTTGAAAAGTGATTTTCCGTGCCACCCAAGCTCGTGCTGGATCTGAGCCAGGGAGCAGTGCTGGTAAGGGATGTTCTTCATGAAGTCATCCTGCACCGTCTTTGCAACCTCGAGAAGTGACTTCTCAGGGCTGAACTTGACTCTGCAGCACAGCATGTTGATAAAGATGCCCACTGCGTCCTGAATCCCGGGAACAGGGGAGTCACGACCAGCGGACGGGTAGCCGAAGCAAACGTCATCCGAGCCTGTGCAGCTCTGGAGGACAATTGCCCACGCACAGAGTGTCAGATTCGCAAGAGTGATCGAGTGTCGCTCACAGAATTTCTGCAGCTCCGAGAAGCGTGGGAAATCCATGAAGCGCTCGCCGAGTGTCCGAGTGACGTTAGTGGCACCCGAGAATTGAAGATGGCAGGGCTGGATACCGGAAAGGTACCTCGTCCAGTGATCCAAAGCCTCGGTTTGAGTCTGGCCTCTAATGTACTTGATGTATTCGCTGAAAAGAGGTCCAGAGCCTTCGGTGAGTTGATCATTGTAGGCCAGCGTCAAATCTCTGAGGATCAGGTCCACTGACCCACCGTCGATGATGGCATGGTTCATGTCGATCTTAAAAAGAACGCGGCCGGAAGAGGTGGTGCAGATGCTCACTTGGTGTGTAAGCTTAGTCGAGCTTTTGGCATTGATGTCGCGGAGCTTGATAGCGTCCATGGTTCCCAGTGCCTCTGCATCTTCGCATTCGAACTCAATCACCTCGTCCTCAAGCTTCTTCGTGACCACCTGGTCGAACGAACCGCCCTTGTAGTTGCTGTCGATGAACACGGTCCTGAGAACAGGATGACGGCTAACGACCATGGACCAAGCCTTGCGAAGCTTCTTGGCATCGATTTTATTACCCTTTTTCTGGGGACGCACTTCGAAAATAACGTTGAACAGATATCCTTGTGGGTCCCTCAGCTGGCTGAGCAGGATACCTTCCTGCACCGGAGAACAGGGGTAGACATCTTCAACCTCGTCCCAACTTTCAACACCAGCCTTGGGGAAGGCATTCTTGACCATGTTGCTAAGGCCTTGATAGGTAATCGGCAGCAAGGGGTAATCGCTGAGTGTCGGCTCAGGTGAAGATTCTCCGAGGCGGAGCATGTCCTCCTGAAGAACGCGCTTGCACTCGGAAATCCACCCATGGATGCGTGGCTCGTGCTGCATGTGACGGTTGTAGGTAAACGAGATCTGGAGCTGGTCTTTGATTATGAGTGCCGTAATCTCAAAGAGCGCGAAACGGGACGTTTCAGGACCCATGTCGCCTGCCACCTCGAGTGTCTCAGCATCAAGTGCTTCTCTGTGGTGCTTGAAAAGTGCATCGTCACGTTCAAGTTGCTGCAGCTGACCGAGATAATTGAAGAGCACCTCGAGCGGAACCGGGAAGTCGGACGCATTCTTGTGGAGAAGATTCTCAGCGAAGTAAGGTCGGCTGCTGCTAGAAACTTGACGTCTTGTATCCTTCACATGCTTTAGAGTATTAAGAGTATCTGCAGAATATTAGACATCACCATTGCAAAGGAGTAGGGAAATGAACTGACCTGAGTTTCCATCTATATGCAAAGGACACATAGTTGTGAACCAACCCACAGTTCTGGAAAGGTCAATGGAGGAATCCCAGGATTCACGACCATGGCCTTCGTTGTAAATTGTCGGAATCTCTCTATCAGTGAAAGTGTGGCGGAAAGACTGGATCACAGCAGCGAGAACAACTTCAATGGTCTCGGTGCGGAGGACCGCCTTGCATGCATCGAGAATCTGGGCAGTTGTCGCTGCATCCAGGATGAAGCCTTCCATCTTGACCTGACCATAACAGTTTGCAGACTGGTCCATGCCCCAGTAGCTAAGGTTAGGCGGCTGCACAGTGAATGGCAGCTGGACAGTTCCCATTCTCTTCTTGCTTTCCTCGAGCTGAAGGCTGCACCAAGTCTGAAAAGACAGGGGCTTTTCTCCTGATAGTGAACCAGAGTCAAGGAACTCCTGGATGTCCTGCAAGACAATGCGCCAGGATACCATATCAACACACATGTGACTGGCCGTGAGAAACAGGATTTGCTGGGCTCCATTGACTTCGAACAAATCGGCAGCAAAAATCGGCCCATTCTCGATGTCCAACGAACACTGGCTATCAGCGATAAGGGGGAGGATATCCTTCTCATTGCTTACAGCATGATGGCGGAACCGATAAGAGGCATCGACATCCTGCGAGTAAGCATTAGCTTCTGAGCCTGTGAGATGGCTTTGGTGCAGAAAACAACTCACCTCGATAATCTTTTGCTGCCACTTTCCGTGAAGCTTTGAGAACCGTGCCCGGAACATAGAGTGTTGTTGGATAACAGCTCGAATGGCCTGCTTCATATCTTCCGGCCCGATCTTCCGGGTGACACGCACCGTCATGCTCTGGTTGAAGCGAGCATCGCCTTTGAACTTAAGGGTCGATTGCATGTACAAGTCCTGGATCGGAGACAGTTCGAAATGCTCATCCGACTTCTCCTCGTTCTTGACAGCTTTGATCTTGGTCTCAGAGGTCTGAGCGAGATCCTTGATCGACTTGCTCTGCAGCACGCCGTGGAGGGTTAGGGTAAGCCCCTGCTTGCGTGCACGCGAAATGACAGCCATTCCAGTGATACTATCACCGCCTGTGTGATCTTGTTAGCGCTACTCCGACTCAAATCCGTGAGCGACGTTACTTACCTAGGCTGACAAACGACCGGTTAGAATCGACCTTGTTCTCTGGAATGTTAAGAACCTGCGAGAAAATCTCGCGGAGCAGCTTGGCAGAGGACTCGGTGTCATCTTCCTCTTCAACCTCGTCTTCAATCTCCTCCTCGATCTCCCCTCGCTTGATATTGTCGTAATCCTGCATGATCCGCTCGTACGACGCGTCGTCAAGGCGTTCGAGCCAAGCAGTGATGCGCTTTCGGTCCAGCTTTCCAGAGACAAGCATTGGCAACTGCTTGATAAGAGCCCAGGCTTGGGGAACCATGTAAATAGGCAGCTGGGACTCGAGGTTCTTCTGAATAGTCACAAGTTCGTGGTATGCAGACTGGGTCGAGCGGTTCTTGGAGACAAGCTCGCAAGCATTGTCAGAGATGATGCTCCTTTCAGAAGTCAATGAGTTCAAGGACAGAACCGTCACCAGACGTTGCTTGAGAGGCCCTGTCGATGGCAACAGAACGACGGCGTGGCGGACGCGGGTATCCTCATACAGACGATGCTCAATTTCTCCAAGTTCCATGCGCTGGCCGTGAAGCTTGACTTGATGGTCCTTACGGCCGATGTAGTGCACAGTTCCGTCGGGGTTGTACTTGACCAGGTCTCCAGTCTTGTAGATCCTTCTTGGGGCGGGCAGAGAGCTGGGGAAGCTCTTGATCCAGGCTGGCTCGTTCACAAACGTTTCGGCCGTTTTTGTAGGGTTCTTCAGATATTCTCGAGCAAGCGCCGGGCCTTCCAAGGCCAGTTCACCGACGGCACCCAAAGGTGTCAACCTGTCGTGATTGTCGGGGTCAACAACCCAAGTCAGAGTACAAGGAATACCGTAACCGATGCAAGCAGGCTCGGGAATGGCAGCAACGTCGGTGTTGATGACTGCGAAAATTGTCGTC
Source organism: Aspergillus uvarum CBS 121591 (assembly GCF_003184745.1). Taxonomy (NCBI): domain Eukaryota; kingdom Fungi; phylum Ascomycota; class Eurotiomycetes; order Eurotiales; family Aspergillaceae; genus Aspergillus; species Aspergillus uvarum. Next base: position 912,071 of record NW_020291298.1, on the reverse strand, counting down.
TCGGTAGGCCCGTAGCCGTTCATCAACTTGACCCGGTGCGCCCACTTGGTTATCACCTCGCGTGACATCTTCTCTCCACCACATACAAGGTGCTTCAATGAGGGCACGGAAGACGGCTCAATAATGCTAGCAATAGACGGAGTCAAGAACGACCACGAAACGTTCATACGTCTGATAGCACCAGCAACATCGTTCAGGCGCTCGTCTTCGCTCGGGATACAGACACAACCTCCATGCATAAGAGTCACGAGCACTTCCATGACAGCAGCATCGAAAGTGAGGGAAGCGAACTGGAAAGCTCTGGTATCTTGGTCCATGTGTACCATGGGTCCGAACGCCATGCCACTGCTTGCAAGTGCCTTATGGTCGATGATGATACCCTTGGCACGGCCGGTACTTCCGGAGGTGAAAATAGCAAAGGCCATGTTTGTGGGAATTGCCCGGCTAGAGGGCTTTGTGCTCGAGGTTGCGAGTGTGCAATATGCTTTGACAGTATCCTTGCTAACTGGAATAATGGTCTTCACAGAGCCCGAGTAACGGCCCTGGTATTTAGGAGAGCAGAGGACCACTCGAGTATCCACCTCGGCCAGAATCTCTCGGTGCCTTGAAGTAGGGTGAGCAGGATCAAGGGGAACAAAAGCGCCGCCAGCGATCAGGATACCGAGAATAGTGACCACAGCCCACACAGACTTATCCATGCAAATTGGCACCAGAGTCTCCGGCCCAACACCGCGCGAGCTCAAATAAGTAGCAAAGGAAGAAGCCAAATGGATGAGTTCTCGGTAAGTTAACTGGCCATCCCAGGAGCAGATAGCTTGAGCCTCAGGACGGAGAGATGCCTCCTCTTCGATGATATGATGAACGCATCGGTCGACGCATGGAGGATTTCTCTGGTTCCAGACAGCGATTTCCTTCTTATCAACAGGGCTAGACACCTCTAGCTCACCAATTTTCCTTGAATCTTCCTTGTTAATGGCGAGCAACTGCTCCAGTAAGAAGCTAAACTGTCCAATAAGCATCTGGGCTTGCCAACTGTCGAAGACAAGCTCGTCGTGGTGAAGAGTGATTGCGATTTGACTTTGTCCCAGTTTACATTCGACGACGATTGGGTGAGTGAAGAAATCGCCTTCGGTCAGGTTGTTCTTTTGTTCCCAGATTTCCTTGTTAAGCTGACCTTCGTCCGACTGGATGACCAGTAGATTTTGGAATTCGCAAGCAGAAGCTGTGTCCTGGTTGAGTTTTCTGATCCGCTGAAGTCCAGTATGTTGGTGTGGGATCATCTCAGCAGCCAATTGACGCACGCTCTGAAGATACTGAACGAGCCCGATGTCACTGTCCACCACAATACGGGTAGGGACAGTCGTCAGGACTGGACCAGCAACGTCCGCGGCACCAGGCATGTTAGTGTTTCTTCCCATTAGCGTTTCGCCGAAGCAAACGTCCCCAGACGCAGTATGAACGGAGACAATCAAAGCCCATGCCGCACGTATTAACTCCGGGACTGTAAGACTGAGGCTGTTGGCTACCTGGGGGATGGTAACAGAGCTGTAGTGCCTGTTTCCGACGCGGATAGCATCCTCCATTGGTGTCTTGTTCTGAGGGAATGGTGTTGAAGACAGGTTTGAAAGGTATTTCTTCCAGAACTCGTCAGATGCACAGGCATCTGTCTGCAGCAAGTGGTTGATGAACAAATTATAGGGCAAGGCACGAGTGGAAGTTGCAGAGTCCGAGTAGATCTCCTCCACCCTTCTGAGGATTTGCGAAACACTCCATCCATCATACAAAGCGTGGTGTACCGTCCAGACAAAGTACCGTTCCGAGGAGTCCTCGGGCTCCACAATTCCGTAGCCAGTAAGCGAGCCTCCGTCATTCGTTGTCAAGTCGAAGCCCTCGTTGGCCAAAGTGTCAAAGTCTTTTGCATGATCCCAGGTGATTGGTGCTTCAGCAAGAACAGCCTGAAGGAAGTTCGCCGCCTCAGTGTGCACAACTCGGGTGCGCAAGATGTCCATTTCATCGACTGTTTGTTGCCAGGCAGCCTTGAAATCATCCAGGTCGACATCTTCGGCAAGCTGGAACACAGGCCGAGCAATGTAAGATCCTTTCTGCTTGATGGAGAGGGTAAGTAGGCCCTCCTGCACCGGGCTACAAGGGTATAGGTCGGTTATCAGCTGCTTGGAAACGCAGCATTGCTCGGAAACTTCGGTCAATACCTCATCCTGCGCGATCGAATCGGGCAGCAGACTGAAAGGCTGGATCTCCTCCACAGAGGAGTCAGAGTCCATGGCCCCACAGACCTTCGCCATATCAACGAAAACAGGTGTCTTGTAGATATCAGCAACCGTGAGTGAGATGCCTCGAGTCGAGGCGGCACCGACGAGTTTCATGGCCGAGAAAGAATCACCACCTAAGCCGAAGAAATTGTCCTCGGAAGTGACAGAGCCTGGCGCAAGACCGAGGACTTCTTCCCAGAGACCTCTAAGAGCTCCCTCGTTTCCTACCATCTCCACCTCGGCACCATTCTTCCTACCGAGGTTGAAAATGGCATAAGGCTTCAACTGCTCCTTAGGAAGACTATCGACCATAGTTCGAAGCTTTCTGCGGTCGATCTTGCCTGTAGATCCGAGAGGCATACGCTGAAGAGGGAAGAACAGTTTGGGCAACATAGCTGGGGGCAAAGATTGAGTCATGGCCTTATGTAGCTGCTTGACGACTCCCATCAGGGAATCATCCATGGAAACAATCAGTTCATGTTCGTCCGTCTGACCGTGACCAGCCACTGTGAAGAAAGCTGCCAAGCACTTTCCGACAATCTTTGACTCCGGCGCAACGACTTCGACAGCCACCTGGGTGGCCTCCGGGAGTTTACGAACGCACACCTGCTCAACTTCTCCCAATTCGATACGCACACCATTGAGCTTCACCTGCGTATCGATACGCGAGATGAATGTAATGGAGCCATCATGGTTGTAACGTACAAGGTCTCCGGTGCAGTACATCCGTTCTTTGCGTGGGAAAAGTGCTTTCAGCCCATCGCGGTTCGACCAGTGTGGGTTGGTTATGAATACCGCCTTTGTCTTCTCCTCATTGTGAAGGTAACCACGTGCGACATTGCAGCCCTCGAGCACCAATTCTCCAACTGCGCCGATGGGAACAAGGCGATTGAAGTCTCGGACATCCACTATCCAGGTCCTGCCCAATATCGCAGTGCCGATGGAGGCCAGGTCGCTGTTGACAAGTCTTCCTTCTCTATCTCTCTTGAAGCCCACTGTATTCATCACCGTAGCTTCAGAGGGTCCGTAGGCATTGATGACGCACCTGTCCGACCAGCGATCAAGGAAATCAGACGGCATCTTCTCTCCACCTGTGATTATTGTAGTCAAATTGGGAACGGCCTTGGGATCAAGAGTGTTGATAATAGAAGGAGTCGTGCTGCTGACGTTGACCTGTAATCTCTTCACAGCTCCAGCCAGATCGTTAATGCGCTCCTCCTCGCTGGGCACACACACGCATCCTCCATTCGCGAGGACAACCATGATCTCAAACACGCTAACATCAAAGGTATAGCTTGAAAACTGCAAGGCACGGGTACTGGAATTTAAACCGATTCCCCTAGCATGACTCGATGCAGCCAGACTCAATCCAACATGCTCTAGCACAGTCACCTTGGGCTTTCCTGTAGTCCCAGATGTGAAGATCGCGTAAGCCGGGTCGTTGATATTGGCAGGTTGAATTTGTGACGATGCAGGCTCGCGTAGTTGTTCAATTGTACTTCTGCTGACGACGAAGGATGATCCACAGGCTTTGAGGGCCTTATTATGATACTTTTCGGAGCATAGAATGATCTCTGTTCCAAGGTCCTCAATCATGCCGCTCAAACGATCGGTGGGGTGGGTAGGATCGAGGGACGCGAAGGCACCGCCAGCTTTCAAGACAGCAAGCTGTGCAATGACGGTCCATGCTGACTTCTCGAAGAACATTCCAACAAACACTTCGGATTTGACTCCCATAGTTGATAAGTGCTCTGCGAGTCGAGTCGACAGGGTATCAAGCTCAGCATATGTGAATTTGCCGTCCCAAGAACAGATAGCAGGAGCCGATGGACTTGCATGTGCTCTTTGCTGAATGATCTCATGCACACATATCTCGGGTCGATCCTCCAGGTTCGCATTCCATTCCCGCAGCTTTTGACAGGATCGTTCACTCAAAAAGTCAATCTCGCCGATCATACGATCCTGTGGAGAGGAGTGAATGACGGAGTTCAAGGCATGGTCAAAGACATCGAGGATACCCTCCATGTCAGCATCCGAGAAATCCTTGGTGGAATACTCAAATGAAACTTCACCGGTTGTCTCCGTATACTTGGCCTCGACAGCAATCACGAACTTGCTCAAATCAGTGTTTGCGGGTGCTCCGGGACATCTAACAACAGTGTTGTATATGGCGTCTTCAAATCCAAGTTCATGCTGGATTTCCTCAAAAGATAGCTGGTGCTGCAGTAATTGCTCGCTGTCAATTCTTCTCTGCTGCATGGCTTGCTCAGGCGTCATATTGTCATCGAGTTTGAGTCTGCAAGCAAGGACGTTGCTCGAAGGATCCGTGTCGAAATATTTGAACGAGTCATCGCTGCCAACTTCTGGTGCATGAATTCCGAAGCATACATCTTCCATTCCGGTATAGCAGCGGAGGGTCAGACCCCAGACCATTTCGACAAGTAGAGACTCTGTAATTCCTCTGTTCCGGCAGAAAGCTTGAAGGTCGCTTGCATTGCTGATAGTCAGTGTCTTGTGAGCTCGCGAGTTCTCAGATGAGTTGGCACACAAAATAGGGAACATGCATGATTCGACATCGGCCAAATATCTCTTCCAGATTGGAATACCACTCTGGAAAGTACGGAAGCCATCATGGGCTCTGGAAAGGTCCGCGATAGTCTCTGTCAGGTGTTCGCCGGAACTCAGAAGTCGCAAGCAAGCAACAAATTGAGCCATCAAGCGTTCGACTTGGGCCGAGTCTAGAGCCGCTTCGTCAAGACGGATAGCTAACTCTACATCTTCATCCTTGAGCGTACACTGCACCAGCAACGGGAAGGAAGTGATTTCATCCTGAGAAAGTATAACAGCCTCTGACCCTGAATGCTCATTTCCTTCTATCACCGAAAGCAAGCTGCCAAAAGTGCGGGCGCGTGCTGTGTCAGCGTTGAGGTTTTGGATGTGGCGAAGCCCTGCCCACTGGTAGCGCTTAGCTGCAGTCAAGCTTCTTTCGGTGTTTTCCAGCAGTTCAGTAACAGTGGAGTTGCTGTCAATCTGGAAACGCCGGGGAACGATGACCGCATGCTGTGCGTTCTCAATCGAATCCTCGGTGCCCATGAGAGACTCTCCAAAGATGATATCATCAGACTCACTGTAACCGTGCATGGTGAGAGCCCAAGCGGAAAGGATAGCGGACCTCGGGCCTTCCTTGACCGATCTGACAGCATTGCACCAGGTAACCTGCACGTTTTGTCTTCCGTACTTGGGAGAATATGCGCTCAATGGGCTCGCACGAGAGGTAACCCGCTGAGGCTGAGATGAATTGGCTAGCTGGGATCTCCAGAAGTCATTAAACCCCTTAATGTCAGAAGCCAGCCGGGAAGCCTCTGGCAAGCGGTTGTAGGCGTCTTTCAGTAGCTGTCGGTTCAATTTACCACTCGATGTCAATGGCATCCTGGGTACCTGGAAATAGAACCTAGGGACTTGGTCTTCCGGTAATTGGTGGGATACTTGAGCATGTAACTTGTTCGCGTGTTCATAGAACTCGGGTGTCATAGACGCAATGATCTGATTCTCAGCCACGTTGGCCTTCGAGCCATTGAACATGAACACGGCCTTGGCCTCTTGAGAATTCTGTTCGCCGCTCTTAGAGATACTTTCGACGGCGTATGGAGTATTGATAGATGTCAGCGTGGACAGGCGCTGCTCAATATGCAGAGTATCGGCCCGACTACCACCATTCTTCTTACCCACATACACAAGGGATCCATCCGAGTTGAAACGAGCAAGGTCTCCGGTCTTGAACAGCAAACGTGCTGGATCTGAGTCTTCAGCAGCCTCGTTGTGATGATCAAGGCTCCATCTCGGGCTATTCATGAAAGATTCCTCCGTCTGCTCCTCGTCATCGAGGTAACCGCGGGCGAGACAAGGGCCCTCTAAGATTAGTTCTCCCACGCATCCCACTGGAACAAGAACGCTAGAGTCATTAGGATCGGCTAGCCAAGGAACGCATCCGACAGAAGATCCAATGATTAGATGGTCATCAGATGCTGCGAAACCAGAGGTTTGGATGGAAGTAGACGAGGACTCAGTTGTTCCGTAGAAGACACGAACTTTGGCTCTCTTAGGCAGAGTTTCGGCAAGCTTCCTTGTCAGACCCTCACCCCACAGAGCAACAACCTCGACACTATTGAAAACCGCTGGCTTCAGCGCTGATGCGGCTGATATCGCCAGGCTGATGGAGTTTGCCTGTAGCTTCTTGAACTCGCGTGCGAGCTGTTCCGAGCTGGTATTGGACGGGATGCAGATACTGCCACCAGCCAAAAACGTACCGAACGTCTCTTGCAGAAACATATCTGAAGTGTAAGATGACGATTGAAACATGCAGTTCTTGTTGTTCAAGCCAAGCTCCGATGCGAAAAACTTTGCCCGGGTCATGATTGCACGGTGGCTGAGAACAACGGCCTTAGATTTCATAGTGGTGAACACCACGTATCCATCTTGCGACGGGACAGCAGGTGACCGTAAGCCCATATCTCTCCGAGGCAGGAACTCAAACAGAGACTCCTCTACAGGAAGGACATATGGGACAGTTCCTTCCAGTAATTGCGCATGGGTTGGAGACACAAGAGCAACTTGTGCTTCATCCATTACCGTCCAGTCTTCAATGGATTGCTGCAAGTCAGCACTCAGCGGAATGCAGACACCCCCAGCTTTTGATATAGCCAAGATTGCTATTATCTGCCAGCCAGATCTGTCGAAATCAATTGGCACGATGTCACCCGGGCTCACACCGAGCTGGATGAGATAGCCCGCAAGAAGCGAGGAAAGCTCGTCAACTTTGTGGTAAGTATAAGTTCCATCCTCAGCGATGACGGCCGGTGAGTCCGGCGTCGATTTTGCGTATGCTTCAATTACTTCATGAATGCAAATGTCCACAGCACTTGGCATATGCTTGTTCCAGGCCTCGATCTGCTGCTTGTTTAAATCACTGAAATTATCGAGCTTGCGGACATTCTCGTTCAAGTGGAATGCAATGTTCTCAAGAGATTTGAGGAATGTGCTGGCGACATGTTCAGCTTGTCCGACGGAGAGATGATCTGTCCAATGATTCAACTCGATGTTGGCATTCTCATCAGTAGCCTCGACATTAATGAACACGGGAGATTCGGCAGGATCGTGGATTATTCCCACCTCGGAAAGGCGGATCTCCCCTCTTGCCCTCAAGTCTGACGTTGGAAGTTTTCTGTAGGAGATGCCACTGTTGATAAGAGAATCTGAGATTCCAAGAGCCTTTTGGATATCAACGAGAGGAAGGTGCCGGTAAGGTAGATTCTCGATGTTGTCGTTCTGAACTCTAGAGAGAACGTCCTTGAGTAAAACATTCTCAGGAAATTGTATGCGACAGGTCAGTGTGTTGATGACGGGTCCAACGACAGATTCAACTCCCTCTACAGGAACATCTCGCAATGATGCCAAATATGTGAAGGAGACATCATCTGAGTTGCAGAAAGCACGAACTGTCAGACCCCATGCAGCGCTGAAAGCGGTGGGTAATGTGAGCCCATTTGCTTCACATGTTTTCCGAAGGTCCTTGAAGAAAGGAAGGCTCAGTCGCTTAGTCCGTAACTCCCGGATAGAAGTGCTACCATCGTTGAGCACGGGGAAGTGACAAGGTTTGATCCCTGTTAGATATGAGCGCCAATAGTCGATGCTGGCTCGCTGCGACGTCTGGTGTAGATACTGCATATAGTTCCTGAATTTCGGCTTTGGGTCTTCGAGTTCGCCTTGATAAGCCAGCTGAAGATCGCGGAGGATGATCGAAATTGAGTTACCATCGATGACAACATGGTTAAACTCAAGCCTGCAGAACAGCTTTCCATTGGCGGTCTCGCAGATCGTAAAGCGGTGGTGCGGATGAGAATGGTCGTAGAGTGGTGCTGGCTGTGCATCAAGAGTGGACAGTACATCCGCTTCGGATCCGCAGAGCAAGTATTGAGGTTTGGCGTCATAGGATTTCAAAACCACCTGACAGAAGAGGTCTTTGCTTGTCAGGTTCTCTAAGAACAAGGTCCGCAGCATTGCATGATGAGCCACAACTCTTTGCCATGCTGTCGTCAGACGATCCACGGTAGGCTTGCCTCTCAGCCCTGTTACCTCGAATGTGCCGTGCACAGCATAGAGGGTAGTATCTCGGGAACGGCTCAGAAGAATTCCTTGCTGCATCGTTGAGCAGGGATAAATGTCTTCCACATTTTCAGCTGAAACTACACCGAGGTTCGGAAGTCTTTTCGTGATTATGGTATCCAAGTCATTGTATGAGAGCTTCAGTAGGGGGAAACTGCTCAATGTTGGCTTGGGATGGGCAGATTGGAGACTTTGACCTATGGACTGCAGCAAAGATCTACAGCACTGGACCCAATCCCTGATGAGTTCTTGGTGCTGCATATGTTTGTTAAAGGAAAATATGAACCGGAGATTGTCCTGGACAACCATGGCAGATATTTCGAAAAGCCCGAAGCGAGGAGTGTCGGCACCGAAGTCAGCTGCACCTCCACCTTGACCTGTTTCTCCCGCCATCTGATTCATAAGCTGAAAGAGGCCATCCTTTCTTTGTAGGTCACGGTGCTGGCCGACATAGTTGAATGACATCTCGAAAGGGCTATAGTGCAGAGAGGTTCCGTCCTCCCGAGTTGTCAAGACGCGCCGAGCAAAATCCTGACGACCATTGTCGGCGGCGCGACGGCGAAGATCTTTGACACGGACAACTGTCTCTGATGGATCAGATGATGGGATGGACGAGAGAAGAATGGGATAGACAGTTGTGAACCACCCAACAGTACGCGAAATATCTATGGTCGGGTCCCACGGCTCTCGTCCGTGACCTTCGTTGTAAATGACAGGCAACGAACGGTCTTTGAATGTTTCTCCAAAGGAATGCAGGAGAGCGGCCAGGAGAACATCAATTGGCTCAGTTGAATAGGTCTGATGGCAGTCCATCAGGACCGCGCGCGTACTTTCGGCATCAAGCTCGAAAGTCTCACAATCGACATCACCGTATGTGGTTTGCTTGTGCTTAAGTCCCCAGTAAGAGTAATTAGGCTCCGGGATCTCAGGCAACTCTTCCATTGTTGTCAATTCTGATGGTTGGCATTGTTCGGCTTGCAGCCGGCACCAAGTCTGAAAGGGGAGCGATCCATTTTGGGAGACGGGTTGATCGGGGTTGAGCAATAGGTCTTCCAGGTCCTCCAAGATGATGCGCCAAGAAACAATATCGACAACCATATGGTGAGCGACCAAGGACAGTAGAGTATTAACACCGTTCTTATGGAAGAGGTCCACAGCAAAAATCGGCCCTACAAAAGCATCCATGGAAGACTGGCTTTCGGCAACAGCCGCATCAATCTTATCCTGGCTGACACCATCATGTGCACGCCAGCGGTACGAGCCAGTCACATCTTCAGTGATCCGCTGCTGAAAACCACCGTCGACATTGCTTCTCTCCAGACGGAAGCGGAGCATAGAGTGACGGGTGATAATTTTCTCGACAGCACATCGCAGGTCATGCTCTGGAATGTGTTTGTTAATGCGAGTGCGGACACTTTGGTTGAAGTGGCCCTGCCCCTCGTCTCGGACAATGAAATGGAGCTTCTGGATCGGGGAAAGATCGAAGGGCTTCTCGACCTCCTCTTCGTACACCACTGACTGGTCAATCCGCTTGACACGTGTTGCTAATTCCCGAATCGATCTGCTGTGAAGAACATCCTGTACATTTAAGCCCATTCCCAGCTTCTTGCAGAATCCCAAGCAAGTGATTGCTGCGATCGAATCGCCGCCAAGGCTTAGAAAGCCCTGGTCCGTTCCGATTCGAGCCCTTGGGATATTAAGAACACGGCTCCAGATCGAAGCTATTTGTTCCTCAGTGGTGCTAGTTGGGAGCATGGTCGCGTCTGCTGTCTCCAAGGTAAGAGTCTGGCGATCTGGGTCCTCCGACATCTCCCCAATCCACTTCTCAGTGGCCTTTCTGTTTATTTTCCCGGATGCGAGCAAGGGCAGGGATTCCACGCAAAGCCACACGCCCGGGATCATGTAGGTCGGCAGGCGGCTCGATAATCTTTCCCTGATCTCGGCAACTATCGGTGCCTTTCTAGTCGGATCAATAAGCTCTAGTGGCGCTTTGTCTGAGCTGTGCTGGCCTTCAAACTGAACGGAAAGAGAGAATACCGCAACGAGTTTGCCTGATGAAAACCCTGACTTTGATAGAAAAGTCAAGCAATGTTTGACATTGGGATCAGTCGCCAACTGATTCTCAATCTCCCCCAACTCTACCCTCTGACCATGAAATTTGACTTGTGTGTCTTTGCGCCCTATATAGTTTAGTGAGCCAGTATCAGAATTGTATCTTACCAGGTCTCCTGTCTTGTAAAATCTGCGGGTGGCGTTGTGGGTGGTGTCCAGTTTAGTCCAAGCAGGATCGAAAATGAAAGCGTCATTCGTTTTCTGCGGGTTGTTCAGGTAGCCACGGGCAAGCGTCGGGCCTTCCAATACCAATTCACCGGGCGAACCGACGGGGACGAGCTGATCATGGTTGTCGGGGGCCACAACCCAGCAACGGACGCCGACGGGAAGGCCAATGTCCCTACAGTCGGTGGTCGCGGTAACATTGGAATTGATGACGGCGGCAACAGCGCTCTCCGTCGGCCCGTAGCCGTTGACAAGACGGATCTTCGACCAAGTGGTCGCCTGAGCCTGAGACATGGCTTCACCGGCCAGGGTAAGAACCTCCAATCCTGGGACAAGCGAAATATCAATAAACTCAACAAACGACGGGGTCAAACAAGCGTTGTTAATCTTCATATCGTTGATCACTTTGACTATATCCCCGAGACGTTCCTCCTCGCTTGGTATACAGATGCAACCACCCACTACCAAGGTAGTGAGCAGCTCGACCAGACTTGCATCGAAAGTGTGTGCTGCAAATTGTAGGTGACGGGAGGTAGAAGAAATGTGAAGTCGTGGAGCGTGGGCTATGGCACTTGAAACAAAGGCTCGATGTTCCAGCACAGTACCCTGTCTACGTCAGAAGGGGCTTGCGTAAATCCTGAGTAAACGCACCTTTGGCTCCCCCGTGGATCCCGAAGTGAAAATCACATAGGCTGCGTTGCGACCTTCCACTTGCGGTAAAGCATCAGCATTTTTGATCGAAGGCAAACCATTGATCGTTTCCTGGTCAAGGGGGATTATAGTCTTCGTGACTTGGCTCAAAGCCTCCGTATGATTTCTAGAGCAAAGCAAGATGTCGGCCTTTACGGCGCCTGCCAGATATTGTAAGCGAGAAAGTGGATGAGTTGGATCCATCGGGACGAAGGCCCCGCCAGCCTTCAAAACACCCAACATTGCCACGACGTTCCATTTCTATCACAGTCATAGCATTAACCTCCAATTGCTCCTCACATGATGGCTCTCGAAAAGACTCGATAGCGTACGGATAATTGGCAACTCACCGACTTATCAAAACACAGGGCGACGCATGTTTCGGGTCGAACCCCCTGTGCGAATAAATTGTATGCAACTTGAGACGATAACAGATCCAGATCTCTATACGTCAAGCTCCCATCCCAAGCACAGACAGCTTCGCTGTCCGGGCGCACCAAGACCTGTTCCTGAAAGACTTCATGGATGCAACGATCGTAAGATTCCGGCATGGCGGAGTTGAACCTGCAGATACGGGCCCAGTCGCGATCTGAGAGACGGCCCACGTCCTTGACGGCAATATCCGTCGCTGACAGTAGATGGGCGAGGATCTCCTCGAAGTAATCGGCGACACATCTCACGTGCTCGGTAGAGATATCATGGTTCCAATACTCGAAGAAGATGCGCACATCATCTTGCAAGATCTTGACATGAAGCCTCACTCGGCACTGGGTGAGATAATTGCTGGGTCAGTCGAATTGAAAAAGCTAGGGAAGGGGGAACGAATGCAACACAGGTTTACCTCTTCTGGCAGGGGATTGGCCAAAACCGGTTGCATGGCAAGGGTTCCAGCGTTTGGTGTCGGCTTGCGGCAGTCGCGTAGCATGAGAATGGTGTTGAACAAAGTGTAGCCGTTATGAACAGGGGAAACGGTTCCGCATTTCTCAGCATCGCCGTCCCCGAAGCCGTGATGCTTATATTCTGCTCTACGCAGAACGCTTTGGAGGGAGTCATCTTCGGCAATGGACAGATTAAGAATTAAGTGATTAAGATCATTAAGATCATTATGTGCAGCAGATGGAAATGAAGACGATGTTGATGGTTGATAGCCAAAACAGGTTTCTTCCAGCCCGGTGTAGTGGTGTAAGAGAATGGCCCAGGAGGCCTCGAGGAGAGGGTCTAGTCGGCCCTGATCCCAAGCGGACAGTAACTGGGTGGTCTGCGCAGCACTGATTCTGGTCCTCAGAGAAGCCGGCCGCTTCGGCCCGGAGTGACCACTGCCAAACTTAGGCAGGCAGCATGGAATCGGTTGCGCCATGGTCGACTCTAAGGAAGGGGAGGGAAAATCTGGGACTACTGGATACTCCAGAGGAACAAAAATGTACCGAGAAGAATTAAAGTCTGCCTGCCTGGAGAGACGACCACGGGGAGAGCAAGTTTGGGAAGATATGGGGTGGAAGATTCAAGGAGCAGAGAGTGCACCACGCCGACGACGACGACGAAAGCTCGACTATATCTAACTTTCAAATTGGAACCGGTGCCGCACCACACCCACATGTTCGGGTTCTTTTCTTTCATCGCCACGGAATTTCGATTGCCTTAGCCCGAAATAGGTCGATGGATGGATCGATGGAGTCAACCACGACCCTATTGCATGGAACGGTTTGAAAGGCTTACGGATTACCAGACATTTCTTTACTAGGGAGGATACGAAACGCCCCCCCCCCCCATCTCAACCAATGGTTTGGAGGCAGTAAAAAAAAGCATTAAAGCATGGCTTGAACCGTGGCCACCCCGCTATACCCTTGCTTAGTCTAGAGCTGAAGGTACAGACAGGGAATTGATTCCATAGCTTCTTTTACCAAGCCTCTGCAGGGCGGTAAGCCCAATTGCCATTGAAGTGGACTCTGTCTGTTGGGTGGAGCCCCTCCAGGGGTGGAGGGAAGAGAGAGAAAAGATCATCTGGCTGCCATGGGCATGGAGGGAGGAAGTGGAGAACGGTTGTGTAGACGAGGGGGCAAAGACATCTCCCCGGGGAGGGATAGCACTAGAAGAATATTGTGCAGTATAAGAGGGCAAAGTGAAGTGGGGAAAAAAATAGAAAAGAAATTAGAAAAAAATAAATGATTTTCAAATCAAATCCTGAAAATCATTTTTATAATCCGGCCCAATTTGAAAAGAGAAGAAGGAGAGGGAGAAGGGGGAGTAGTTGCTGTCAAAATCAAGGCGACCAGCCATGGATGACGTTCATGGCTGAAGCGTTGGCCCTGGACTAAGTTAGCAGTGGCAGCATCATGAACTTCGGGGTCAGTCTCGAACGACGAGTTGAGTCGAAAATCTATACTGTGAGCTCGCGGAGAGCCCGTCCACTTTTCCACTTTTGCTATTTCGGGCCCCAGACAAACAAGACCCACCATGATTGATGGCTCGGAGATCAGGGTGTAGAGGATGGCGAATGGAATCGTGTTTATGTACGTAATGAACTAAATCGTCTTGTGGGCTAGACTGTTTTATCCTCCAAGCACTAACTCCTACTGCTGGTATGTAAGTACATACGGGAACATATGCTTGCAAGTACATATACGAATCTGCGAGCTGACCGGTAGTGATGTTAACAGCCCGGAGAAATTGGGAATCGATTATCAGCGGAGTGGAGGGGGAAGGGACCGGAGAGCGGAGGTTTACCCGACTCGAGTTTCGATTGCCGTCTGTATTTGGCAATAAATGCAATACCCCGTACTACAAGCTACGAGTATGTACATACATACGGGACTCTGTAGAAATAGCCTGCTTCAAGGCTACACGTCGAACGGGATAAGAAGAAGATTTTCGTAAAGAAACTGGTCAAATACGATTGAAGCCGATGACGACCAAGACGACGACTACCACCTACCTATGTTGAAGACTTGTAATTGTTCACCAAGCATCGGATCAAATGTGAAAAGGAAACATTGAGAGAAAAAAAAGATGGGATAAAAATAATGATCAAAATTAATGATCAAAAATAAAAAGGACAAAGAAAAAGAAAAGTAAATCAAGAAAAATAAACATTGAAAATCAATTCCGTGTCCCAGACCAATTTAGAGGGTCCACTGTCACAAAAGTCCGGTTCCTGATCGGGAAGCGGAAGGTTGGGCGGCGTCATTGGCGCACACCCGTGCAAGCTTGCCCTAATGATTCCGCCCCATCCACTCCGACGTCCATGAGTGGCAGCGCAGGTCGACAGGTTCCCTGGCTAGCCATGGTCAGTCCCGAATCCCATGGGTCTTCCAGCTTCAACACCCGTGCACTCTCCACATGAGTTGCAAGAGAAGGAATGTGATAAAACAAAAGTTGGTAGAGGGGCAGCAGCATACGTGGTCCGCCGGAGAATTCTCCTACACATGGCCTCACCGTAAGTTAACTTATCTTGCATCACATCATAGAAGTTCGTCACGTCGAAACTCCCCATCTCCTACTCATAGAGATAGACTTTACGCCAGAAGAGAAAAGAAGCTCATTGGAATGAACACCTTCGCGGGAGTGAGAAAATAGAGTTATTAACAGCGGAGGTGGCCTACCCTTGCTCATTCAAAGTACCAAGGTATCAGCGTCAACTGACTAAGCCAGCCTAGCTTAGTAACTAGTCCCTAGTAGGTAGTTCTCCTGTCAAACAAACCTAAGCCAGCTAAACCGACACTAAGTAGACATTCACCAGTCACTGCACAATAGCAGACATCACTAATTTACTACTGCAGCCTAGTCTCATGTTCCGGAAAAATAAACAAGAAGAGAAAGATAAAAAGGAGACGACACTGGAAAAACTAGATCGGCGAAGTTACACGTGACTACAATACATAAACTAAAGCATAAAAAGTCCGTCAAAGAGTTAAGAATGGAAACAACAACTCATATTATTTATAAAGTCGGTTTTGACTTCTTAAAGCATCATTGGGACGGAATTTCAGCACAGACTCCTTGTGATGAGCCCCTGGCGCGCCCAATAAAGCGAAGGTTAGATCAGAAACCACATTGGGTGCTATAGACTCAGAAGATGCACACCTATTTGGCCGCCCTATACAGCGGCTTACAGAACCACGAATTCGTCATTCTAAACGAAACTTGCAGCGGCCTCATAATGCTCTATCCAGTCTAGCCTATCTAGATTCATTGAGAGTGGCGCTCTAGGAGAACCGGCATTAGCCGTCACGTTCCGAGAATGAGTAGTCGGCTAGGCATTATACAGGCATACTATAGTGTAGGCGCCATATGGCGGACATATCACGGAGTTACTTCGCTTATGCAGCTTAGATGTACTGTATCCCAAAGGGAGGGGCGATTCGAGAAAAGGTGAAACTCGACAACTGAGGTACACATATATCGCATCTCATGTACGTTTTCGGTAGTATGTCTTAGTCTTCCAGCTGACCGCTGTACATAGCCCGGCTTATAATTGGCATTCGTAAAAAGAATTCCGAGAGGGGCGGGGAGAGATTTGGGCACCTGCTTTTCCACGCCAACTCCCATTGGCTTGCGCGGGTACGCCCTCCGACTCGGTCCTTTGTTAGGGCAAGATTCTAACTCTTCTAGACTTCTTATTGTCCACAGGTCACAGGGGGGTGGGCATAAATGAACTAAACTTTTTGGTTATTATGCAAGGACTGCAGGGGAACTGTGAACAGATCCTACAGAATGTATGTATTTTAGTCCTTTGCCACAACGCTACATACGTGCATGTGCTTGGACAATTGGTGGCTAGCAGGGGAGTCTGCATACACTACGGCATATGACATGAGCGCCGTATAGATAGATTCTTGCACCGCGGTCTCCGACGCGGAACATCATGGCAAGAGAGAAAATTTTCTATGAATAGTAGGCTTGTTACCGCTCGGCGGTCGGGGGCGGATGGTGATCTTCAAGCAAACTCGCTGAGAGCGGTCGGGGGAAAAAAACAAAAAAGAAAGCACTGATGATTAATTCAGGTACGGGCGGCTCGGGGGCCGTCGATCTCTACCCACTTGGGCGATATCAACCGATGACGGTAGTGTCTGGTACGTACCATGGTTGACTCAAGCCCAATATCCATATTCCAAAGGTTAAATTCCGGAGGATTACAAGCGACCTGAATCAGGGAAATGATCGATCTTAGCACCATCGTCATCGGAGATCTGACGCTCAAACCTCCTCGAGGGAGAAACACCCCCCATAGAAAAGAGTAAACGGAAGCGACAGGCTGCAAGAAGATGGCCGGTTTCTGCCTTGTGTATGGGTGGACCAGCTTAGCAACAGTCGATATGCTTCTCATGTTAAGTTCGAGACCTCTGTAGTTATAGTCTAGCATAGCGAATCCTTCCTGTGAAATGGAGCATACTAATTAGGCATCTTCAACTCGAAGGTCTGGCGGCGCTACAACTTGCAGGCCCCATCAGACTAACAGACCTTCAGTAGATCGTACTTTCGGGATTCAGGGAGTGACAGGATTTTCGGATGGCTGGAATGATAAGCAGCAGTACTCATAACAAGGTAGACTATGAAGGGAGACTAACTAAGTTCATTATTGTAAACGGACGGGTTAGTCACCCAGCATGGGGGAGCGGGTAACGGCAGTCGGAAGTCTTCCGCCCACACACACTACTACTAAGGTAGGTATAGGCAGGAACCAAGCCACTTCTTCCAATTACCGCACTCTGCAATTGCGATTGTGTGCAATCTGATCTCCACCACCCGCAACTCAAGTAAATTGCAACCGAGCATCGGCAAGCACAATTAATTTATTCTAGCTACATAGGACTAGCCTTAGGTAGTTACCCCTTACACCCTCCGCACCAGCTATAGATCCTTCAATCGTCTGTCTTTCAGGCCTCGAAGCAGCAAGGGAAGGATGGATGATCAGTTGGCCTTTCAGCTCGCTTGGCTAATCCTTGTGCAGTCTAGTCTGTCGCAGTCCTCGATCCCCCAACAAACAAGAGAGCTCTTAGCGGAGAGGATCCCCACAGAACTGTGGCTTCTCAGGCTGCTGAATCCTTAAACTAGTAGTACTAGTCACTAATCTTGGATGGGCTCGATCCTGTGGTGAGCTGTGGTACCTTCCCCTTCCGTGCTACCTTGTTTATTTCGTCTCGCCTCCTCCGCAGCGGAGCATCAACCAAGTATGTACTGGTCGTTGACAGCGGTGGATTGCCAGCCCACCATAGGAGCGATCGTGATGAAACCATCCATGATCCCATCAAGTGTGCTCGTATCGATGCTAGGGTTAGCAGAAATGATTTACCATCGACAGGAGTATTTGCGACTGCGGGTATTTAATCAGTCATTAGAGTATGTACCTACTGTCAGATTACTACTTTATGTACATGAGTACTACATGTGTATGTACCCTACATGAGTACGTATTCGGGACTAAGACGAGCTAGGATCCACTTGATTCTAGGTAGTTACGAGTTGTTGTTGAACAAGTTGGCAGTTGTCTCTGAGTTGGCTGGTCGGGATTCCCGTCGGATCTGACGTAAAGAGCAGATCCCCAAACCTGTCAACTCCAATCAAGCCTAGCCCGCCTCAAGTTGCTTGTCAGCGCAATTTGGAATTGACTTCCCAGAAATGACACTGACAGTTCTCGGTTTCCAAGTCCCCAGTGTCAACTCTAACTCACCATCTATTCACAAGATACAATTCACCCACAGAGAGGGGCGCAAGGTGAGGTTAATTCTCCAAACCACTCCGCAAGTCAACCGGATGAGGCATTGACGGTGACCATCCATGATCGGTGGTGGAGCGGCGTTTTGTGTCACTCGGGATTTGAATCTTAGCACAGCACCCTCCACACCAAAGTCGCCAGTCTCCACGATCATTAGCAATAGTCCAACTATACCTTCACGGAGGATGACTCTGAGCAGGTGCCGGGAGGCGTTGATACAGACATTCTAGTCACAATCTGGCCCGCTCGTGGTTGACTGGCATCCCGAACTAGCATGCACCTACCGGGACGCGATGGCGAAAAGACTCAAGCGGTGCATACATGCAGCATGGTGTGCTAGCCCACAAAGCCTCAAGCAGCAGGGGAGACGTCGGTGGCTCTGGGCCTGTGGGGGAAGGCAGCACATCAGTCGCTGACTGGATCAGTTCGCGCTATTTTATGGAATCGGCTAGTTTGCAGGGTTCTCGTGGCGCTATTTTCCTGTCAATTTTACTACGAGTATTCTTTCTTGATTCCAATTATAGTGTGCGGTTCTAGTGCATGAGTGATTTTACCAAATCTATTTTTTGGTTTCGTTTTCGAAATTATGACCTTTTGCTTTTGCCTGCCCTCGCAGCCTTGGCCACCGCCAGCCCCGATGTTTTGCAGGAACTCGTGTTGGCATGGTTTAGGTCATCTTGACGTTGCAGATGAGGAGGGGAAATTGATGGCCCATGATTCTCAGGAAGGTAGCGCTGAAGGAGCATACGGAAAAAGCAAAAGGAGCTCTTAGCAAGGCCCCGGTGGAACAGGCCAAATCGCCGGTCTTCAAACTGCCCCGCTAGCCTTTCCCATGCATATTTCGGGTGGTGGATCTTCAGCCCAAGGCGCTGTGGCAATCTGCATTCTTATAGCGTTGCATTGTAGCTAATCGCCTTTGACGCCTCCAAAGGTGAAGAACGCGAGGAAGTGGGGTCCAGAATCTCTCTCCTCATGCGAGGTCAGTCTACTAGCTCTTCCCTTGGTAATGACCAATACATACTGTATGTACCACAACTCCCCACGAACATAATGAAAGCAAGACAGAGAGAAGAAACAATCATTCATGGTCTGACAGCGAGGTACGGGAAAATAGTCGCAGTAACATAAAGCCGAGATCTCCACAAGCACTGCTGTGAAGTGTGGAAGAGGATTCCTGCATGCCATTATTCCCACCCAGGCTCTCTCGGTGGCTGTATATGGAATCTCGGGGTCAATCATGGCGGTAGATCCAACGTGCAAACGAGTAGACAACTTGTTACATTTCCCTCCATCCTCATGTCGGGACGGATTCGACTTCTCTCTTCTGTTTGAAGAGCTGATTTTGGGTATTCTGCCTCTGGGAATTTTCATCGTACTGGCATGCGTGCAACTATGGCGTGATGCCCGACGAGTGCGCAAGGTGGTGGCAGGTTCTTGGCCTTTCTGGACCAAACTGGTGCGTGACTTCTTCCTACTACGACTACCCCTACTACGACTACCCCTACTACTACTACCGTACCACTACCGTGGTCCCGTGATGCTGATTGTTGTTGGTCTCCGCAGATACTATGGACCGCCTTGGACGTCACGCAACTGGTCCTTACCGTCCTTTGGGCGCTCCCCTCGGTAGCACGAACACAAGCCTCAGTCGCGGTTAATGCCGTTACCATCGTGGGTATCCTGGTGCTTGGTGCACTTTCATATAGCGAACACAATCGCTCAGTACGACCGTCTTTTGTCCTTAATCTTTATCTTGCGGTCACCCTTCTGTTTGACATCGCAAAGACGAGAACACTATGGCTTCGCGATCCGGACAGAGTCGACAGGTCTGTCGCCATAGTCACCTCGCTTGGTGTTGGCATCAAGTTTCTACTGTTCCTCCTCGAAGCTTTGGAGAAGAGACGCTTTCTCAGGACCGAGTACAAAGGCTACTCACCAGAAGCTCTTGCCAGTATTTACAACAAATCATTCTTTTGGTGGCTTAATCCTTTGTTTAACCGTGGGTTCTCCAAGATCTTGGCTGTGGATGATCTCTTCGTCCTCGATAAGCAATTGGAGGCTAAGCGCCTGCACCGTGAGGTTGAAGCCGAATGGAAGAAAGGTATGTGGCTCCGCATAATTCGATCACGCTTGCGACATGTTGATCTAACTTGAACGAACATAGGTCAGGACAATGGCTCGAGTAGCTTATTATCTGCATGTCTACGAGCATTCAAATGGCACGTTTGCGCGGTGATCCCACCAAGACTTATGCTGGCAGCCCTCAACATTTGTCAGCCTTTGCTGCTTGAGAGATCATTGACCTTCACCGCGCAAGCTTCAGATCCTTCCACGAAGAACATTGGTTACGGGTTGATTGGAGCCTACATCTTGGTTTATACCGGGTTGGCAGTGAGTCAGACAAATATCGTGCTCTGTGACTTTTTCCGCATTGTATCTAATCGCGGTGCTCTTCTTATGGGTCACCATGGGCCAGTACCAACATCTGACTTATCGCTCTATCACAATGGTCCGAGGTGCTGTTGTGTCAATGATCTACAAGAAGGCG
Organism: Aspergillus uvarum CBS 121591; assembly: GCF_003184745.1. Taxonomy (NCBI): domain Eukaryota; kingdom Fungi; phylum Ascomycota; class Eurotiomycetes; order Eurotiales; family Aspergillaceae; genus Aspergillus; species Aspergillus uvarum. The sequence continues at coordinate 891,412 of NW_020291298.1, read as the reverse complement.
TGTTCGTTAAGCACCAAAGACGCCGATCCTGCTGCGTCTGTTACCCTAATGAGTGCCGATATTGAGCGGATCGTTCAAGGCTGGCAGACTATGCACGATATCTGGGGGAATGCCCTGGAGATTGCGTTAGCCATCTATCTCCTTGAAAGACAACTAGGGGTTGCATGCGTGGTTCCTGTTGCTGTTGCCGTTGGTGGGTCTCTAATTACTGCCCCCTTGAAGCCATTCGCTGACACGTCGTGCTTCTCTCTAGTGGCACTTGTTGGCTCGATCATAGCAATGTCCTCCGTTATGTTAAAGCAAGCTTCGTGGTTGCAAGCGATTGAAAGGCGGATATCCTCGACATCTTCGATGCTTGCTTCGATGAAAGGGATAAAAATGCTTGGATTACAATCTGCGCTTTTGACATGCGTCCAGAACCTGCGAATCGACGAATTGACGATCTCTCGGGCTTTTCGGAAGCTCTTGGTCTGGAATATGGCTCTAGGTAAGCCATTGCCTTACAACTCATTGGGATTTTGTTTACTAAACTCACCTGTCTTAGCATGGTCGACTCGAATCTTTGCTCCAATTCTCGCCTTTGGGGCATTTGTCGGAATCGCTCACGATCGAGGGGATGACCGTGCCCTGACAACGTCGGTCGTGTATACTGCTCTGTCTCTATTCTCCCTTCTTTCGGATCCCCTCCTATCGCTTGTGATGGCTCTGATGAACTACGTCGCGTCGGTAGGTTCATTCCAGAGAATCCAAGAATTCCTGGAGAAGGACAGCCACTTAGATCCAAGAAACCGGTCCGCCGCAATCCCCTTGCTGTCGTCAGAGGACAAGAAAATGGTATCTGTAACAACAGATGCCGAAACCCTCACGAGCGGATCGATGTCCTCACAATCTTGGAAAGGAAGTTCCTCGGCGTCGTTTCATAATGCTGTTACTATCCAGGGAGGGGATTTCGGGTGGGATTCTACAAAGAAGCCCATACTGAAGAACCTGAACATCACAATCTCTCAGGGAAACTTTGTCATTCTCATCGGACCGTCCGGTTGCGGGAAATCCACTCTTTTGAAGGCTATTCTCGGTGAGGTGCCCTGTCTGGGTGGTAGCATACAGGTTCTATCTCAGAGCATTGCGTTTTGTGAGCAGACGCCCTGGCATACGAATGGTACCATTGAGGATTGCATAGTGGCAATGTCTGGGTACGATGCCAAATGGTATAGCTCTGTCATATACGCATGTGCTTTGGCGGAGGACTTCAAGCAGCTACCTCGTGGCGATCAAACCGTGATTGGGAGCAAAGGCATAGCCCTGAGCGGTGGCCAAAGTCAGCGGATTGTAAGTGTATCAGCTTCTGTGTTGAATGAGAAAGTCATTGATCTTGTGTTCAGGCGCTTGCAAGGGCTGTCTACGCTCGCAAAGACATCGTTATACTTGACGATGTTTTCAGTAGTCTTGATGCAACAACTGAGCATCATATCTTTCATCATTTACTTGGTATCCATGGTCTTCTACGCTCAATTGGCTCTACAGTCGTGCTTGCATCCTCTTCGGGTATGTCAATGCTGATCAGACATGTTGGCGCGTTTTCGTTAACGATGCAGCAGTGAAGCGTGTTCCTTATGCAGATCACATCATGGTGCTTGACAGTAACGGTTGCGCTACAGAACAGGGGAGCTTAAAGGCTCTTGACTCTGCCGGAGGCTACGTCTCAAGCTTTAGCCTAGGCCTTCCAGATTGGAGCTATAAAGGCGGCTTACTGCCCACACCTAATGCCCAAGTTAGGACAGTTGAGAGGGTTGATGAAGCCGAAAAGGAGACACATGAGAAATGTGGCGACGTGTCCGTCTACTTGTACTATGTCCGTGCTATTGGATGGCTTCCCACGATGGTTTTCCTTGTTGCTATGCTTAGCTTCGTCTTCTGTTTGTCGTTTCCGAGTATGCCTCCCGCAGTATATCACCTTCGTTTACGTCTACTAATCCCAGAACAGGTATCTGGGTGAAATGGTGGGCTAGTTCGAACGAAGCAGAGCCTGGCAAGCATACAGGGTTCTATATAGGGGTTTATGCAATGCTTGGGGTTATTGGCATGATATCCCTCATTGTCGGATGCTGGTCAGACTTCTTTCTGTCGTTTCCTTCCGGTTCTTCTTTGGCTAATTCGCATAGGCAAATGGTGATTACTATGGTACCGAGGTCCGGTGAAGTCTTCCATAAAGCTCTTCTGAGCACAGTTCTGAGGTAAAGTTTATCGTATTATCCTGGCGGCAGTAATGACACTGACCTGAAAGTGCACCCATGTCATTCTTTACCATAACGGATACCGGCGCTATTCTCAATAGATTCAGCCAAGACTTACAGCTCATTGATATGGAGCTTCCAATCGCTGCTATAAACACATTCGTTAGTGAGTTGCTTTCCGCTACACTGGGTTGATTTACGCTCATCGTTTTGCAGCGTTCGCTCTTTGTATAGCTCAAATGATTCTCATGGCGGTCGCTTCCAAATACGTGGCGATCTCCTTCCCTGTGGTAATCACCATTGTCTACTTGATACAGAAGATCTACCTTCGAACGTCACGCCAACTGCGGTACCTTGACCTCGAGGCAAAGGCACCGCTCTTCTCTCATTTCACAGATTGTCTTGGTGGCTTGGTAACCCTTAGATCTTTCGGGTGGCAGCACGAGTTCCAGGATAAGAACAACAAGCTATTGGACTATTCCCAGAGACCATTCTATCTTCTATACGCTATTCAACGCTGGCTTACACTCACCCTGGATATGGTGGTGGCAGGTATCGCCGTTCTATTGATCACCCTTGTTGTCGTCTTGCACGGATCCATCAGCATAGGGTACGTCGGAGTCGCACTTCTGAATGTCATTCAATTCAGCCAGAGCATTAAACTGCTGATCACATTCTGGACCAATCTTGAAACACACATTGGCTCAATCCAGCGAGTAAGGTGGTTCACGCGGAACGTACCTTCCGAGAATCAACCTTCGGAGAGGGATGAGATTCCGCCGGACTGGCCGTCGCTGGGGTGCATTGAATTCACCGGTGTGTCCGCTGAGTACAGGTATGTCATGGTCAACTCGTCGCAATTGATGATTAATTAACGCTTTACCACAGACCATCTGAGCCAGTTCTCAACGATGTTTCTCTGTCTATTCGGGCAGGTGAGAAAGTCGGCATATGCGGAAGAACGGGCAGGTATGTCATCACTGCTCACGGAGAATGTCACCATGTTACTAAGTCCTATCATAGTGGCAAAACCTCTCTCGTCATGTGCTTGTTCCGCATGCTCGACATCAGCTCGGGTGATATTTTGATTGACGGGCTGGACATCACTAAGCTACCACGCCAGGAGATTCGCACTCGCCTGAATGGCGTCTCCCAGAGTCCGTTCTTGATGAAAGGCAGCGTACGAACCAATATGGACCCCACAGGTTCTTTCTCGGATCAGGCTATCAGCAATGCCCTCAAAGGCGTGGGCATTTACTCTCATATCCAAGAGAATGGGAATCTAGACACCGACATCGACGAGGTTTTCCTCTCGCATGGACAACAGCAACTCTTCTGTCTGGCGCGGGCTATACTCCGTCCGGGTAACATCCTCGTGCTGGATGAAGCTACGAGCAGGTACATACATCTATCCTCCTCCTTTGTTTTTTTCTAATGTGTTCGTGTAGTATTGACGCAAGAACCGACCATATCATGCAACGGGTCATCCGTGAGAAGTTCAGCGCCCACACCATTGTGACGGTGGCACATAAGCTCGATACCATCCTCGACTATGACAGGATCATTGTCATGGAGGCGGGTCGAGTCGTGGAGACCGGTGCTCCGCACGAATTACTGGCTTCGGATAATTCGCACTTCAGCAGGCTGTACGCTAGTTTTTCGACGGATGGAGATGCTCAAGAATAGTATCGTGGTGGGATTATGGTCATGAAAACAAAGGCCTTGTCAACTGGTGTTCGGTTCGTGGAAATCATTTCCTTTTTTTCTTTTTGTCTATTTCTTCGCCCTGGGTCGAGTTGACGGGGTTTTCGGGGCTACGGTGTTTTAATTCATCTAGATCCAATAAAATGATCCTTTTTCACATGCCTCATATTACCAAAGAATGACGCTGATTTCAACAATTCGCCCGGGTGGTCTAGTGGTATGATTCTCGCTTAGGGATTACAAACCCCAAGCATATCTGCGAGAGGTCCCGCGTTCGATCCGCGGCTCGGGCCGATTTCCTTTTTTGACCTGCCTGCCTGCCGTGCATATCCAGGCCATCAATGTTTTCCGCCCCCTTACAGCAGCAGAGTACTCATATGACACAAAGAACCCGCGATCGATTAGTCTTTTTTTAACCTGAAAAAATAAATATAACTCGAAAGATTCCCGTACCCCCAAGACACCGAATAGAACCTAAAATCCTCCGTGGACATTCAATCACAGTCAGCGAGCTAGGCTAGTCTAGTGCTTACACCCCTCGGGATTTGCTTCCATCCATCCAGCCTTACTTCCTTGTCTAGTGTATGGTTCAAGCTAGTAGTAGTAGCTCCGTACCCGATCCCGCATAGTCTAACTAGTCTAGGTGTCCTTCCTTTGTTGTCGTCGTGCTTGAACATCATTTCTGATCCCCGCAGCTGGGGCCTGGGATTGGGAATGGTTCTTCCTGGCCGAAAGTACCGAGTAACGTACTTTTGAGTTAGTTCGGGCGCCAGTAGCATTTTGGGTATGTACTGTGCTGGTGCTGAGCGGGTACAGACACAGATACCGCTAGCTAACTTATTCTTCCGTGACTTGGCTCCCTCGAACCCGCTCGCGGGTACGTAGTACTCGAAGGTAGCTCGACCAGCCCTGCAAGGCAACCCCCTCCAAACCAACATGTAGGTCTAAGCTACAGTCCATAGCACCGGGTCACCGACTAACTCAAGTGTATTTATTGTACCGGTACATAGTAGGTACAGGACAATTTCCCACCGCAAGACCCAAGGACTAAAGTAAAACTATTGTTCAATATACAAGGATTAGAAAAGCACACCCCTGCCCTATCTATCCCCTGTCCTTTCCCTTTCACTACTCACACTAAAAACATCTCCCCTACATTGCCAACCGATTCTCCAGGAGAATCATATCCGGAATCACGGATCCAGATCCCAAATCACAAGTCAAGTCACAAATCCAATCCCTAACCAGACTAAGGATCCGTAGTCCGGTGGTCCAACGCAGATCGATCGGCAGCTGCACCCAATCCAGTCCAACCCCCAGTTGCAATCCTCGCAGGGCCAAAACCCAGACAGCAAGCACCATCACATCATCGCACATCACACACCCAACACGGTCCACGGTCCACAACACAGCACAAGAAGACAAAGCGAAGCGATGCGATGCGACGATCGTCAGTACCACACTCCACAAGATTGCGCTTTGCGCATTAAGCGAGAGAGAGGGGATCCCCACTCCCCATCCCCGCTGGAAAAACAGGAATCGGGGTGAAGCACAAGAGGGGTTTGCTCGGCTAATGCAGCCCTGAAAGGAGCAAGCCTGAACAGAGTCTAGATTCTCGCCTAGCCTGTTCACCAGGTTACTCATACTCGGCGCGCTTGAGGATTAGGATCTGCATTCAGGATTTGGTTTTTCTATTTTATTTGATTTTTTGTGTTCCTTGTACTCGTACCTCTGAGAGTATCAGTGTCCAGGGAATCGGGGATCAGGTTCGAGGTTAGATTGGATGCCACACTATATTGCGGGGGCCGATCTGGGGGTGAGAAGGTGTTGCACTGGATTGGAGGATCGGAGTGTGGTTCTTATGCTTGTGGTTAATGGTGTCTGGATTCTGGATTGATTATGGACAGAAAATAAAATAGGCCCTAGTCTGAGTAGGGTAGATTTCATGAAGGATTTGTTGCGGAGCACAGGCGACACTGCAAGAAGCCTGCGAGTAGAGCATGGAAACCTCTTACTGCAGGCCCTCCCTCAATACTTCTGCAACATTGAGTCGCGACATTACGACAAGTAAGCTCAAAAGTATATCTCACTACACTACTCATCAAAAAAATAACCCGAGTCAGCTACTAGTCTAGTTTTACAGAGACCTAAAACTAGTTATACATAGGATATACACAGACGCCCAGAACCCGGATTCTGAAATAACACGAAAAAAAAAAACCAGACCCCAGTCTACATGGGCAACTCTACCCGAGCACCATTGTAGTGTCCTCATCGTGGTTGTGGCCATCCTCAGCACCAACTGGATCAAGAAGCCCAAACTCCCAATCACCTCGTTCGATCCGACTGACCCGGTCTAATTCGGCCTGGTATTCACGACGGAGGTGATCCAGCGTCACTATTACCCGCTTCTGTGGGATGCTCAAGACGGCGCTGCTGATGGAGGCCTTGCTGTCGCGGCGGCTAGAGGGCCGGATTGCCGTCGCGCTAGCGCTGAGACGGCGCCCGGAGGGGGATCCGCCCATCGGGGCGGGGTTGGGTGAGGGAGAGGCGGCGCCGGCGTCATCCATGGGGTGGTTGCCCTCGTGGTCTGGCTGCATATGTTGCTGAAGGCTGCGGCGTCTAGCCTCGAGGGATGACGATAGTGGCTGATGGGGGTCCTCCTTGTTCACGAGGATGTAGGATTCGCTCTTGTCGACGCAAGCAAGAAGGTTAATGAGTGATAGGAGCTCATGCCGGATTTCCTTGCTTTCCGGGTCGTCTTCTTCGATTGGGTGAGCGTCGTCGGCTTCTCTTGCCCTGGTGAGAATGAGATGGGTGGAAACGTCGCGGGCGTGGCGGAGGCGCTGCACGTTCCGGTAGGCAATCTCAGCGGCGCCACGGTAATCGCCCCTTTCGATACGGTACGCTTGGAGGATGCGTTGGTAGTCCGGAGTGCTGTCGCTCCACTTGTTGTCTGACTCGAGGTAGGAGGTGAAGGAGGTTTGCTTTTGAGCAAGTGAAGTCAAAGTTTCGTCCACGTAGGATGCGATGTTAGGAATGAGAGTCGTGGGGAAGTGGAGAATCTGCCGGAGACCCGCGGTGCCGGGCCCTGAGGCCGTCAGAATGCCGGTAATAAGAGAGCCCAGAGCGGACTTCTGTAAAGTTCGATCCTTGTATCTGGACAGAGCAGAGTATGCCTGGTCAAATTGGCAGTTTTGCAATGAGGCATAGAACAAGCGCGAGAGAAGATCCGAGCGCAGGCTAGAGTAATCCACATCATGCTGCTGGCTTCCATGCTCACTTGCAAGTGCCTGCAGCGCGAGGCTCGCAAAGTCGGCAACATGCGAGAACGAGCGTGCATGTTCGAAAATCGTCACGATATGTTGGAAGTACTTGGGAAGGCCGTTGTGGAAGCAGTCCACCGCGACAATGTCCAGCAACGTTGATGACATCTCGTGCAAGTTACCTAGAGGCTTTCCACAAGCTATGTTCTGTTAGATACTGCGATTCCAATATCTGTACTAGGCTGATTCAACTTACAAAGTAGGTAGGCAGCTTTGCGAAAGTACAAAGCCGCAGTGTCGTATTCAGACATGGCCACATATAGTCGACCCTTGACGTAGGTCGCCCAAGATGTGCTTGCTTGGAACCGGAGGAAATCCCAAGCAAGGTCAATATTGTTCTTAGCGATGAGGTCGCATTGTATGTAGACCAAAGCATTGGGGTAGGCAACCTCCCCCTGGCGGGTGACCCATGACAAAATGTCACGGATTCCCAAGGTGATGGTGTAGCTTTGAGGAAGTCCGATGGTTTGACGCGGCTTGATGTCACTGGCAAACAGATCCTCGAGGATGGTGGCCGTTCTTTGTCCCTTATCCTTACGAGCAGAGTCCCTCAGGGCCACAGGAGAAGAGCCACCTGGGGTTTTGGTCGGTCGGTCGGTGCACTTTCGTGAATGCGAGCTTAACCAAGACATCATCTCATACTCCCTTAGCAAAGTAGTGAGAGTTACAAACAGATCCGCCGCATCGAAGTCCGAGCCAGCCTCCTGCTCAACCTCTCCGTCCACAAACAGAACGAGGAAGAGAAGGTCAGACAGGGTCTTCCGCGTCAGTATAATGGTCTCCTGGACACCATTGACAATAACCTTCACTCCAAAATGGGTGTGGAAGAGATCGGAGTTTTTGCCGGGGAAGTCAAGCGGAATAGTATCAATGATGGTGTAGAACACGTCGTTGGGCATCCTCGAGATGTTCAGGTGCTGGCTCATCACGGAGACCAAGGTATCATATGCCTTGTTGGATACCTGCTCTCCAAAATCACACCGCTCACGGAAGGTATCCATCCTGTCTTGCACAGACGTAGAGGGCTCAGTGAAAATCTCGGCGTCAAGGGCCTCCTGGCAAGCAGCTTCCAATTCAGCGGAAAAAGCCTTGCGGAAGCCGGACGCAACAGTGATCAGATGGGACGCCTGCTCGAATAGACTGCCAATCTCTGTCTCCAGTTTGCGGTGCCTCCAGCGATCAACAATGACCGGCCCATCTGAGCGAAGCTCGGCGCCAGAGTTGTGCAGAATGAGCTCCGCGGAGCTACATTCACGAATGATCGCGCAGCCGTCCGAGAGGAGCATCCAGGGAGTCTCATAATAAACGTCATACGCGAGGGCTACCGGTTCGAATCGTCGTTTGTTGACATCGTCCGCAATCTGCCAGAACTGGCGCCATTTGGAGTCCGTGTCCATACGATAGCGAGTATAATCCATCTCATCATCAACGTGCTTTCGAAGGGATACATGGGCGCCAATAGTGGAACAAAGCCGCTCCTCAAGGCTGTGGGTCTTCTTCGGGAAACCGGACGACGACATTGGTTTGAGAGCCTCTTGATAGATCGCCAGAGCAGTTTCGAGAACCTCTGGTAAGAACCTATTTGGCTTCAACAAGTACTCCAGCCATTTCTCCGTCGGGTCGACAACATCTGAAGTAGCCATGACGGGTGGGGGCTCCTGCCAGCGGCTGTCCATGACGGTGGATACCCAGTTGGTGGTCCAATCCTTGGGCAGGGACTCGAAGTTGAAGTGCAGCGTATACAGCTGATAAATACTGCTGTTCCTCCACAAGACCCACAGCTCCATACGCTTACCCTCCTCGGCCGGCTTGATCTGAAAATCGGCAATACTCCAGAACATACTTCCGGTTGAATCTGGGTCGACCGGCTTCAGAGCCACACCAGGGTACAGGTCCTCAATCACCAGCGGCGAAGTCAGGCCGCCCTTCACAGCCCAGAACTTGAAGCGGCCATCTTCGAAGGGCGAATATGTGACGACATAATAGCGGTAGCCTCCATCCAACGCGCGCTCCATATTGAAGACCCGGATGAACGAAGATTCGGCCGGATTCAGCGAATATGATAATTCGTCTGGCTGCTGGATTTCACGGTCCAGCAGATCTTTCGTAGCAGCTAGCTTGTTGGTCGCGAGGTTCCATATCTTCAAGGTATGATTGAGACAGACAGCGAAAACATAGGTCTGGTCAGACGTCGTTGTGATGGCGTTCGCGACATTCGTATCGAGAGTGCGCCCCTTGTATCTTATTGAAGGCTGCGCCTGCCATCTGACCAGGCCGCGGATCGATGCACCCCATGTCCTCTCGTCAAAAGTAAGCGGCGTCCAGTTCGATCCTAAGTACCGGAAGCATTAGTACCGTAACCCAAAATCACACTGTCTGCGATATAAAAGTGAGGAATGAACTGGGGAAGGGTTACCGTCATCACTCGACTTCCTTGTTAACCGCAACAGAGCGCCATTGTCAAGAGAAATGAACAACTCCAGTGGGCTACTCGCGTGTAGTCGATGAGGGTTCGTGAATGTCAACGGCGCCGGAACATAAGACTTGCACCAGTCCGAGATTTTCTCGTCGATCGCTTCTGTCCTCCGGAAGAACTCAGGGCGTAGGGTCAAGGTGTGCAAGTGCTTGTCGGCCGTAAGGACGAACACGCTCAACGCTTCGTGCTCCTCCAAGTCTGCAAGATCGACACCCGAAGGGACGATGCCTTCTTCGAATTCCAAGCGCAAGGTCACATTGTATTCGTGGTGTTCCACCCCACCCTTGGTTAAATCGACACACTGAATTTCCAGCACCTTGCTGTCATCGACAACTCGCCAGAGGAAGGCCCGGGGGTAGACGCTGCGTTTGCGAAAGTAGATCGATCCTTGCGTCGCCAAGTAACGCTTGGTGAAGTCTTCTTCGTCTCTCGCTACCGGTAGCTCTTGACTGCTGAAGGTGGAAATTGCGAAACGAGCTCGGCTTTGGGTGCTCGCTTCTGTTGGAATCTGAATGTTAACGACAGTGCTTGGGGAGTGCGGCCGGAGGTCGACCCGGGTATCCTTGTAGATCTTCGCCATGATGGAATCGAGAACTGAGATATGACCACTCTCCGCGATATTGAAAAGAGGTCAGCTCAAGTCTCCATGGCCGATTGGGGAAGAAGCGGAGAAAGAGTATCGCAACACAGCGGAGTTGAAGGGCAGAAGCCGCAGCTCTTGCGCCGCCTCCAAAAAACAGGTCTTGGCGCGGCCGGGAGCAACGCGCCCAAAAAGTCGCTCCACCGCCTTTGCGGGTTGTCTACCAAATACTAGTCATGCTTATCATGTGCTTTGCGACCAGAGGCATTATACAGTACAAATTATACATAGCATAATCATTAATTCATAGCTTCAGATAGTATATGCAGCCCTCCATCAATCACTCATGCTCCAGATCCTTGGGGCTCGGGTCTCCAATTCCATCCTCATTGATGGCAAAGAGGCAGTCACTCTCCGGCAGGCACGGGCTGTCGTAAATCTTACATACTCGTGTCTCACCTCGTCCCTTCTTCAGACTCAGTCTCGTCGTACTAGCATGTGCGATGATGTTACCACCAATGGGCTTTTTCGGGTCGGGATTGAACATGTTGGGGCCGCCGTCTACCTGGGCGACGACCTGGTTTGTGATCACGACCGCGATTCCGAACTCATCTGCAAGGCGCTGCAGAGTGCGCATAAACTTCGCCAGATGGGTCTGGCGCGTGGACAATTCTCCACGGCCGTTGAAATCTGTCCGATACAAGGAAGTGGCCGAGTCGACGACGAGCAGCGAGAAGCGAGTCTCGCACATCATCTGGGAGGCTTGATTCAGCAGCTGAAGCTGATGGTCCGAGTTGTAGGCTCGAGCATACGCCACGTTATCGAGAACCTCTTCACCGACAAGCCCATATCGTTGCGCAACTGCCAGTAGACGCACGGGACGGAAAGTACCCTCGGTATCGATGTACAGACACTTTCCTTCACCACCGCCCATGTCAAAGGGCAGCTGACAGGTCACCGCAAGGGTATGGCATATTTGACTCTTTCCTGTTCTGAACTCGCCGAAGATCTCCGTGATAGATCCTGTCTCAATGCCACCGCCAAGGAGGGTATCTAGTTGTTTGGATCCCGTTGTGATTGATATGAGCTCGCTTCGTCGCGCATGCATCTCCGTGGCCGTGGTAAATCCCATGGGTACGAGTTTCGCCGCTGCAAGATACATACTGATTAGTTATGTTATCGTAGATGCTCGTCAGACTCACGGCAAAATCACCTTCAACAAGAACCTTGGTAGCCTTCTGTTCGGAGATACCCTTAATCTGCTCCAGCAAGCGCTTCGGACTGGAAAAGCACGAAAACCGATCGTCAGTAAGCTCGGAAGGTACTATGTGGTGACTTGTGTTTCCACGACCAGTTGACTTACGTGTATGCGATCGACTCAACAGTGTGATAGCCCGCGTCAACGAACAGTTTGATATCTCGGCCAGTCAGACCCGCAACTCCCTTTCGTAGGACTAATTAGTACACTTCGTGCAATGTGGAGGGCCGCGGTGGTTCTTCCAAGGATCCCGCGATGCCACCATCTGCTTACCTCTAAGGCTGAGAGAGGAGTTGGGGCCCCAGGACCAGGAAGTCCTTCCTCGTAGTCATTTTGGGTCTCCATGTCTGCTGTCATTTTCTACTAAACTTTCAGTTTGGCGACAGTCAACAGTCTATTCGACTTGTTCGACTTAGACAGCTAGGAAATGCACAAAGCAGGCGAGCTGAACGCGAGACGCGTGTTCCAGATCAGTTGTGCCGTCCTGGGTCAGAATTGACTGAGCCGATGATAAACAGAGCGTAATGAGCTGTAGAATATCTGTCTTTCTAAGCCTGCTGTTCACCTGGCGCTGGCAATTATGAACGAGAGGGTGGCGAATTATCCTTATTGCTCATCCCTCAACAGTGATGGAAAATGGACGCGTTGAGGCAGGCGCGATGTCACGTGCCGATACTGATGCCTATCAGGCATTGCTGCCTGAGGGCCGTGGCCAACCGACTACTTCGGGCCAACATGCGTACACTTACAGATGCGAAAGGCCTAGTGGCTTCCTCGATGCAAATTATGGCAGATTGATGGCTGCCATACTATGATAGGCTCTATCTCTCAATGTCTCACCAGTGCTTCGTCTTAAACCTAGAGCCTTGCGGGTTTTAATGAATCCAAAGCTCCCATAAACTACCCCCAAATACAATGATTCCTGATGGTGATATGTGATAAAAGCATTTGTGAAGACAGACTAGCTTGCTTCAATCTTCCAACGCATCGCAGTGTACCATCTGTCCAGTCACTAATTCCTGGAACTGTCTATGGTCTCGTGGTCGATCGGTCCCTGGTCAATCGGTCTCAACTGGTATGTCTCAGTCGAGCCTGTCTGAATGCTCTCATCGATCAGCTTGCTGATCCTACGTCGAAAGCTCTCGGACGAGGTTCGGTGATGCCCTAAGCAACTATGAGCGCTGTCCTCATTCGGCCATAGCCTACTTTCTTGACGTGGCATACCTTCATGTTTTGACATGCGCTTATAGCTTTCGAGTGGCTTTCTTACCCAGGATTTCCGAGGATTGAACCAACCCCTCGACCGTCTCATTTTTCCTGGGTCAATGGGCGTCTCGGTTTCACTGTTTGCACTTATTGGTGGCTGCGGTGCGCTGTTTGTGGAGAACACACGCATTGCCTCGGCCCCGAGCTCGATGTCTGGAATCTTCATGGAAAGGCGTGGGTTGAGCAGGTTATGGTTTGGCGCCAATTGATATGATCGTGTTGGCCGCTGGACGCCACTTACTGGGACGAGCGATGGCTGACTCTGCACGGGACTGGGAAGTTCCGGAGTATCTCCCGGCATAATGGTGGACTGCCTCGGTGAATAATCCTTGGGGGTCCAAATGCCTTCGACTTGGATGCCCTTTTCTAGCGCCCTGGCACCGAACGGAATCTCAGTTGTCTCGGCCAAAATCCTCTGCATTTCGGTAGCCTGCTCGGTCCTCTCACGTTCCTCGGCAGCAGCGTACTTGTTTGTCACCCTTCTGTTGTACGCGAGAACACAGAATGAATAGATCAGAACGATGGCCTTGTTGCATCAGTCATATGGCTTCTAGTGTATGACTTCGCGTCTTACCAGAAGGCCCGCAAGCACCTATCTCGCTAGTTAGCCGTGGTTGTCGGTTTCTCGACTTCGGGTCGAGGGACTGACGAAACTCAGCTTCTCCCACAGTGCCCATCCGAACCAGAACCGCATTTTAGACTATGCCGGAATATCTCGTGGTCACCCCGGACGTGTATTCGATGTGATGAACGTGGTTGTGGGACTATGTGGGCTATGGAAGGGGTGCAGAACGAAAGTACCGGCAGTATGCCTTACTTTTGAGCTCTCATTTGAGAAAGTATGAAGTCTTGCCACCATGCTTGTTAAGAAAGAGGTGCAGCTGTCGTGGGACGCAGGCAATAACTCTGAACGCAATCGAGGAGGGAAAGTACGAGCGCCGTGTGAGGGTAATGTACGTAAACGGAACGCAACTCTTCAGTCCACGGTGCTTGCCTGCCAATACAGACAAGATTGCACTGGGTGGTGATTTCTGATGGCTGCGGACCAGTAAGTCATAGGTGTTTGGAAAGTGATCTGATGTTCTCGGAGTATATTTTGCAAGACAATAGCTAGTGCGACACAGAGTTCGGAGATATTTTGTCGGTGGATATATACTTTGAGTGATATTTTGCAATATTCAAAAAAAAAAAAATCATATTCAAGCCGAGATTGAGGACAAGTACATAACCAAGGGTAGCGAGACGAAGGAGTATGCGAAGAAATAGCGAAGATGGAGGGGCGCTGGAGTGGTGAAGGTACTGTCGATGTATATAGAGACCGAAAACAAAAAGAACAAAAAAGTAGTGGTCCAGCCAAATTGCCAACTTCCCTGTAACGGGACGGTGTAATCTGGTGACGCCATCCTAGGGTGGAAATGTCTCTGCAGAATTGCTTCCCTCAAGGGTCACTTCCATTGCTTAGCGCCGTGTAGCAATCGTGGACTACTCGCACGAGTACAACGACGACCCCCGGATTCGTACCAGGCACCAGTCCCGCTGGCAATTACCTAAGCAAGGTTATTGACTTAGCGGCCGACCTTCCACTGGACTATCCATGACAGATTAACAAATATTGTATCAACAGTGACTCAACTAGAACGTGAACATCATAAAAACGACTACGTCAATCTACGAGTCCAGCACAATAACAAGCGACGATTGAATACCACACTAGAAATAGTATTACTCGAGTGATAATTGCTCCAACCTACTCCGACAGGAAGACCAACTCCTCACATCCCCGCCACAGACACATATCGATAACAGAAGGAACAGGATTCAGGAACAAACAACACGAGAAATGCCGAACGACAATTCACCAACCGTACGATCCACAGGCTGAGTTTAGGGAAAGATTTTGATGGAGCTTCTGCACTTCTTACTGCCAAACACAGAGGCAAACCGATCGCATCGGCCGGAGCAGCACTGGTAGTCATGAGTGCAGCGGTTTCTGTTCGAAAGGCATGCTCCGCCACGAGGATCCATGCATGTCCCATTGGCACATGTATGCAGACGGGAGCAGTCACTGTCGGTAATGCAGCTCAGAGTGCAACGACTATTGAGGCATGTGTATCCCACTTCGCATTGAGATCTGTTGTAGCAGGTATCGACAGTGGCATCGTTGTCCGCGGACGAGTCTAGCTCGTCGTCGGTGGCATCCACGAAGCCCTCCGCATCTCCTCGAGCCATGATAGGCAGGGAGCGATAGCTCTCATTGTCACAATAAATGCCGGGGCAGGCCACCGTGATGTTTCGAGTCTGAGTTTGAGGGGGGACGGCATTCGCAGCAGCTCCTCCGATGACCATGAGGACGGCGACACCGGAAACGATCGAGGTCGAAAAGCTAGGCATGATGCTCGTCGATTAAAAGGATTGACTGGAAAGAAAACAGATACGTCAGCTCAATCATTACTCTCGCCCACTCTGACACATTACTCATCTGGGAGTCAGACACGTTGAATGATACCTTGATCGAGAAGTATATGTCCGTGTGGGTGTATGGGTAATCAAGAGATGCCTGGGTAGCTGAATGAATGGATATGTGGGAATGAGTGACTGGGTGGGTGGATGTATGAATAGGAGAAGAATGAAGAGGATGAGGATGATTGCACTGTCGAAGAGCATGGCTGAGATTATAAGGCCCTACGACAAGATCAAGATGGGAAGGAGTGGACTGCACACTCAACGGAAGAGCAGGCTCGATATAAAACAGGAAGCAACGCCTTCTCGTACAGCGCCTGCCCAGTTTTTCTCAATACGCGCTGGAAATCAATGCACGACAGGCAATACGTGCTAATACAGCACTTGCCATTACCAGGAGATTCACGGTATGCGGTTGAATGGAACTACGATTGTCTCCCTCGGATCCAAGGCTGCATTGTTTTTTTTGTTGACAAGACCAGCCTGATAAGGACTTGCAAAGTAGCCTCTCTGTCACCATCCTATCGTCATTGCCAGTCATTGTTGACCGAGTCTTCTTATGAATACAGATCGACACCCAAAGACTCCAGCCCATGTGTCGGTCTAGGTGTATCAAGCATGGCAACGTGCATGCATCACGCTTTGGAAGCGTAGAAACCAGGAATGGCTGATAGTTAGTTGTTGCTTTCTCAAGGCCACATTAAGCTTTGACAGGAGCCGTGGTAAAGGCCGGCATCGTCAACAGAGCAAGCACCAATGTGTTCAATGTTTCGATGTATCTGCTTGCACTATTTCCCACCAGATCACAGGAGTTGAGACTGTACTAAGTTCATATATACAATGTGGGCCTTCTGTCCCTCCTACAACTTACTTCTAGCGGGGATGTTGATTGCCGGGCACACATACAAGGGCAGAGGTGAAGCAGTGACTACAAAAGAAAAGGCCCTTCTACTCAATCCATCTATCTGTCCAGCTCTGCGATTGCTCTCTAGACACTATATATAGTGGGTAGTACAGTTGGCAAAAAGAAGAGATGCTCACACTCGGACTCGAACCGAGGATCTCAGCATTACTAGTGCTGCGCTTTACCATCTAAGCCATGCGAGCTGTTTTGTGCTTTGTTTTCAAAGAAAACAAATATGATGTAGTATTAGGCTAAACGTAGCCAAGTCAAACCTTAACTACAAGTTGAACTCGAGTAACATGAAACAACTCCTAGCATAGTTATGTATTCCGGCGCTGGTCATCATTTATGTACTGTACTTATGCAAACATATCGTGTTACAGTCGCATAAGCTGCATAAGTGCTCCTCATCCCGGAAACTTAACTTAGATGAACGGGAAGCCACTTGGTAGTTAACTGACTAGTCCTTCGAATGACGCTATGGGCATGGCCAACTCCAGACTAAACGATGATGATATACGTACAACCAAGTTTTCCACTAATGATAACGATTGAAGTCAGGCACATGGCGCGGTGGCAAACGTAACCACGGTCTATAGTACGAGTAACATTCTCCAGGGGGATCAGAGAGGGGCCCAACCACTGATTCATTAATAGAATTTTCTCATGTTGTTGATCCATTTGCCAGGTGGGATGAACCACCCTTTCATCAAATGAACCGACGCCCGAGGCCGCTGATCATGTGAGGGTTGAGTGTTCTTGCATTAATACAGTACTGTACATCCAACTCTCTCTTTAAGAGGATCTGACCACTGCCGCTTGCGCTGCACGCTCCCTCCAGCCTTATATCTTTCTCGGCTCTCTTCCTTTTTTTTTTCTGGATTGCGCCCACGCAACTGGCTTTGCGCCACGCATCCCTATTGCTTTCCTTAATTACCTCCTCAAAATGGCCCCATTCCGTAACTTCCTGTCTCGAAAGTCCGCCGCACCACCCAATGGCGGGGAGATTATCACCACCCTAGACAATTCCAGCACTACCAGCCGGCTATCAATTGATGGCCAGCGCTCTACACCTCTGAGCTTCAGGAAGAGCTTTGAGAAAGAGCCACCAGAATATAAACTGAGTGGTATGAGATCATTGAACGAGCATGGAGGGTCGGGAGGTTTATCCCCGCTAACCTGATGATTTGCAAACAGTCGTCGATGCCAATGGCGCTTATCTTCCGGTACTTTAGTCTACACTTTCATTGACCATGTCGCGCATTGATTCTACATGACTGCTAAGTTGATTGTCCTCGGTACAGCCATCACCGCCCGAGAAACAGAGCTTCTGGCCCAAATATCCCGGTTCACCCAAATCCTCACATCATCGCGATCTTGTCGATGAAAACGAACCATTCTCGATATCGCGGGAGTCTTTCGACTCATATCGTCGTTCCTTCGTGAGTCTGCACACAACCGGAATTTATTTTCCGCATCCATAGATCTCAGGACTAATCTCCTGTGTGCCAGGACATCTCCGCCCGCTCCCCTGTGTGCTACACCGATGCACTGCCCTCGCGGACATCGCTCGACTCGCGCGTTTCTCGAATGACATCACCGCCATCCACACTACACACCGGCCTCTGCCGACAGCCCGAATCGATGGAAGAGGAGCAATTCGAAGACGTGGGTCTTGACGACGAAACCGAGGTCAAGCCCAAGAGGAAGAGCATTTTCTCTCGGTTCGGCGATCTCACAAGCGACTCGCACTCATCCAGCAACACCAAATCCTCGTCTCTGGGGTTCCACATCCCTGGCCGCAAACGAGGACAGAGCAACGTGGGCTCGGAGATGGGCGCTTTCAAGTCCCCGCCGGCGAGTGCCGGATCCGAAACTAATGATGCATGATACAATCGCAGAATTTCTAAAATCCATATACCATGACTCGGGGCCGCTGGGAGGATTGACTTGCCAGTGACCGAGGTTTGCTTTCTCAATCGCTCCATTTCGTGGGACTCGTCGACGAGTTTTGCTGTCCGTCAGCCCCGCTTGCTTGTTGGGTCGACGAACGAACGCATTGCGTGTTTCTCATGCTGTCGAACTTCACTATTCTGGCATCTTATTGTCCATTTCAATAGATAATCATTCATGTACATAGTTTTAAGATTTCTATTATATGACTGTTTCCGTCAATGCTACGATTCTCCAGGCTATTCAGACCCTCCGTCTCCAACAAAAATTATGTGGACAGGCCGGGAGAGGGAAGGACGATTGCCGCTCCGTCCTTATCCCGCGCAACCCGCCTTATCAGTATCAGCAACCCTGCAAACCAGACAAACAACCGTCGACACCGCTTTCGAACGGGCAAAAAAAAAAGTAAGAAAAAAAAAGTAGGACGGGCGGACCGCGGCGATAATCCAAGCAGGAAAACCTAGACTCCGCGGGCGGCCCATATCACCTCTCATTTTTTTTTATCCCGCCCAACCTAGTCTATTTCTAAGATTTTTTAAACGAAACCTCAAATCCTACACATCATGGTTGGGGTAAAGCGCCGCGTCGATACCGGCGACGATCGCGATGGCAAGCGGACGAAGACCAAGACTGCCGTGTCCGCGCCGACGAAGAAGGGCGGCTCCAAGTCGGCCCCCATGAAGTCGGCGAAGAAGTCCGACTTCAAGAAGGGTGGCGACAAGGGTGGAAAGAAAGATAAGAAAGACTTGAGCAGCAAGAAGGGCAAGAAGATCCAGAAGGAAGAATCCGAATCCGAAGACGATGACGACGACGAGTTCGATTTGGATGATGTTGAGGACTCAGAGATTGATGAATTGGATGAGCTTGAGGCTGAGGAGGACGAGGATGTTGATATGGGTGGTGTTGAGGAAGATGATGAAGAGGACGACGAGAAGGAGAAGCCCGCGAAGGCGGCGGATCCAAGTAGGTGGATTCCCTGGTGGTGGTGGTTACTGCTTTGAAGCTACTGGGAACTAATCAGATCTCGCTTTCGATTGTGCAGACAAGTCCACATCGCGCGAATCGCATATCAAGCAGAAGGCGATGCAGCAAGAGCGCAAAGCCGCCAAGCCTAACGCCGATATCATCGCCCGGTCTAAGAAGCTTTGGGAGCAGCTGCGTCGGAAATCCCACGTCCCCCTCGAGCAGCGGAAGAAGCTTATTAAGGAGCTGTTTGAGATCATCACTGGCCGCGTCAAGGACTTTGTGTTCAAGCACGACTCGGTTCGTGTCATTCAGACCGCTCTCAAATATGCCAATCTCGAGCAACGGAAACAGATCGCAACAGAGCTCAAGGGCAGCTACCGTGAGCTTGCTCAGAGCCGGTATGCCAAGTTCTTGGTTGGCAAGCTGATTGTTCACGGTGACAACGAGATTCGCGACTTGATTATTCCCGAATTCTACGGTCACGTTAAGCGTCTCATCCGACACCCCGAGGGATCCTGGATTCTGGACGATATTTACCGGACGGTCGCGACGAAGCAGCAGAGGGCCAACCTTTTGCGTGAGTGGTACGGACCCGAGTTCGTTATCTTTAAGCAGGAGGATGGAACTGCGGAGCTCTCTGAGATCCTGAGCAAAAACCCGGAGAAGAGAGGACCTATCATGCACTTTTTGTTCGAGCTCATCAACCAGCTGATCCAGAAGAAGACCTCGGGTTTCACTATTCTACACGATGCTATGCTTCAGTACTATCTCAACGTGAAAGTCGGCAGCGAGGAGGCCAACGAGTTTGTTGAACTACTGAAGGGCGATGAAGAGGGCGATCTTGTGAAGAACTTGGCTTTCACCAAGTCAGGCTCACGAGTCATGTCTCGGGCTCTCGCCTACTCGAACGCCAAGGACCGCAAACTTCTGACCCGTTTCTATCGCGACACGATCAAGATGATGGCAGGTGACCTTCATGGACACAATGTCATCCTGGCAGCCTACGAAGTCATCGATGATACCAAGCTTACCTCGAAACTCGTTTTCCCCGAGCTTCTGAACCAGGGAATGGACGCTGAAGCCCGCAACGAAGAGCTGCTCTGGCAAGTGACTGACCTGACGGCTCGTATCCCCATCTTGTATCCATTCGCTGGCGACCGTGCCAAGTGGCTTCTGCCCGAGCAGGATAGTGAGTTGCTGAAGGAAATCCGCGAGATCCGCGCAGAAACGTCGAAGAAGGAGCCTGAGGTCCGCAGACAGGAGCTGGTCAAGGCCGCTTCCCCCACTGTGCTCGAGCTGATCGCAGCTCGTGCGGATTCCCTGTTGGAGACCAGCTTCGGCTGTCAGTTCATTTCTGAGGTCCTCTTCGACGCTGATGGCGACAAGAGCGCCGCTCTTGCTGCTGTCGCCGAGGCGGCCAAGTCCCGCGCCGACACCAAGGAGGCCCCGTTCGTGGGCCGGTTGTTGAAGTCGCTTGTCCAGGGTGGACGGTTCAACAGTGCGGAAAAGAAGATCGAGAAGGTCCAGCCAGCACTGAGCTTCCACGATCTGCTGTACGAGCAGATTCAGCCCGAGATCATGTCATGGGCTACCGGTTCGAATACCTTCGTTGTTGTGGCTCTTGCGGAGTCGGACGATTTCGCGAAGAAGGCCGACCTGCTGAAGACGCTGAAGAAGAACAAGAAGGCCTTGGAGA
Source organism: Aspergillus uvarum CBS 121591 (assembly GCF_003184745.1). Classification (NCBI taxonomy): domain Eukaryota; kingdom Fungi; phylum Ascomycota; class Eurotiomycetes; order Eurotiales; family Aspergillaceae; genus Aspergillus; species Aspergillus uvarum. Next base: position 870,589 of record NW_020291298.1, on the reverse strand, counting down.
AGGCTTCCGCAGAGACCAGCAAGGATGGCAAGAAGGGCAGCCCAGCCAGCAGTGGTGCGAAGATTCTTTTGGAGAAGATCCGGTAGAGTTGCCGGGAAGCCAATTCTACCAATACAGGATGCATGACATGTTCGTAATATCGGCCGGTTGACTGCAAAAGCATATCACTTGGGTGTTCTATTATTCTTTCTCTACTATTTCTTCTTTCTCTTTTCATACCGTGAGATATCTATTCTTCGTCTGTACAGGATCTGTGATAAATTTATTGGGATCAATGAAGCCAAAAAGTACTTGATACGATTTTCTTTCTGGTTCCGAATTGACTCGTCCCGAGGCAACGGCAGTCCATTAGCAGCATGCATTATAGGCGATGACTCCGTAGAATTGAGTATCTGTTAGCTGAGTGAGGCCGGAGAAAACCCCTGAGCGGAGCTAGAGAAGAACACGTAGGTAGGGAACCACAACAATATATTTTCACCTGCTAGATGGATGGTGACTCGACTTCCGGCGATAAGCATTTGCTCAGAGAGCTGGCTCAATTGTCAATTACTCATGGGATAGCAGTACAAAAGTGCAAGTAGCGTCAGAGTGTAAAGCAGGTCTAGTTATAGTTGACTACGCATTGAGTGATGCATCGAGAGAGCTGTTTCAGCTTTTCAGGGGTGGTTGCGGTAGATTCAAATATGGCGTGGTGACAGCCGAACGCAGGGACACTCTTTGCCGCTGAAAAGGGCTTAAGCTGCTTGGGGGAACCATGGAACCAGCAGGTGCAGATATCAACCTTGGCTGATCTTTAAATGACGATCTCCATCTCTCCTGCCATTGCGCTCACTTGGTTTGTTCTTTTGCGTCTGAGACTCTGAACTAGTTCTATTCCAACATCCATTCTGCTTTCGGCCAAAAAAGAGGACCATTCATTCCCATAACCTGACTGTTGTTGATTGCTGATCGGATGATTCGAGTCCCTCCCTCGATCCTGTCGCTACCCGCCGAATGCCAGAACGAGGGATGATTAGCAAACGGGGGCGTTTATGCATATCCCACCCACCCCTTGTATTCTTTCCCCAGATCGACTCTACTTCTCTTCATCTCAATCACATTTCTCTTGGTCTTTATCATCTACAGTTATACTTACACTTCTCCCCCTCCCTGACGATGCTGCTGTTTTCTCCCCATTGAAATAATATCCCCGTGGAAAGACTCCTTATCAGTCTTCCTTTAATCAATGGCCGAAGATCTCCAGGACGTGACGGCAACGGATCCCTGCCTGATTGGGGCTGGCCAGAAAAAAAAAAAGGGACACAAGTAGAAACCAACAATGCCCCCTCTCCGTCAGCATCGAGTAGTGTGCTGTGCTAATTAATTCCTTCCTTCGCCTCCATCGTCTTTCTTTCTTCTCCTTCTCATCTTCTTTCGCTCCTCTCTTCCCTCTCTTCGTTCGTTCGTTCCCTGTCGCGTCGCTGGTGCTCCCTTCTTACCTACTATGGCTAATACTAATTCTTAATATCTAATTATTTCTTTTTATTTTGCTTTTGCGATATAATATCCCCCGCGCTCATCTGATTCGCGGAGAAGCTTGCGCCTGCCTTGTCTCAGATCTCATCTGCGACTGCATCGTTCAATTCCCCTCCCCAGCAACAGCGTCTTTCGCAGGACGTACACTCCGATCCCTTCATTTCCCAACTCTATCTGCACCGCCCGGGCCGTCGACAGTGCAACCAAACCCGCACAACCCCCCCTTTCCCTGGTTGCAGATGGCTTGGGCCTGAGCGGAATAGTTCCTGTCGTGTACCAAAGTATTGATTGCCTCGATTGACCCGAACAGTCAACCAGGCAGGCATAAAGCATGATGGTCACCTCGTCCCCCGGGGAGGACGCTGGTCACCCTTCTCGTCAACATCTCCCGCCCATACCTCCGTCGCCGACGTTATCCAACCCCGACATGATCCTACCGTTTGACTCCAACGAGCGCGAATCTTCCACTCCGTCGCCTCCGTTCAACCTACCTTCACTATCCAACTTGCAGGCGTTCTACGCAAGGCGTCCCGCTCTCGATGACAATACGGACCAGACTCAGCAGGGGATCGCGCAACCGGGAGTTGCTCTGTCTTATGGCAATCGCCCCCAGAGCAAACTATACCCACGTCACACATGGCTGCAAGAGGGCTATGATGCTCGTCGCCTATCGGATATCGGAGAGGAGGACTCCTCGTCATCCTATGCGCACTTCCCTGGGTTCTCGGGTGCATCTCGCATCGTTTCGCAAACAGGACGGGCGGGAGGTTCCCCCGTTTCGCAACGCGAGACGGTCGACTTGGAGACTAGAGAGACGGGGACGTGGAGCGGCTCGTCTAGCTCGACAGCTAGTGCTGCTAGTGACTCGTCTTGGGACGGGACGAAAGGCCACCACGACGGTCGCGGCGCCAAGGACCACCACCACCAGCTGGAGGACAGTGGCGCAGATGCTCTCAATGGCAATGATAAAACCCCAAGCATAGTACAAAGTACGCAGGAGGATGGGTCGGGAGTGGAGCTGTCATCGGCCGTACTGAGTACCGAGGCGGAAAGGATTCTTGAGAACGCGAAGAAGCGCCTAACGGTATGTCCGAGGAAGAGAAGATTGTGGTTTAATTGTTGAAAGCAACCGCTAATAATTGCTGTAGCTTATGGAAGGGAACTTGAACCGGGCTCGCACGTCGGTGCGAGTATCTCCCTCGCTTCCGACTTCGCCAACGCCGCCTGTGGGGCAGTCGCTTCTGGGGCTGGGTCAACCCGTCGGCGGTCTGTATCAGTCGATTTCTCGCGCGGACCGTCGGGCCTCAAATCACCGTCCGCGCACAACATATACCTCATCCCAAGATGCGACGGGCAGCCGCCATTCGCGCGTCTACAGTGAGACCAAATTACCATCAGCGGCGCACTCAGGTCTTCCCACATCCGACACCAGTCTATCTCGGTCGCTGAGTGCCTTGGGCTCAACCAGTGCATCCAAGTATCGGAGTGACGAGCGGACTTTCCGTTATGACCCGACGCGGTCGTATCTGACCCACCGGGCTTCTATCTCGTCCATGCAGAGGCCATCAGCCCCCTCACCGACAATGGTGCAGGAGCGAGCCTCCTCCGAGTCACCAAAGGGCTTGGGCATATCCACTGAGGAGGAGACGGAGAACCTCATCTCGAGCACGGAGGGATCCAACGGAGCCTACCCCGCGCAGGATCCACCCTCTCGTTCCCAGTCGCAAATGCAAGTTCGCGACCTGCACAATCAGATGAAGGGCCTCCACATCAAAATTTCCAGTCTGAAGGTCAAAACCCAGGAGGATAATTTGCGCCGTCGTAGTATGCAGAGCCTGCGGACCCCGAGCCCCTTAAATGCCGCTGACCAATGGTACCCCAATGCTTTGGAACTGAGAGGCCGCCAAGGCAATCTTAGGTCTAGCGCTGGTCAGGGTCAGTCACCGGCTCACTCTGCAGAGAATCAGTTCAGCGACGAATCTGGCTCCGCTAGATACGAGCCTGACGTGAAGACTCGACAGGCCGAGACACCCAGACAAGCTGTAGAGCATTCATTCCCGGGGAAGACGCATCATCAAGAAGATGAGGCCTACGAATTCGATGATGCGCAATCAGTGAACGAGAGTCTTTATGAGGATGCGCAAGAGGGTGACTATGATGAGAGCGGCTTTTTGACATCTGATATCGATCAAGAGTCCGTGGTTGATAATTTGGATGATACATTGGAGGCTTTCCCTGCCGTACCACAGAGTTTCCAGGATAAACCTCATGAGGAGCGAGAGGATGCTTTTGACTACGAGCACTTCATTCTGCATAGTGCCTTAGGCAATTATAGTCAAGCTCGCATGCGCCGTGAGAGCAATGTATCGACCAGTTCGGTTGAAACCACGCGGCCAACCGACCACCGCTCCGTTCGTCACTCCCGGGCCAACAGTGCAACATCACTTTCCTCCGTTGCGACGTTTGAGACCGCCATTGAGGGCAATCACGATGAACTGCAGAGTGTTCTCTATTGGGATCGGAAGTTCAACGATGGTAGGTTTCTGTGCTTCAGTTACACTTCGGGCTTGTGCTAATTTCTGGTCTAGAATTGAAAGGTCGCCATACGACTGGCATCGACAGCTCGAAAGGAGCTGATTTGGAAACCGGAGGAAACCCTCACACTCTTCGCCGACAGCCCAGTCGACGAGTAAACAGCGCATTATCTCTCAAAGCCCCCACAGTCTCACCACGATCCGACATGGCAATGACAGGAGCCGCGACCCCAACGTCCCTTGCATCGTCTCTTGTGTCAACAGTGCGCGCAGCGTCCAGCGCTCATCCAAGTGCATCAGCCAATGGAAATATGGGACTGAATGACGATGACACGAAACTTTTGGAGCAGCTATTCCAAAGCTTAGGGGACGTTTGTACGGACCTTCAGACCATCACAACCTCTGCGCAGCCGGACCCGAAAGAGGTGCGGCTGTTGAGACGACGACTAGACGCCGCTCGGCGAGTGCTGGACGGAGAATTGGACACCTAAATATAGGTATAAAGGAGTAAAACAAATTAATTCTGGAATTTTTGTGGGGGCTCGGTGGATAGTGCTGTTGTTTTTTGCGTTTTGCTGTTAAAGCAATCCAGGTGAAAGCCTTGGATATGATACCCTGATATTCGATGTCGATTTTAGCCAGTGCATATTCTGTTCTTGTGTACTGTAGTTGTAGGGATTGGTTACTCAACGCAAACAGGTCGTAAGATAGGGTGACAAGTGTTGTATACCAAGTGCCGTTGACCCCACCCCCACCCGTGCACGTGCTTTCGTAATGCTTTGATCTCCGACGCGCCACGCGCAGCAGCCACATTCAACATTGAACCCTGAAAGTAAATAATCCCATTATGGCAATGAGGGCCACAGCCATTGTCATCATCACCCCTTTCGAGTTACTCTTCGAGTCCTTGACATCTACTGAGTGATCCTGGACTGAGCTGGACTCTGTGTGCTGGTTGGTTTCTAATCTCTCCCTAATTTCTGATGCGTCCTTTGCCCCGCATCTCGAATCAATCGCATAATTCCGTCTGACATTCAGCCACAGATACAACAATTCTCAGACCTAAGTGGAGCAACGCAGGTAGGCTTGACTCGACGAGGGACTACATTCCTTTTCTATACAAGGAGAAGAGGCGTTCAATTGCTCACGCGCATTGCTCTCTTCATCTCATCGAGCGCAATTGAAGCAAGCGCAAAGACGGAGAGTTTTTTTTTTTTTTTTTTTTCCTGTGTCGAGCTTGTGCAACGGCGATAAGAGGGTCGGGTCGGTCCCCCGCCAAGACAAGTTGTCTCCATACTCTCGAGGACGAGACTCTCACACCTCACGGGAGCTCCTTTTCTACAGAAGTTCATACCTTCCTTATATCATGTCTCCGCCACCACCCCCATCCCGCCGCCTGCTCATCTTCCAAGAGGCGCGCCACCCCCAGACAGCCGAGGTCGTGTACTTGCCCGTGAACAAACTGGGCCTCCCCATCTGCGGTGATGGACCGGACCTCCCCTCCATCCTGGAGTTGCCGTTGCGGATTCTGAAGGCGTTTACGGAGATCTTCAATCAGCCTAAGTATAAGGGATGGTGAGTGTGACCAAAACTTCTGAGGCTCTTAGTCTACGTATGCTCGTGGTCAAGGTTTGGGGCTCGCTGACCTTCGAGATTAGGGCTATTGTGGCTGCGGGGCCGTACCATGATACCTCGGAGGAAGGGAAGTATTATGCTGTTGTATTGGAGCAGACGGCGTCGGCGCAGCATGCGGACTCGATGGGGTCGATATTGTAGGTTGGGAGTCTGAGAGGGGATCGAGCGTGATGATGTTGATGGTTCCGATGGGCGTCTATGCGTTATGCTATACTATACTAATATGTGTATCATTTGATGGTATGCTGGTTGGCTCTGTTGCTTGTTTGCTGGTTGATGGAGTGGGTTGGTGGACTTGCTTTGCTTTTGGGTCGAGGAGTCGGCATTTGTAGTACTGTACCTTTTCTTAAGTTGTGGTGGGGATGGTGACTGATCTCTACTCCGGGTCGCATACCCTGTTTGCCTTGAAATTAGGGCCTGGGATTGATTGCGCTTTTGGAGGAATCAACTGGTCCGCAATGTCTGTTTCTATGTACATAGTTTTGTTTCTCGATTTGGGCTAGTTGTCTATCATATTATCGCCAAATCGACCGAGAAGAAGTTTCTCTTGACCCATGCCTGGCTGTTCATACAAATCAGACGAGACCTCGAGATACGATATGAGGAAGCATTCCTTCCTGTCCCAGGCGGTCTTGTGCCGAGTGGTGGACATTCAATGGCTATCTACAGTCATCCACCGCCTTAACCTTCAAGTCAGTGAATGAGAATGTCTATCCTGGGTTACCATATTGTGTGATCTCTCCTGTGGGATTGCATTCACTGGCCCACGCCTACCATGGCTATGAGGTTCTTTCTCGACCTCTTCTTCTCCTCTCCTCTCTTGTTCCTCCTTGACTTCCAACAGACTCAGGCTTCAACCTGCTTGCCTACAATCTTTACAGTGAGTATCTTACCACAAACCACTACCATCCCATAAACTTCTCCATCTCATCCTATATCACCATCAAGAACTCGCGCGAGCTTATCCCTGAACACGAACAACTTACAGTATCTGCCTGCCATATAGTCAAAGCCTACATCCAATATCAGAACTCACCATCTACAAAGTAAGCCCCCTCCTCCAGCAGCCCAACATCAAACCATTAACCACACACTCATCTCGCCTGCCAAAGCTAACACCCCAAACCAAGATGTCATTCAACATCACAGACGAGTTCCAACTCGCATCCCACGGCCCACACCCCTCGAACATTGACCTCCTCATCCCACTCACAAGCATCATGCTATACTTCGCCCTAGAACACCTAGGCGTCATCACCGACCAAATACGCGCGGGCATCGTCCTAGAAGCATGGTACATCATCACCCCCGCTCTTTCCGTCACCAAGAAATTGCCCATGAACCACAAGATACACTATCGCTAACTACCTTTCAGCGGCCGTTACCTAGCCAGTCAGATGCCCGATAACGACTACTTCGAAACAAACATCAGGGTCGTCGTCGAGACACCCATTGCAGATGATCTGGAGGCTGTGCTGGGGCCTTACCCCCCGTTCCCACTTATGTGGTATGGAGTCCATGGTGATATGGCCGTGTATGGTGGTTATGAGCGTGATGAGAATGAAGACCAAGACGAAGAAGACGTTGGCACGGACGCCACTCCCAGCCCTCCTATGGATGGATCCTTGGGGTTCAAGAAGATTGTTTATGGGTTTATACTCTGTTTTCAGTGGGTTTTGGTGTCTTTTGTTAGGGGTCTTCGGAAGGGGGTTGAGCGGGGTTTCGGTGTTGGGGTTATTTTGACGGAAGAGGAAGAGGAAGAGGAGGAGAAGGAGGAGGAGGAGGAGGAGGAGGAGCTGACTATCGTTACATGCGAGACTGTGACTTCGTCTGATGAGCTCTGTGAATATGCTACCTCGCTTAGGGCCTCAGATGCCTTAGCAGACGAGAGTATCGTCCGTTGGCCTTCCACTGCCGTCATCAATAAGGCTGAATTCATCAAAGAGGAGGAGCTGGGTACCTTCGAATTTGCTGCACCAGAAAACGATGCTCCCTTTCCTCCCGACTTTGTTTCCGGCCTTGAACATTCTGACTGGGACTCTCTGGATGATATACTCGACGACTGCCGCTCCGATACATCGTGCTCACCCGACTTTCCGTCCTCTCATCCATCTGAGACTGCATGCTCAACCGCATCTTCTACGTTGGTTAACGACTGCAAGCCAGCGGCTGACTCCTCTTACTCTAATCCCTTCGACCCTCAGCCAGGCAGCGTTCTGGATGTTATTCTTGACGAGTATCTTTCAAACTCATACTCAGAGTTTGACGATGAAACCGAACTCGCTCTGCTCCCCTACAGTCCGACAACCTCCAGTCCTAGCTCTACCTCCAGCGTTTCCACTATCGACCCAGATGACTTCCTGACCGGGACCATTGACGCGAAGCTCTCGCAGATCTGGCCTACAGACCCAAAAATCGACGACGCTCCTCTCCCCTACAACCTCACACATGAGCCCGCCTCTCCGTTCGACGAAGTACTCGAAAAATTGGAGAAATACATCGACCAACAGCAACATGCTACACACGAGGAACACACCACTCTCATCCCCAGAGCCATTGTCCCGAAGAAGAAAGCTCAAACCTCCATCTCCCACCCCAGTCTCCCTCGCACAGCCACCCAATCTACCCCAACGCCTCCTCATTTCAATATTGCGATTCCGGCCGGGAAGAAACCCAGCAAACCCGCACCCCCTGCCCCTGCCTCAAACAGCACCAGCATCGCCATCAATCCCCTGCAGTCCTGTCTTTTCAAGCCTCATCCCTCTTCAGAGTGCGGCATTCATCGCCCAATGCTGGAGGCAGATTCTTCTCCCCCTCCCAGTGTAAACCTTGAGACCCTGACCCCCCTCGAGCTCGACCGACTCACTCGTTTCAACAGTTGGAAGAACCTCTTCGTAAACGACATCTCTTCTCCGATCTATAACCACAGCCAACACCGCCCAAGAATCTCGGGTCGCCGATCCATGCACGCCGCTTGTCGACCTCCTGCATTGCCGTCAACACGGACAAAGACACACAAAAGCGTCCGCTTCTACCCGGCCGTCACGAACATCGACATCCGGATCTGTCCGAGGTACCTGCGGACCCGGCGCCACCGCGACCCTGACGGCGAGGTCATTGAGCGCCCGGTCTTCTCGCTGATTCCCTTGCGAGAGTAGGAAGCGGAATGATGTATTAGCGGACCTTCATGTACGGAGGGGTTGGCTTATACTCGCTCGGGTGGATACAGATGTACTCGACTCATCTTATCTCGTGTTTGATGACCACCTCGTCTGATAATCAAACGATATTCCACGGTCTTCACACAGATGTACCTCATTCACAACCGCCAAAGTCGCCTATTCACCCAAAAGGTGTACCACACACGAACCGCATCCTCCGCGAGGAACAGCATCAGCGTCGAACACCTTCCCCATCCACCTCCCTCTCTCAAAGCATCATACTTCGAATCCCAGAGCCCATCAAGATACCAGACATTTCAACAATCAACCCGAGAGTAAACCAAGATCCTCGCCCCATGCCAACCTCGAAGCTGAACTCACGCACAGAACCAAACCAAACTACAAAGTGGCATCAAACGAACCAAAGAGCTAGCCCAAACATATTTCTCACCGATCCCACACGCAAGAAACCACCCTCCATCCAGCTGCAATACAGCGTACAACAGCCTCCATAATCCCTAACCTCAAGAAACAACAAACAACAAACCCAAAAAGATTGAACAGCGCCAGAGCCAACCCCTTCCCCAAGCTCGGCACATACGCTCGGAACTCAACTTCATCGATACTCAGAGCCAGGGATTCGCCCCACCTAGCCGTTCTGTTCTGTTCTGCATCCAAAGCATCCGGCTCTTCAGACTTGAACTACCTAGCCGTTCCACGCCTTCCCGTGGAACATACACCGTTCCTGACAGGAGGCTCGGTGGATTCAGACATGGGGCTTACGGGGCTGTTACCATGCGCCCTGCTACCATGCGCCAACTCGAGGGGGGCTTGCTTCTGAGGCAGATGTGAAAGAGGGAGGGGGGTGCAAGATCCGGACACTGCTCGGGTAATATGATATAATATCTGCCTCTCCCTTTTCTCTTTGGATTGGATATTGATACCAAGGATCTTGGATTCCTGGACGGGATGTGACTCGCCGGGGAGGGGGATGGGAAATGGAAAAGAAGGAGCCGCGCAAGTCCCGATACAGCTCCAGCATGATCCTTCTCATCCAGGATAACAACAGCACCCCCTCACGCAAAAAACAACAAATAATCCCAACCATTTCCCTCGATTACCCAGCCGTCCCTGCTGTCTTCAAGGGAAAAACAAAACACAGATGAGGATACGAAGAAGTGAAGGAGACATCGGTAGACGACATTCCCGATCCTCTGCCTGCATGTACAAAATGGCAAAAGCAAAACTATATCACTCGAAACCCATACATCCCACCCCCCACACATGTACTGTATATATTCAATCGTTCTTTAAGACAACATAAAGAACCATAGACAAGAAAAGAAAAGAAATCATGATTGATTTAGGTTCGGTATCCGGATCCAGTAACAAACCTACCCCGGCCTTCCACAACTTCGCCTAGTGAAATTCTCATCAGACAGGAAAGACTAAGAGTAAGAGAAACCGTGACACTAATCCTCCCACCTTGAAACCCCTCAAAAGACTCAAGACTCCTCTCTCCCTTCCTTTCCCACCCTAATAACGTTTCTCCTTGAATTTCGTTGAATATAAAAAAGCCACCCTTACTACAAGAACAATGACGGATGAACAGTCAAGAAAGGTGTGGAACAGACTCTGACTACACACACACACACACACAGATGGAACCCCGAAAGGAGAATGGAAAGGAAACTGGAGAAAAAAAAAAAAGAAAACCCGCTTAATGTGTGGTAGAATAGTAGTGGTAGGGACAAGAACATAGGAAAAAAAACTTAGAGGATTCGGTTCGGATTTCTCATCATCAGGGTCGTTGCGCAGGTTCTTTTTGTTTTTTTCTGATTTGTTTGGTTTGGGCGTCATTCTTCCTACTCTCTCTCTATCCATAGTAATTGTGATGTTGATGGCACACGATTGTTTCAACTAGCTAGCTAGGGGTAGGTAGGTAAGATAGACGAGGGAACAGGATTAGGTGTAGACGTTAGATGGAGGAAGGAGTTTGGCGCCGTAGCGCAGGTCGAGGGAACGAGAGTCGGCCGGGTCGAAGACGGTGGCTTGACGTTGTTCGAGGAAAAGAGCTAATTATGCCATGAGAATGTGTTTGTGCACAAAGAGAAAGAAATCTTACAGGTAATCTTGATAGAGTCGAACCAGCGCACGGCGTTCTCGTCGCTACCGTCCACCGCCTTGAGAATTCCGGTATCGGGGCGCGGAGTTGCCTTGGGCGGTAAGCTGCGCATCTTCAACAGCATGTGTAGGATATCCGAGAACCGATCGCCCTGGCTGGCATAGTATGGAGGGCGCTTGTCCAGAGGCCACTGCGGAAACATTAGCACGCCTGCGCGCATTTCAGATGGTCCACAACTTACACGCTGAGCGAAGTTTTCGTCGTCCCATGAGCGGAACAGCCAGCAGGTCCTCTCAACACAATTCAACAAGATGATCGCTACCAGGAAGGTTTCAAACCAGCCACTCTGCTGGCGCTGCAGCAGTCGCCGCTCCAAATCGTTCATCACCGACTTGCTCAGCTGAGACGCACGTTTCTCGGTCGCGGCACGCAACTGGCTGCACAGCAGAGCATACGACTCGGTGTTGGTCACCTCGTCGATAGGTGTACGACCGTCGTCCGAGGGCTGTGCGAGAGAGTGCACCGAGGTAGGCGGAAGAGTTGGGTTGCAGTACGTCTTCCACTGCAGTTCCGAATCCACCAGAATGTGAGTGGCGATCCACAACTCCAACACACGTTCCAACAACAGATCCTACACCTGTTAGCGGCGCAGCTCCTGGGTCCAGTAATGAGCCGGATTTACCTTCTTCTGCTGACTTAGCTCCGCAGCAAGCATCAAAGTGGGCCGCATGAACTCTGAAGTCTCACGTTCATAGAAGAATGGGGCGGTTTTCTTGATGTACATCTCAATCTTTCCCGGCAAATCATCGGTATCGCTATCCAGCAGATAGAGCTCTGAAAGAGGTCCCTGAAATTGTGGCTCGTCGGCCAGGCCCTGTAGCTGGGGATCAAGCGGTGAGGCAGAAGGCTTGTGACCCTGGAGTCCGCTAAATGTGACATAGACCAAGCTCTCCTCAAAGTGAGTAACCTCAATACGACCAGCGTAATGTTCGAACTTGACCTGGTTGCGGATGCTGCTCACATCGTGATATGCCAGCGTAGCGTGTAAATCTTCGACAGTTAGCTCCAATCCAGGCATGAACGGGATCACAGAAAACATACTTGCGTTGTAAAGCTCGAATTCCTCCGCAATTCGAGTACGAATGCATGGGTGCTTCCACAGGCGGGCGCTCTCAACGCTGGCACACGTGGTGCAAGGACTGTCTCCGGAGCACTAGGCATAGATTTGTTAGTCGCACGCTGACCAAACAGACAAATCAACACATACCGGCTTCTTCAGCATACGACAGCGAATGCAAGCACCCCGCTTTCTGACCTCCTGAACCTCTCGGCGTCGTGCAGCGGAGAACCGACCGCGCACTTTCGGTTTGGTAGGCTTGGTTGAGTTCCCAAACTCGTTCACAAAACCTTTAGCTTGCGAGTTCGGATTCATCGCAATCGGACGGGGAAAAGATGCGGCGCGCTGGGTAGCAGCAGTCAAGGTAGGATCGTGTTCATGAAGGCTGTCGAAAAGGAGCTGTTCCTGGGTGGATAGCTGCTGGTTCCATGGGGGACTCATCTTAGTCAGTCCATCACCAAGTCCGACACTGGAGTCCTGGTCCATCGGTAATCCGTGTGGGACCATCTCACTCGCTGAAGCGGCGATCATGGATAATTGTGACTGACGCGCGTTGGCGGCCGAGTCAGTTGCAAGAGACGCTTCCGCCATTGCAGGAGATGCGGATGGTTGTGGTTCGGCTGGGGAGCTACCAGGGAGGGAAGGTAGAGACGAGGCGCTGGAAGCAGCTTGTTGAGGGGTGCCTGGGCGGCGAAGACAGTATTAGTGAATGACGGTCCCAGCAGTAGTGTTACTGAATTCGATGTACACATGAAGAAATAAAATAGAAAAACAAAGTGCTTACCAGGTGGCTTCGCATCCTCCTCCACTGTCTCTGGCTGAGTTGGATTGCCCTGGAAGCCTTCGGCCTCGAGGGCAGGATCCACGACGACCGTCTTGCCTCCAACCGTCAACGACTGAGTGTACGCGGGCCCGCCCCGTTTGGTTGAGTCGGAGGCGCCCACCTGTCTCGAGGCCTCGGCCAACACGTTGAGCCCGTCAAAGTTCTGACGAGCTGCTGCAAAGGGCAGATCCCCGGACTTGCCTTTGTTCGGACCCGTTCCGTCTTTGTTTGGGTCACCGTCGGCAAGATCGGGAAGTTCGTGTAGTCGCAACAAGACGCGTTGACGATCGCGCAAGGGAATGGCTTGACACTTCTTCACGAGATGGTTGGTCAGACTGTCGATGCGACCTTTGGGAAATTTCTCGCCGCAAGCTTTGCAAGTGTGTTGGTAGCGATTGCTGGCGTCCTCGAGCTTCTGGCCGCGAATGAAGAACTCGAGGATCAACTGATTCGGTTTTCTGCCCATTGCGAAAGGCGTGGGTGGCAGAAGAGACACCAGGACTGTGAATCCAAGGGTCCAAGGGGTCCAAGGTGTCGAGGACAATCTCGAGTCACAGACCCTGTTTTGGGGGGAGTGGGGGAGGTTAATCACCGTTGTTTTGGAATTTCCTCGAATAGATTTGTGAAAGACCGGCAGTAAATGGGGTCAGAGCCCAAGTGACGCACACAGGGGAAAGCGGACGAGGGGTGGGAGAAGGCGAGCGGATGGCAAAATAGCAGTTGGCCACAATCCCGACCGGCAGAACCCACCACCGGCTCTTGACCGCTTGCAATCACGTTTCAGCGGGTCAACAGAGATGGAAAGTGGTCGCTGCAGAGGCGCAAAGCAGTGGCAATGCAATGACAGCAATTGCAGAGGGGCAGAGATGACAATGAGGGTGAGGATTGGTGTAGGGGCGAAGAGGAGGGAGTGGGATGAAAGGGAATAATGTTACGAGTCGCGGCAAAACACCGACTTTTACACGGGCGGTCTGTCACTGGCCGCCCTCCCAAGTCACGGGTTGGTCGGATTTCGGTTGGGATGCGCTTCACCGCATGAAAGGCGGTGATGAACTCGGTGAATGCGCACTGCGAGGAATCAGATTCAGATGTGGAAGCTGGTTCTTGATCCTTGATGAGTTTGGTGATAAAACGAAAAAAGAAAGTCGACTTGACTGACTCTCTTGCTCCTCTTGGGTCTGTTCGTCATCAACCACTTCGCTAAGAAACCCTTTCTTTCTGTGCGACCATTGCTGGCTAATTGGCTGGTCCACCTTCCACACCCAAACACAACTTACCATCTCCTCAGTCCCCTACCTGACTGCCTTCTTTCCTCTCCGCTTCTCTGCTCGGTGGCTGCTCTCCTCACTCTCAACTATGGACTCTAAAGAATTCCTGTGACCGCCTTTTGTTCGGTCTCGGCTCCGATTCAAACCTTGGAGGGACAACAAAGTATAAACTAACTATTTGTAACCACACAAACAGGAATATACACATATGGTATTCATTATTAATAGTGGCAATCTCAACGTCAACGTAAATACAAATCACCGCCAAACAAAAAAAGGACAAACAAGACAACAAGGTTTTTCAAAAAGAAAACTCTCTACCTCCATCCCGGCCGTCCACTTCCATATCCACTGCGGGAATTTCGGGCCTCCTCGCTGCTGTTGCCGTGTATGTATGTCAAGTACATACCGTACAGCGAAAAGATCCGACGCACGGAGAGAAGTCGGTCTGGGATGACAAAAAAGCAAATGCATCACCAATGGATCCCCACTGGCAGCTCCATTGTTATCTGTCACCCCGGCTCCCGTCTTGTCTCTACGTGTCTCTTGAGGCAAACCAGAAAAAGATTATTATTTGGGCACTTCAGCAGATGCGATGCTCGGGAGGCCGCCAAGGAACTCCCAGAATCTCGAAGATTCGCCGCTCATCGCGTCCCTCGACCAGCCGGCCTGTGGTCAATTTCACTCGCTGAGGTCCGCGTAGCACGTCGGCGTAAAGCCCTCGTTGGTTCAGCCGCATGCCCTTCTTGTTGGCCAGGAGTCTCATGCTCCTGTTGAAGATGTCGTTGCCAGTGAAGTAGATCAAAGCTGCCCCGATCTCAGATCCGGGCACGAAAAGCAGGTCGATCCGTCGCCAGAGCCGACCGTTGGGAAGCTTCGAGGCCCCGTGCCATTTGAATCCATCATCGCGGGAGGTGGCAGCCAGGCTGGTCTGTAGGAAGTCTTCCTGGAAAAGGCCCGGGACGACGGTTTCAATCATGATAGTCCGAATTTGCTTTATTGTAGCGGAGGGCTTGGTGATGATCAGGTCAATGTCGCCTGAAGTGGATGCACCACGTCGGTAGGAACCCCCAATGATGACCTGCATCTCTGGATCAACTTTTCGCACTGCCGCCCGCACGATCTCTCCATGCACTTCAAC
The DNA here is from genome assembly GCF_003184745.1 of Aspergillus uvarum CBS 121591. NCBI lineage: Eukaryota > Fungi > Ascomycota > Eurotiomycetes > Eurotiales > Aspergillaceae > Aspergillus > Aspergillus uvarum. The sequence continues at coordinate 855,270 of NW_020291298.1, read as the reverse complement.
CTCGTTCCGTGGAATACGCTGGGCGAAGTCATGATAATGCTCCACGCCCACCCGTTGATTCTGCGTAAGGGGCGCTCTAGTTTTCAGGTCTTCCAGCGACCGGTAGCCTTGTGCAAGCCATCTCGAGGCTTGGGAGACGCCAGCCCCATAGACACCTAGAAACACCTGGAGTATCCGATCTTCAGGAGTGCTGTTGGCGTTTTCCAGCCGACGCAGGCGGTTCGTGAACACAATCTCTTCGATCTTGTCGGCCAGACGTGTGCCAATCCCTGGCAGTGACAAAGCCTGGGATCTGGTGGCAATTTTCTTCGGTTGTTTCCGAAGGGCACTGATTGCCTTGCGATAGGCGAGCGTGCGCCATTGGTCACCTGATCGATCATAGTAGTCCAGCATTTGCTGTAGGACGGCAATGGTCCGATTGTTTGCATTTTCCGCATTGGTCTTCGAATCATGCTTCTGCATGCATACAAAATTCTGCTGCCAGTCAGATTGCGCCTCACTCATACGTGCGCTCATCTTCCTCTTCTTTGGCTGTGATTCGCCCGAGTCAGACGCCTCGGCATCAGATGTTTCAGCCGTACTTTGCTCATCCTCAGAGTCTAACGGCTACTATCGATTAGAGTGAGAATCCAAGAAGGCTTCTTCGTTGGTACTTACCAGATCTTTCACAGCCTTTGCTTCTTCGATGAGATCATCCAAGGCATCCCGCTCTCGAGCAGGTTCGGACACAGTATATAGGTCGTTCGGGCACTCGGCCACCTGCTCCGCAGTATACAGCTCAGAGGTTTGTTGTTCGGTAGCGTGCCGCCCACTAGTTTGTCCTTCAGTAGCCTGACTGTGTAGCTCAGCATGCGTGTGCGATTGTGTCTCGTGTTGCTGCTGCTGCTCTCGTCGGCACGGTTTGATCGACAAGGATCCACCATCCGAGGGCTCGATCACAGGCGAAGAGCCCTTCTCTCCTGCAGGGACAGGTGTACCGCTGACGCGGAACCGAACCTGAGCTGTGTTCAATACCGTGCGAAACTTGACGCACTCAGAAGGGTAGCTTTCGTCGACGAGCGCGACTGTGGACTGTGTCCGTGTCAACAGATAACGATCTCACCAGGCCTGTTGTCTGCGTCACCTACCGGGAACGATTCAACATGAAGATGCTTGATGACGTCGTGAAAGGTGAGTCCCTTATCCACTATAACGTGAGTGACATGGTCGCCCCAGGTTTCTGCAGCAGAAGCACCGTAATCCTGCGCGCGCTGGATACGCAGACGTCGAAGGGCCGAGGCACTGTTGTTCGGAAAGAAGACTGAGACACAAACGAAGTAAGCTCCAGCCCCAAGACGGCAACCCGAAAGTGAAGGAAGACCTACAGAAGACAAGACCTCTGAAAATCTGCTGCATTTCCGGCACGATCCTGGACGAGCATTGCCGGTTTCCCTTGCCAGAGACAGGCGCAGCTCTCTTATTGCGAGGCATCTCTCCCGCTGCCCTTGAGGTGCTCAACGCAGTCACTTGTGAGAGAGTCTCGTCTGATCTCGCAGCAGCAGCAACGCAACGAGGGCGTTTCTCACGCTTCGTGCAAGCTTCGGTAGCGGAAGGTGCGATCACTCGGACTTCAGTTTTCGTGACCGTAGACCTAGACTTCATGACAGCAGGGCCTTCATCTTTGAACGCTTTCCGAATGCTCAACTGCGATCTCAAAATCATTCGATCTTCCTCGTCCTCGGACAGAGAATCCAGCCGCTCCAAGCCCTCAAAGAAGGCCCTTTTGGCCGCATCCGCGGACGCCATGATATGGTGGCTGAGGTCCCGACGCCCAGAGCCAGAGACCGTTGAGCCATGAGTAATAGTCTTCTGCGTGACTGCAGCCTAGCAGGCGACAACAAGACTTCTGTCTGACATTCACATAAAATCAGTCCGAGACCGAAGAGGAATGACCGAGGGAAGACACGACCGGCGAGGGCAGTCACGCGTAACCCCAACCACGAAAATGCCACCAGGTCACGGGACCTGTGGAAATCAATTAAACTCGGGGAAGGGCTTCTGGGTGGGCCCCATTCATTCCGACCGAGTCTCCGGAGTGCGGAACGGCAGTTTTGTACTCCAGCAAGCAACGACTTACAACAAAAGCATCGCTGCACCGCATTGTCTTCTCCATTCTACCAAAGACTCATCACAATGTGGAAGCCTAACCGGCTGCTGTCGTCTATCTCAGACCTGCAAAACGGTCGCTGTCTCAGCTGTCAATTGCGCAAGGCGACTGCGTACCTCGACAGACCTACGCTGCGGTACTATGCCAGCAGCAGCAGCAGCAGCAAACCCTCCCCTACGCCAGCTTCAACCAAAGTCCCATCGAAACCCGTCTACTCTCCAACAGCCTCGAAGATTCCGACCCCAACACCCGGCGAAGACTTCGTGCCTCCACCTCTTGACCGACCCATCGGGTCCCCCGTGCCTCCAAGTGAGGGACAAAACACCGGTGTCGACGATCGATCATTTGGGCAACGACGAGATGACTTTGTCAACTACGAGAGACACTTGGAAAGACGGAAACAACTGTACGTCGCCTTTTTCCCGGGCCGAGTACCTCACCTCGTCGCAGGGTCCATTTCTATACACCTTCCTCTTCTCCCCCTCCCAATAGCCATTACCCTAACCTATCCCCCCACCCCCCTCTTTACACCAAAAGGACACAAACCACGGAAGAAACATAACTAACCACACAATCCGCCATCACAGAGCCCGCCAAGTCGCCAAGCCTTACTTCCGCGAATGGAACAACATGCGCCACCACGAAGGCAAGAGCTTCGTGGCGAACACGCGCCTCTTCAAACGCGACAAGGCGCTCTATTTCCCCAACATGCGCGGCATCACTCTGGTTTCGAAGCGGCAGCCGCGCGACACGACCCCGCTCTTCCGGGGCCGCATCACCGTGGTGAACATCTTCTCGAGCCTGTGGGCCGAGAACCAGACCTCGACGTTCACGCACCGGGAGAAGAACCCGGGCCTGTACGAGGCGTTCGCAGCGGCGGTGGAGGGTTCCAAGGACAAGAACATCGTGCAGAAGGTCGACATCAACCTCGAGCAGAACCCGCTCAAGGGGGCGATCGTCAAGATGTTCATGTGGTCGATGCGCCGGAACCTGCCCAGCGCGCAGCACGACAAGTACTTCCTGGTGACGAAGGGCGTGGACGAGCGATTGCGCGAGACGATCGGCATGATGAACTCCAAGGTCGGGTATGTCTACCTGCTGGACGAGAACTGCCGCATCCGGTGGGCGGGCAGTGGTAATGCCGAGCCGGAGGAGAAGGAGGCGCTGAACAATGGCGTCCGGAAGCTGGCGCAGGAGCGCCGCGTGAGTGTGGAGAGCGAGACGCCGGCGGCGGAGTGGGCCAGCGAGCAGAAGGGGGAGCAGGCGAAGAAGGCTAGGGTTGTGATGCCTTGATTCTGTTGCAAGGTTACGGGGCATGATAGCCAAATATATGGCGGTTGTATGTGTATGTACATATCAGGTAGCATTTGGGGGAGTTTGTACGATGGCTGCCGTACTGTAAGATAGATATATGCTAGCACGCAATAATATCGAGACACCTCTCCCAAGACCGAGGAGGGAGACTACATATCTCCGCTCTCCTATTAGTATATTCTGTATAGCAAATCAAGACAAGAAACATCCCCGAACGCCTGCCTTCTGATACCGTCAAATCAATCAAACCTCACCCTCAGCCCACCACCACCACCACCACCACCACTACCCTCCGCGTACCGCCAATATACCCCCATCCCCCCAATCTCCAACTCACCACCACCCGATAATCTCACCTCAAGAAAAGAACCACCAAAAAACACAGCCCCACAAACGCCCCCAGTACCACCGCATCCCTCCTCCGCTTGTTCCCAATCTTCCCAATCAACGCATTCATGCCGGGCACGGCGCCCGCCGCGCCGACAATCCGCCGATTAATGCTGGCCAGCGTCTCGCGCTGCAGACCGAAGTTCTCGTTGATCGCGTAGGCCTGGCTCAGCACGCCGTCGATCATGTTGTGGCTCTGGTCGATGCGGCCGCGCTCCTCGAGCATGTAGTCGGCCTCGGACTGGTTCTGGGAGCGGAAGGCGTCGATGTCGTGGCGGACATGACTCAACAAGTTGGCGCGGTCGCGGGCCTCGGCGATGGCGGCGGTGATCCGGGCGAATTCGCGGCGGTGGTCGGCGAGGATCTCGCGGTGGCGGGCGAGGTTGTTTTGTTTGAGGGCGGAGGCGGTCAGGGTGGCTTCGCTGTCGAGGAGGCGCGAGAGGTGGGTTATTGTTGTTTCTCGCTGGTTCCAAAATCCAGAGGTTAGTATGAAAGGAGGAGGGGGGGGGAGCGTTGGGGCTGGGCGCACGCACTCGATCGAGGATCTCCTTCAGTTGGGATTCGGTGCGGAGTTCTTCTTCGGACGGGGTGGGTGGTGGTTTGGTTAGGGCGGCGTATTGCGAGTAGGTGTGGAAGAGGGTTTCGGTCTTTGTTTTGCGGCTGGTTAGAATCTTGTTGGGATGGCGAGATTGCGCAGAGGGGAGGTATACCTGTGTCTCCAGAGATCGGGCTTGTTGCCGCAGCTGTGTCCAGCCGGCACCGGTTGATGTAGCCATGAATGTATGTGAATCAAGAACTTAGTAGAGGAAATTAAGTCATCAATAGTCAGAGAAACCTCCGTCCGGCCTGCGGAAAACACAGTTTCTCATCAATACACACGGGCTGTAGTTGACTTTAGTCTAGATGAGATAGTTTTGGAGAATCTGGACTGGACTGGCCGCAAGAAGCGCCAAGTCAGAGAGGATGACGCCGCCTTCTCTCCGTCCGCAGCGCCGGCGCCGGCGCCGGTGCCATGCCGCCCCCCCCCCCCCCCCCCCCCCCCCCCCCCCCCCCCGCCCCCCCCGCCCCGCGGGCCCCCCCCCCCCCCCCCCCCCCCCCATCTTACTCGATCGGTAATTTGACTGACTTGACCCGTGACAGTCCAGGCACCCAGGCCTACACCGCCCACTGCACCATCCACATCTTCCCCAAAAGTGCAAACCCCCCCAAGCACCAGCCACACATCACGTGCCCGCTTAAGCCGCCGCACACCCAGAAAAAATCAAACCCTAGTCCCACAACGACCATCACCAAATTGACCCGGTCCATCTTCAATCCCCTTCACGTCGACAACCCGTTACGATACCGACACGAAGCCGCCCACCATGGTATGTTGAACCGCTGTTTCAGGGAATCATGAAGCACGAGGCACAGAAAAACTGATTCTTCCCAAAAAATAGTCGTCCAAGGTCAAGGCTGGTCAGCTCTGGGGAAAGAGCAAGGATGACCTCACCAAGCAGTTGGAGGAGTTGAAGACCGAGCTCAGCCAGCTCCGTGTCCAGAAGATCGCCAACGGTGCCTCGTCGAAGACCACGAGAATGTGCGTTTTAGTCCCTTTATTCTGCCCCCTTGTGAGATCTGTGTGTGTGTGCGATGCGAGAAAATGCGACCTGTTGGAAACACCGGGGAAGACGAAGAGAGGAATGGGAAGGAATTCGATCATTCGGTATATACACCACGACGACAAGTCGAGAGAAATTCGACAACCTCGCGGGGATACGAATTATTGGAAACAACACGAAGGAATTCGATCAGGTCAACCGTCATCCAACCCCCGCATTCGATTACACCACGAAGGCAGAAGAAGTACTCGACATATTCGACAGGCGCAATCTCTCGCATCCACAACCACGACCAAATCACCGCAATCACACAACTTTTTCAAGGAGTTTGAGGACTGGAAATGCTGATTGAACCCGCTACAAACAGCCACGACGTTCGCAAGTCGATCGCTCGCGTTCTCACCGTCATCAACGCCAACCAGCGCGCCCAGCTCCGCCTGTTCTACCAGAACAAGAAGTACGCTCCCCTCGACCTCCGTGCCAAGCAGACCCGCGCCATCCGCCGCCGCCTCACCAAGCACGAGGCTACCCTCAAGACCGAGCGCCAGCGCAAGAAGGAGATCCACTTCCCCCAGCGCAAGTACGCTGTTAAGGTACGACTATCCACCAAGCCAGCGACGACCGGGAACCACCTAGCTTAAACCCAAATACTGACTCTTCCCTTTCTCCAGGCTTAAATGTAAAGAAACCTTAAGGGGCAAAGGGATGGAGTTTGTTTTTCTTTGAAACGGGAACGTCAATTGTTTCTACCAAAAAATTGATGATGAACGGGGTTTTGACCTGTGGCACCTTGTGTGGGAAGGGGTCCGGTTATCCAATCTAGGGAAGAAAGAAAAAAAAATTATTAACAAATTGGTTCTTTTGTTGTCTTTAAAAAAAGTAAAGATTGCAAATTAATCGATGGGTATTAATTTTTTTTTCTCTTGGCTCTCTCCCTTCAATGAAAGGCTTTGCATGACATGATACCACACCTTTCTCAAACTTTTATCTTGCTTCAACGGGTAGTTCGTAGAGGGTTGTCTGGCAGTAACCGCGAGTAGTGTTGATGGCGGGCATTGGTCATTTCATAAGATGGTAGGGACTAGGTACTTACCTACTAGGTAGCTGCTCTGCAGCCCCTTCTCAATTTCAGGTTGTCTGTTGCCTTCACTATCCTTGAATTAAAATTCGATTCTAAGTTCAACAGTGCCAAGACAATTGGTCTATGTACACGCCGCTCGTGACCTAAACTGTCCATACATCATTTATCATACCCTAGATCCTCCCCAGAGTTTTAACTGGAAGTCCACTGCACATGCCATGAGCACCACTAGGTTTCCACGCAAGTCAGGGGAGGAAAAACACCTAAGCCCCTATCGGCTTTCCCACCTCCGCCGACCCAGATCCGGACTCCAGAATCCACATCCCACAACAAATGCACGCCCGTAAATGTCCCAACTTAAAGATCATCCGGAACGCCAGCACCGAACGCGGCGGATACGACCCCTCTGAGACCTCACAGCAACGCACACACCTCCTTCGTAGCGGCTGGCCCACCGCCACCCCTGTCGCCGCATGGCCATCCTTCGACTTGGTCTCACCCAGCGACGGTTGTGCAGTCCCGTTTGTGGAGGGGCTCGGCCGGATGGGAATCTTCTTGATGATGTCCAGTCCGCGGGTGCGGCGGTACAGCTCCGTGCGGCGGTCCGAGTCCAACCCAAGCCAGCTGTAGTCGCGCATGTAGATATCCATGCGGTCCACGTCGGACCGGAGGCTTGGGATCGTCTGCCGCAGGATGGTGGAGACGGCGGTCACCAGGACCGGCGGGATGCGCGCGCTGACGAGCAACTCCTTCTCCGGGCCGGGGCGTTCGGCGTCGCCAAACCCGGCGCCGTGGTAAGCGTGGCGGACGGCGGAGTCGACGCCGGCGAGGAACTTCTCGTAAACGTCAATGGCCGCAGGCGACGTTTCTACGGCCTGGCAGATCTCGGTGTAATACACGCGGGCGTCGCCCGTGAGCGGGGCATTGGCGTAGCCGGCGTGAATGCCGCGCAGTCCGCGGCAAATAAAGCGAAGGAAGGCCCGAGACATGCTGGAAAGGAGGATTATGAGGGAGAGAGAGTTGGTGGATTTGACTTGTATGAAGCATTAAGGTTAACTTCCAGTTCTAAGGTAGGAGTCCGCCAACTTACGTTTCTGGTTGAAAGCCTCTTGGTCGGAAGATACATCTTCAAATTCGTCGGCAAGATTGAAGAGTTCGTGGAGGATATAGAGTGAGAAGTCAAGGGCCCATCTGGTGTTACCAAGGACCATACGAAGGACATCTATGAGCAGCATGTGGTTAGTGAGGATGTCAATCGGGCGCACAGAGTGCTCATACCAGGGTCATGGGGCTCTGCTTGAACCCCTTTATTATACTGAAAGAAGAACGGGTAGAGAATCGAGGCGTGGCGCAGTTGGAGGATAGTCCACGAGACAGAAGATGCGAAGCCTCGCTGTTGAATTTTGCCCTTGTTGCCCAGTGCAGCCTGAATGCTGAGACAACGTGGGATATAGGGGTGGTTCATGAGCTTGTCCTGTTCCACGGTGAAGTTACAATTGATGGGCAGCGCGCGGTAGACTTCATTGATGAAGGAGGTTTGAGCGTCTGTACCTGTCGTTAGTCTCAAACATGGGCATGAGAAGCACAAGGTGACTGACCAGGGGAGAGTTGACGTATCAATATTAATAAGATATCGTCCGTGTTAACTTCACTTCCACATCCACGACAGAATGCCAATGTCAATGCAGCGATAGCTGCTGAAAATTTATCTGAGTCGTGAGATTAGAGCATGAGTCAGTCTGATGTAGGGGAAAGACGTACTCTCGTCGTAGAGACCATTGTCTGCTCCATATGAGTGCTCCAACACCCGAAGCTGGACGTGCCCGCTGCTGTCCAACACAACAGCAGCACAGGCGCTGGGTGAAAAGCTGATATGAAGGCCTAAATCTAGCACTTAGTGCTACTCATCAATGACGAAAAGGATGAATACTGACCTGGAGTGTCGGGAGAATAGTGGAAACCCGCTTGGGCCAGGCTAGTCACCGTGTTCGCGTCATCAACCCCGTTGAATGCAGCCATGGTTTTTGGGTCGTAAAAAGAGATAGAGCTGTCATCGTAGGTCACGGCTAACACATTGGCATATTCAATGTGATCTATTGACACGACGTATCTATCACAAAAGATATCTTCTAATCGATTGAGAACAGCTTTGGCCTGGATGTAAGTTAGCACTTGTAATTCCCACCCCTTCGCTATTTGCGAGAGACTTGCCTTCAACTGCATGCTGTTTCTCTTTGTCGTGACTTCATCGAACTTGGGGTGGAGAGTAAGGGGCGCGGATTCAAGTTGCCATCGAACAATAATGCTTGATGGTCCTTGCTGGTGTGGATGATCAGGGGCGATCTGAGGGAGGATGGAAAATGTTGCAACGATCCACGGGGTGGCAGAGGACCCTGCCGCATTATCAGACGTTGGTAGGATAACATCCAAGCGGGTGAGGCAGTAGAGAGAGTTAGGAAAAGGTGGTTGAAGATGATCGGAAGGATCCCCACTGTTTCGCACGGGACCAGGAACGCTGCAGGAGGTCTCGACCTTACAATGTGCGAAACGAAAGCTGGGAACCGGAAATTGGGGAGGCGTTTGTTTAGGCTGCTGTGCAGGATCATATTGAGGAGGGTTCCAGTTGATTTGCACTCGATAGACACAGATCTTCTGGCAAGCTGAGTATGTGGCAACAAGAATCCCATTTTGGGTCGCCGTCAATGCCGCGTGGGTCAACATCCGGTCTGAGTAACTGGTGTTCTTCAGCTCGGCAGATATTTCGGCCCATTTCCCATCCGGGTTTTGATACAAGAGCTTGATCATTCCAGACCTGGTGATATAGACCAGCGCAGCCTTGTTAGCTGGGTGGAAGGGGCCAATTGGCCGACGACGATATGGCGAGTAAGCCCAGCGACCTTGCACTTTGGCGGCTTGATAGAAAGCATGCACCTGAAGAAGGTTAAGATCATATTCAAACGAAACTTCCTGGGGTACTCACGGAGCGTTGGGTGTTCAACCACAGCATCCCGACTATCTGCGCACTATCGTCGGGTTCCAAGGACGGTGGTCGAAGCCCGTTAACACTGTTGAGTGCTATCGGAATGGAATAAATCGATAGTCGGCCGGACAAATCAACTACGGCTAACTCAGAGCCAGACTCGTTCCAACTCAGATGCACCAAGGCAGTGCCACCATGGGCTTCCGTGACAGGCAGCAAGGGCGTTTCATCACTGAGCGTCCATTTGCCATCAGTCGGCTGGCACTGAAGATAACGAACATGAACTTTGGACGGATCCTGGGCGATGTAGGCAATGCATCCTAACTTGGACCATGCGATTTTCCTAGTTCGGATTTCAGCTGGCAAATCCTGAGGATGATCTGCTGTGGGGGTGCGACTCACTGGCAGCAACCGAGCAAGCGCATTTCATCCAAGCGCTCGGCCAGACCTTTAGTGGAAGTGGTAGTTGGTAGCCCCAGCTCCAGGGAAGCAGGCTCCCCGAAGAGATCATCAACATTGATACCGTCCTCCATCATCAGGGGCATGGTGGGATGGGGAAAGCTTTGATTAACAGTTATCAAAATGCCTAGAAGGGAGAGCGATATCGCACTGGCCCGGCAGCATAGTTTAGAGCGATAGACCCCGGAAACAGTCACAACGGGGTGGGGTGTCGAAGAACACGACTAGCAGACGCCAGCAGGGCAGTACTAGGAATTCTTGCAGAGATTAGGGAAGTGCCTCATACCCTCCCGCTCTGCAAAGCTCGAAATCCACCCTTACTCACACACAGGGCGAACAAAAAGCATGAATCCCGACGTTTCTCATGATGTTAGTTTCATTTGTAAGTTACTAACTGACTAGCTGGGCTTGGGTAGTGGATCCCTCCCCGGAGCCCCTTAGTCAGCGTCATGTGAGGTCATGTGCTGCTGTAGCCGGGCCAACGGGCAAGCCAATCAGATCCTCCCCCACCTCCGATTCACGCGACATCATCAACCCTGATCCAAGTCAACCGTCTCCATGGATGGATGGATGCAGCTGTGGACAGCCTGTGTTAGAGCTATCAATTAAAGATCGCTGCTCGGCAGTGTCAACTCTGCATAGGCTCTACAAACAGATGTACGGAATTATAGAGATTGGTCTTTTTTAAAGTGCACGGCTCTTTGGGTGTGGCTGATACTATGGTAGTGAGATCTGCACCTCAAGACGCGTCTCGGTGTGTTGTTATGAGTGTCTCAGGTCTAAGGGGATCATGTCTGGACATTATCGTGTGTGCTAGCATGATCCAAGCTATTAAGCTGGAGGTGTTAGGTGGACGCGGGCTAGCTGCAATTGGAAGTTTTACTAGCCAGCTGGAGCCCTGAGCAACTTCAATGGAAATCACGAAAATCCAAAAAAAAGGGATGATGGCCACTGTCAGTCCCAGAAACATGTCACCTAAAGGTCGATGACTTGTCAATGGTCTGCCAGACACAATGCGACCGGGCGACTTTTGGAGGGGGAACATCAGCACTGCACCTCACTCACTGCGCCAGTTAACCTGGACTATAAAAACAAAGCTGGTTCCGCCAATCAGACGAAGTGGAGGAGGAAGTAGACACGGGAGTGTCTAACCGCGATTCTCTTAGAAGCGTAAGAGTCTGGTAACGAGATCAGCCAGTACAGTGGAAACACACTCCCCTACTGCGTATGGCTTTACCAGAATTTTCGTTACTCTCTTCTTTTTTTCCAGCTCTGCCCTGTTCGATGATATAATAATATATATCACAGCCTCGCAACGCAACAACGAGCCAGATAGTATCTACAAAGATATCAACCAACTATAACGTCAATCCAATTGAATACATACATTCTTCGCGACATACCGACCGTTGCTGTCTTCTTTTAATTGTCTAGTCTTCCACCCCCGCCTTTTACCCACTAGACCTACAGACAGCAACAGCAGCCAGCATTGGCATTGTGCCCTATCTCTCTCTCTCTTCGACAACCTGGCTCCTCTCTCTTTGCCCGTGGGTCAAAATAAACACGCTGCAAGCGAAAAAAGAGAGGATCTGACCGGCAGCCGGACGGGTGTTCCAGTCCCAATTCCTTCAGGGTTTCCTCTTCCTGGCTAGATTTCTTTCTCCTCCTTGTTGTTCCATTCATCTGTTCACCTATTCAGCCACCATCATCCCACTTGACCTCATCATTCTCCCTTGACCCCCAATAGTCACGGGGCTCGAGTGTTCTGTTCTGTTTCTGGTGTCTCGTCCTCGTCCTCTTCCCTCTTCTCTTTCTCCCTCTTCCTCTCTGTCTGAGTCGCTATCCTTTTCTTTTTTTCCCCCTTCTGATTGTGAAATATCTTTACGTCTTCGTGTCTGGTTCCAGGTCGTTTGTCAATTTCTTTCCCCCCCTCCTACTCCCCTCCGAACAAAGGAAGACTGGAGGGAATTTAATTCTCTGCTCGGAACCCGCGCCCCTTACCGGTCCTTCCTCGTCTGCAATTGATGTTCCAATTCTCTCTTCCGTGCTCGATGCTACTCTCCACGGATCTCTAGTACGAGTACCCGACAATTTCCGTCCAAAACGCAGTTGCTGTCGACCGGGCCACCTTTTTTCGTGTGATTCAACTTTTTGTATTCCTCTTTGCTACTCCACCTCCTCCCGGTCTGACCAAATGGCGCCTAATTCACGATCTCAAACCCAAACCTCAACCACCACCACCACCACCACCACCTCCTCCTCCTCCTCCTTCAACTCTTCGTGTTCAACCCCACACAGTCAGCTAGCCTCTCTAGGCATGGATGATGATTCGGATTGCTCGAGCCTGAGCTCAGCTCCGCCCTCTCCCATGACACCACCCGAGTTCTATCCGTCGCCGCCCCCATCACAGCAGGAAACGGAGGAAGCTAGCAGTGGTAGTGCTGCCGCCCGCAGCCAAGACGACTTGCCGCCCGCTCGGAAGAAGCGTCGGGTGGCCGCCCCTAAGGAACGCTGCACTCAACATCTTGACCTATCGCCTGCCGCCTCTCTCTCCTATGATCAGCAGCAGTCGCAGATCGATTATCTCGTCAAGACTCTCCGCCGTCATCGCAAAATTGTCGTCATTGCTGGTGCTGGCATTTCCACTTCTGCAGGAAGTATGCAACCTCCTTGCCCTGGTCATCACCCTACCCCAGAAGAACCCTTCCTCTACTCCCTCACCCCTTCATACTCCCCCCACAATGACAGCAACTAGTTCTTATTCTAATTAACTTGTTCCTGCTAGTTCCCGATTTCCGCTCCAGCGATGGTCTCTTCAAAACCCTGCAAAAGAAACACAACCTCAAGGCGTCGGGAAAGCTCCTCTTCGATGCTGCAGTGTATCAGGATGAAACCTTGACCGCTTCTTTCCAGGACATGGTCCGGTCGCTGTCGGAGGAGGCTGCCAACACCTCCCCGACCGCGTTCCATCACATGCTGGCTCGTTTGGGCCAGGAAAACCGCCTGACGCGCCTCTACACTCAGAACATCGATGGGATTGAGACTTCAATGCCCCCGCTGGCCACCCAGATTCCTCTAAATGTCAAAGCGCCATGGCCGCGCACCATCCAATTGCACGGCAGTCTCGAGAAAATGGTGTGTCAGAAGTGCCGCCATTTGAGTAACTTTGATGGGAGTTTATTCGATCGGCCGGATGCCCCAGAGTGTCCCGAGTGCGTCATCAACAACCAATTCCGCATGGACACGGGCCAGCGAAGTCACGGGATCGGCAAGATGCGACCGCGCCTCGTCCTCTACAACGAACACAACCCGGATGAAGAAGCCATCACCTCCGTCATGAATGCAGACATTCGCTCCCGTCCGGATGCTTTAATTGTCGTGGGCACGAGTTTAAAAATCCCCGGTGTTCGTCGCCTAGTGAAGAGCCTGTGCTCGGTGATTCGGAGTCGTCGCAACGGTGTGACCATGTGGATCAACAACGAACCCCCCAGTGGTAAAGAATTCGAGGACTGCTGGGATTTGATGGTTAAGGGGGATTGCGAAGAAGTCGCTCGGCTCGCAGGCCTCAAGCGCTGGGATGCTCCAGAGGAGGTATTTGATGAATGCAATTTGTCCGAGGCCGAGCGGGTGAAAAACGAGCAAGGAGAAGTCGAGATTGTCATCCAGACGCCGCGGAAGAAGCAGCGCACACCCACTGGGTTTCTTACTCCGTCTTCCAGCCATGATGAGGAGATTTCGAAGGACTTGTCCGAAGCACTATCCAAAACCGGGTGTCCTAATCCCGCAAGCCGCGGACGCAGTCTCCAAGACGTCCTCCAAGCTTCCAAGACCAACGGCACGAAGAAGGCTGCGCCTAAGAAAACTGTGCCGAAGAAGCGGACGAGGAAGACCGAGCCGGCTAAGAACTCGAAGATCAACAACTTCGGAAAGGTCACTAAGGCACAAAAGGTCACGGCCGACGGCGACAAGGCTGTCAGGCTGGAGAAGGAAGACAACAAGCCGATGGTTCCTCTGCCTCCAGGCGCTGCGCGCAACAATGGCCCGATGGTTCCTCAGCTTGTGGGGAAGGGCGAATCGACGCCTCCTCGGAGCAGCAGCCGCTGGCAACAGCCGGAGACCATCTCGCCCAAATCCGTTCCCAATGGGATGAGCAGTCTTCTCAACGAGCCGGCTGCGTAAATACTGCTTGATGTTTTGTTTTTTGCTGGATTTCAGTCGGGGATTTGTTCGGATCTGGTTTAAGGAGATACCAATGATAGACTATTCGGGGTGCTGGCGTTTCAGGTGTTCGGCATGAAATGGAGGATGTCCACGAGAGCATTTACTGAGGGATGGGAGGGGCTGGCTTAGATCAGTTATTTCTACCTCGAGCCTACGGGTTCTACTGTACTATCACAATGCATAATATGGCAACCGCTGGCGTTGTTGGAGGCAATTTCATGGCATATGATGATTGTGGTGTTGAGATAACGGTAGTTGATTTGGGTATCAACCCTCATTTGTACATTGCAAGCAGTAGACGCGTTCTCATCACGAGGTATCTGACAGGTATCAACCCAATTCCCCCCTCAGCTGGTTCCCAGGCCCTGACTCATGCTCACTGTCGGTCTCATCCTCGTCGACATCCGGGTTCATGACTCTTGCGCGGTGCCTGGCGTCGCCTCCATCCAGATCCTCAACCCGGTCGATATCGTCCTCCTCCTTGGGTTCCTCCTCGCCGTCCTCCTCCTCGTCGTCGTCCTCATCCTCGTCATCGTCTTCGTCCTCGTCCTCCTCTTCCACCTCCTCCACCTCCTCCGTCTCATCCCCATCCCCCCGCCCCGACTCCTCCTGCGTCTCATCCCCATCCCCATCCGACATTTTCTGATCCTCTTTCGCAGCAGCAGCAGCAGCAGCAGCAACAGCAGTCCTCTTAACCCTCTTCGCCCCGCGATTCTTGTCGTCTTCATCAACCTCCATCATTTCCGCATCAGCAGCAGCAGGAGCACCCTCCCCTCCCGCCACCGTCACCCCACCAGCAGCAAGACCATCCTTCTTCCCCCTCCTCTTCCCGGCCTTCAACTCCGTAAACGCATCCAGCTCCTTCTCCAACCGCCCGCGGAACGAATCAAACTCCAACTCCGTCAGCGCATGAAACACGTCCGCCGGCGCGACCGTTCGTTTGAGCGTGGCTTCGTTGGCGCTACCCAGGACAAAAAGTCAGCCCAGCGTCACCTTAAACAAAATCCCCAGCTACGCCTGACCACAGCCAGACAGCCACACCGACACTTTGTTTCAAAGGAAAGGAGGTAAGTAGGGGGGGGGAGGGGGAAAACGTACTGCGAACTCAGATACGAGACAAACACCGTCGCCGCCTTCTGGAGGGCTAATACCGCGTCCTTTTGGATAGAAGTGTTGGGTGGGAGGACGGATTTGGCCAGGCGGATTGTTAGGGAGCGTGGGAGGAGGTAGTCCTGTTTCTTGCTGTTAGACACATCTCAAGATGGATGTAGTGGGATGGGATGGGATAGGGCAGGGGTGAGCGTGACGCTGGGTTATACCTCAATGCCTACGCCCGCTTCCGCGCGGGCTTTCAGTTGCTGTTCGGTGGCTTCCACGGTTCCCCCGGACTTGGGTGTAGCTGCTGCTGCTGCTGCTGTGGTGTCGGGTTGAGGAGAGGAGAAGGATGGGTTGGAGGGCGGGGATTGCGTCGTGGGTGAGGAGGGGTCTGCTGCTGCTGCTGCTGCTGCTGTCGTGTTGGAGCTGGATTTGCGAGCCATCTTGTTTTATATATATCTTTTCTGGGGGATGGGTTGGTTGGGGTTGAGGATTGAGGGTCTTCGCGATCGAGTCTTTCCAAGATCTTGTCCCCTTCCTTCCCACGGCTGTCCAAAATTCTGGTTCTTGGGAGGTTGCGCGGGTCGATGAGTTCAGGAATTGAAGGCGGATTCTTCCTCCTTGCCGAGAAGAGCAATGCAATAGGCGATGTGGGAACAAAACGAGATTGTTAAGACTCAGTCGAAGTAAAAATGACGCGTCGCGATGGGGATTGTCGGAAGGAAAAGCGCGTGTGGATCAAATCCCATTTTACTCTTTCCCGCTGCGGGTTGGCACACTTATCGATTGGTGGCGATAAGAAACGACACGGAACTATGCATGGATATACAGGTGAAGGTCTGATCTTGATTTTACCTTGGACGTCAATAATATTTTTCTAGTCTTGCATTTGTCTGTCGCATTGCGGTTTGGTTCTTTCTGTCGGCTGTTTGGCTCTACCCAAGTGGTTGAGTGTAGTTTGCGCATCTATCTATGCGTTATACTGCTATATATATTCTGACTTCTTCGGACGGTCAATGATACTGACAGGTCATACTGACCACAACCACAATCTTGGCCAATTATCGATCATTGGGACTGGGAGATAATGCGATCACTCTATAGTAAAGGAACTTTTACGAAGAGAAAAGAGCTCTAGTAGAAGAAATCATGCTCAATTATCTACCTTTTATGAACCATAAACGCCTGGTATCCTGAACAAATCATCTATTCAGCCATTTCCTCGTCCTCGCCCTCGCCGTTGCCCCAGAGTCCCTCAATCTTGAACTCCGCCGCCCACTCCGTCACGATCTTCTTCGTGTCCACACCCGCAGCCGCAGCCGGGGCCGAACCGTCGGCGGGCGTCGTCACCACCTGCAGCACAGGAGGGTTGACCCATCCCTGGATGCGGCCGTCTCTCCAGTCCGTGATGACGGTCATCGCCGCGGCCTCCAGATTGGGCACACCACCCTTGCCGAGACGTCCACGCTTCCGCGCGACCTGCACCAAGAAGTCATGGGTCTGATCGCCCCCGGAGGGGAGCAAGGGCGGCACGCCGTAGACCTTCAGCAACTTGGCAACGAGATCTTCCGAGGTGGACAACCGCTTGAGCAGCAGAGACACGGCAGGCACCGGGTCTTCGATGTGCTTCGGGGGAACCGCATTCAACAGGATCAGACGGGCGTGCTCCTCCTGCTTCTTCTTGCCCTTCTTGCTGCTGCTCTTCTCGCCCGCGTTGGGGAAGACAATACCGGGCGAGTCGATCAGCTTGAGCTTGCTGTCCAACTTCACCTCCCGCAAGCTGGTGGTCACACCGGCCTCAGCGCCAGTCGGGCAGGCGTTGCTGGAGCCCTTGTTCATGCGGGCTGTCAGGGCGTTGATGACGGACGATTTACCGACGTTGGGGTAACCGATCACACCCACGGAGATGGATCGCTTGAGCTGCTTGCTCTGTGAATACGTCTTGAGAGCACGGAAGAGAGTCTCCGAGGTCCCCTTCACCGTCAGTTGCTTGTGGTCGAACGTGTGCGCGTTGCCCGAGCCGTTGGAGGCCTTGAGAGGCAGCG
Organism: Aspergillus uvarum CBS 121591; assembly: GCF_003184745.1. Taxonomy (NCBI): domain Eukaryota; kingdom Fungi; phylum Ascomycota; class Eurotiomycetes; order Eurotiales; family Aspergillaceae; genus Aspergillus; species Aspergillus uvarum. Next base: position 837,941 of record NW_020291298.1, on the reverse strand, counting down.
TAGGGAAGTAGCGACGCAGGTGGATTAGCCAGTCCTTGAGGACCGGAGGGGGAACGAGATCGATCTTGTTGAGGATAAGGATCAACCGCTTCGAGCCACGGTCGGCAGCCATGATGGCGCGCTCCACCTCCTTGGACCGAGTGCCCTCGGGGTCGCGGGCATCCAGCACATACAGGACCACATCGGCGGCGTCCACGACCTGCTTGAAGACCTTGTCGAAGGCTTTCCGCGAGCTCTCCTTGGAGGTCAACTGTGCTGCTAACGAGGGGGCGGCAATGTTCTCCAGGGAAGCGCCACCCTCCTCGTCCTCCATTTCCATGTCATCCTCGTCATCCTCATCCTCGTCGTCGTCCATCTCGTCGTCGTCATCCTCCTCGCTGTCGCTGTACTCGGCGGCACGAGCCCGGGCAGAAGCAAGCAGCGCGGCCATGGGGTTCGACGAATCGTCCTCGTCCATCTCGTCATCGAGGAGATCGTTTTCATCAATCGCCGCGCCAGCCTGAGCGCCCTGGTCTCCGGATTCCTTCTGTGCGGCGCGGCGTGCGCGGGCTTCCTCACGAATGCGTTCCTGCTCCTCCGCCTTCAAGCGCTTCTTCTCCTCGATCTCGTGCAGGATCTTGTCCTTGTGGGGGAAGAGATTGGGGATACCGGGGTCCTTCTTGATCTTAGACCGCCATTCGGGGTTCTAGTAGCCGTGTTAGGTGGATATAACGACCCGAAAAAGTGGTAAGAGGGTATTTACCTTCTTGGCGAGCTTTCTCATCTTGCGCTGCTTCGCCGCAGAGGCCTTTTCAATCTTGTGCCTCAAGCGGACGGGCACCCGCTTGGAGTTCTTGCCTAGGGAAAGAGTCAGTTTCTGCGAGGGCAGAAAATCAGTGCAGGAGCAAACCTACCGAGCTTGACCATCTTGAAGAATCTGGGCAGAGATCAAATCACAGACACAAAGAAGCGATCAAGGCCGAGCAAATTGGTCTGCGAGGCCAGCGAAAATCGAGTCGCTGCGGACAACAATTTTGTGCCGCCAAGATTTGACGCTAAGATAACCGGCCCCAAGTTTGGCCGATCTCCGAGCCTCTGCGCCTCTGTTTCCCGCGCGGGACAATCACCTAATCAATCACTTATCTCCCATCATCACGGTAGATTTACTTCTTCGGCTTATTCCCCTCACTCGTTCGCAAAGGACTGTGTCCGCTCCTTACTTCGCTCTATCCTACAGCTTCGCTCTGAAGGGAACCTCTGTTACTGCTTACAGCACCCCCCTCCACTCTTCTGCATTACCAGTCCGCTGTCCTACTTCGGACCCCGCTCTTATCATGTCTAACTCAACCGGCTCTTTCTCTGCCCCTCCGCAAATCCTCACCTTCGACGGTCTGCTTTCCGACTTTGACGGCACCATCGTCGACTCAACTGATGGTAAGTCCTCTCGGAAAGTTTGCTATAAATTTATTTATGATTTGCATTCTCGCCCCGTCGCACACTGGAACCTCGATCGATCGAAACTGACGCTCTGATCCTTCTCTGTTCTCCCCCGCACCAGCGATCGTGAAACATTGGCACAAGTTAGTTCAGTCCAGTCTTTTATACAACACTCCCAAACCGCAACCCGTATCACTTTTTCTCCATCGCTAACCGTGGCGAAATTTCGCCCTTGACAGAATTGGCGCGGAGTTAGGCGTCGACCCCGCGACGATCCTGGCGACCTCACACGGACGCCGAAGCATTGATACGCTGCAGCTGTATGACCCGACGAAGGCCAACTGGGAGTGTAAGTCTCTTGTCTTTTCCGATTGTACACGCACGCCATTACACAGTTCAGATTGAACTCCTTGAGGCCTACCCAAGCAACACACGATCTCCTCAACAACACACAGGCCCTTCTTTGCTGTGAATGCCCATCAAAAAAAGAAAAGCACAACCGAGCAGCGCTGACAACACCACAGACGTCAGCTACGTTGAGGGTCGTATTCCTCAGGAGTACGGGTCCGACGCCGTTGAGATTCCCGGCGCGCGGTCCCTGCTGTCAGCGTTGGACGAGGCGGGCGCTCGCTGGGGGGTGGTGACATCCGGAACGCGCGCCCTGCTCGAGGGCTGGCTGGGAGTGCTGAACCTGACGCACCCGGACGTGCTGGTCGTGGCCGAGGACGTCGAGCTGGGCAAGCCCGACCCGCGGTGCTATCTCTTGGGTCGGACACGATTGGGTCTGGAGCATTCGCCCGCGCTGGTCGTGCTGGAGGATGCGCCCTCGGGAATCAAGGCGGGCAAGGCGGCCGGGTTCACGGTCATTGCGTTGACGACGACCCACACGCTGGAGCAGCTTCAGGCGGCCGGAGCGGATGTGATCATCGAGGACCTGCGCAGCATCAGTGTCAAGAGCGTGGTGGATGGTCGGATTGAGCTGGAGGTCCGGAACGCCTTCCAATGAAGCATAGATGCGTCGGATAGAAGGATAGAAAGAGGGCTAGACTCGTTCGGCATTGGAAGTAGTAGTGGCTGACCCACCCCCGCTCCTCGATGAAGATTTTCTTTTTGGTGATTTTTCTGATACCTGCTGCTGTATCTGTCAAGCCAAGATCTGCTTTCCACCTTCGATAGACACAGACCTTACAAGATTTGCATTGTACATATTTACTATCATAGATAGACAAGACTAGATTAGCCAGCAGCCAGCCAGCAGCCAGCCAACTACCCAGCATACATACCAGATAACACTCAGAACCAGACCCGATGCCCATGCAGTCATAGATCTAAGCAACACGCACCCTACATCCTACTCTTGGGGCCGAAATGTACTCTGACCCGCCTTACCCCAGCCAGCAAACACAGAATACCAAAAAGATGAATAGACATGGTATCATGCCCATGTACAATACCCATGAATTCCTCGCCAGACCCGACCCAGTAAAAGTAGGTATTCCGCACCACCAGGCCTCATCGTCCCAGGCTAGACTCGACGACCGCCGATCCAGACCATACCGCTTCCAAGTTCCATAAGCTCCACACTACGTAGTCACTCGAATGGCCTTGGAGGAACCTACTATTGACTTTATGATACAAATCATGACTACTAGTTAGCTTCCACCACAGAGCACCATAAGCCCTGAGAGATAAGTCCGAAGGTCCCTTAACCACGCTCACTTCATACCTTCGAACCAGAGAAAGGTAACCCAGGTCCTAGCTCTTGAGAACCAGTAGAACCCCATCCCCATGGTATACAAGCAGAGGCCAGACATATCCAGAGAGTCAACACCATTCATTGAGGCAAAGTATCCAGCCTGCCAGCTATCAGATCCCGTAAATCCATCCAGAAGGGTACCTAAAGTCAGTCCTCCTTGCATACCCCCATACTCCGCCTATAGACATAGTACATACAGTACAATGGATCCAGAGCCCAACAGGCAGCCTAGTCTACACCATCCAACCGGCCCTGAGGGAGGAGAAAACCTGATAGTATCTCCCCCCATGTACCGCTACCCTCCCCAGTCCTGTACCCAGCTACCTACCTTACTGTAGTACTCAAGACCCTACACATTGAATAAAGGTAGTCTAGAAGCGAAGGGTCTAGACTCGTCAACTGCGCCTCTATGCCCTACTTCACTAAAGAACAATCAGAACAGGTTTCGGTGGCAGTACGGCTTTGGCTCTATGGATCAATTTCCGGCCAGGCGGTGGGGACGGGTGTTGCAGCGGGATATGCTGCTCATGCGGTCCTGGCTTTTTAGTCTTGTATGGGCTGTACTGTCGATGTAGAGTCCGTTGTGGATGGAGATGTGGATGTAGATGGGAGGGAGATCTGGGTTTCGTGGAAGTTAACTTCCTTCGTTTTGGTTGTGAGCGTGGTGGTACAGTATGAGAGATATCTTTGAGCCAGCCATTGGCATCTCTAAATAAGAAGGGTATTGGGTATAAAGACGATGCGATATAGGGTTTGATGTTGGGGAATGTAGGAGGAGAAATACCTAGCTTTGATAGAGCGAATCCGTGGAGAAGGATTCCGGGCATATAGTTTGAATGCAATGCTCAATTGCTGCCAGTAGCTAATCTAGATATCGCTGGTCTACTACCGGTAGGTATCAATCAGGGATGTTGTGGCAAACGATGTCCAGTATGACTGAACTAAGTCGAGCCCAGGATGTCTATCCTGTCAGTACCCTGCCACCAGAGAGATACATAAAAGGGGCTGGCCATAAAACCCTCCTCCTTAAACTAGTGGCAAAATCACCAACTGCAACAAGATATCCCATAACACCCGCTATGCTACTCCGTACACCTTCTGCTATAGACCATAGACCATAGACCACGAAGCCAGAGCAGACCACATCCCACATCCCACAACTCACATCCAAGCCCTCCGTACCCACAGAAGAACCCCAGCACGCTATCCTGACAACAACCAACACATCTTGATGGCCACCAGAACAGTAACAGTGGCAATTGGCATCCGAACCAGCCCGCCCCTCGCCCCGCCTCCCAGGTGAAACGTTTGTCTTCTGTGGCAAGGATAACTTCGTGGCCACTACAGTCCGGAGTACATACACATAAAACCTGGAATTTGGGAGCTTAGCGCGATGACGACCCCGGATCATGCATGTATATGAAGTGGTTGTTTCGTCTACTCAGACTACCTTCGGGCTAATTTGGTTTGGTTGTTGTTCGGACAACGGGATTATTCTTGGTTGACTGCCGGGTAGGTATGATTGGCTTTGTTCTCTGGTACATGTGCGCAGGAGGTAACCATGCTCGTTGGTGTGGGATAGCTATGGGATTAGTCTGGAGAAGGTAGGCTACGGAGTGACTTTACTTGGCAGAACTGTGCATGTACATGTACATAGCCCCGCTGGAACACATTGTCCCGTTTCACAGACAGCTCTTACTGTCACAACTGCAGCAGCAGCAGCAGCAGCAGCAGCAGCAGAAGAAGAGGAGGGGGCGACGAGTCTTCGTACGGAGGAAGCGAGTACTGTACCTACGCTTCCCAAAAATTCTCCACCTCGAAACCCCCAAACGACACCTCCCGTCGGGATTGGCTAGACCAGAAATATCCTTACCGGTAGGTAGGAGGGAGCAAGTCTCTTTCATCCGGTGTCTCGGGAACCTCCATGGGATTGTTCGCATTGGACACCGAAAGCCCGAACGAAAGACTTTTGCCCTTCCGCAGTGATGATGGCTAACCACGGAGTAGCCAGCGGTGAGCCGTGAACTACCTGCATCTAAAGGCAGGAAAAGAAAACTACCGGGATTGAAAGCTTTCAATTCCGAGGGAGAAAGAGCGGACAAACACAGAGAAGAAACCCGAGTGATTTTCCCGATGAAGAATGGCAAAATATTGTCCGACCACTGGTGGTTCATCTTCACCGACATGGAGGAACGTCGCCCTACCGTGACAGATCCTATCCATTGGAGCGGAATAGGAAGTTCTCCAGAGTGTAATCGATGCAATAAATCATCAGATTAAGTTAAACGGCTGACTGTTGGAATTTGGTCGTCGCAAGCGTGCTCACCGACAAAACTAGAGAGTGAGGATCCGGAGATGTATCATGTATGTATGCGCGTTTGTTTTCCTCCTCCTCCGCCACCCCACCCACCCACAGATGGGTCCATGATTTGCAAGAAGCCCTCTCTGTAGGTTTCTGTGTCCTGGAAAAAGAAAAAGATGGGGGGTTTTCAAAAGAAAACGAGCAAACCACCAGCAACAGACATCGGTCTTATTGCATGGTGGCTGCCGCAGTGCACTCTCGCACCAGCCGTTACCGACTCCGTACAAATGTTCAATTGTGGCTCGTCTAGACCGAATACCGTAGTTCCCAGTCCGACTGGATGCGGAGACGCGGTTTTGTTTGTTGCTGCAGACAAGGCTGTCCGACGTAGACCGAGACTGAAACGCGATAAGCTATGTTAGAATCGAAACGAACCTACCGGTATATCCTAGGGTCACCCGTTTGAGAGGTACACGAGCAGAGTCAAACCAGCAGAATCTTCGGTACAGCTTCCAGGGAAGCTAAACATCAGATGGCCAGAAAAAAACAAAAAGAGACATGTCTCCTTCTTGCCGGCGATGTTCGCACAATGGCAAGTCCCAAGAGATTCTGCCTCGTTGACCGAAGAGGCAGATCAGGTTCTGGAAAACAGACATGTCGAATTCGCAGACGAGGTTCGTGTGGATCGTCATGATCCCTGCTGCAGCTCCCGGGCTGGAAGATCGAGCCGAGCTTTCTCAGCCGAGAGAGCCTTCAAGCTGTGTCTGACGCCCTCTGCAAGGGATGGAGCTCGCTTCCCTGGAGGTGATTTTTTTCTTCCCTCTTGCTCCCTGGAAGACACAACTTCCTGGAGGCTTCGGCGGGACCGTATACCGCAGAATCCACAATAGCGATGGCTGATCGGGTCGAGAAGCTTGCCATCCGGAAATACTAGGTTCGCAGAAGAGAAAGCGACCACCGAGCAAGAGATCAAAACAGGGCTTTGATTGTTACAGCAGCATTGCTTCAGGCAGCAATGAATTGATTGGAATCGCCTGGTGCCATCGTCCGCCAAGCGTCACCAAAACATTCACCGTTCTGGTCGAAATTGGAACTAAACAAGGGACTCCTCAGGAATAGCGGCGGCCACCCTAAAGCGCTGAACAGAGTCGTACAGTCACAAAGTGATAGAAACCGAGATGCCTGGGTCTGGAGCAGGGATAGTAGGACGATCGTAGGGCCGTGGCCTATGGATCGAGCCGTGGTGGCGAACTGACAAATCCTAGGATTGCTTTTTTTTGTGGCTGTCTCCCTCAGAACATGACACGATCCTGATACGATCTAGCCAGGTTAGCCAGGTATCTGAGTTTGGAGCTGATGTGAGTTTAGTGGAGGGGTGATAAGTTTCTGGTGGTGTGGTGATGTGGTAAACTCAGGTAAGTTTGCACTACTGCAGCAGCTTCACTCCTAAGTCCACCAAGCTAAACACTGCCTCAGGGCTAAGGCAACGCTAGGATAGTCAGGTGGTGTCGATCGCAGTGGCTGATGCTACCAGACTGAGCTTAGCTTACTCTGACCAGTCAGCACCGCCACTTCATGCACTGTGGCGCTGCAGGGACGGCTCAAGTTGCACCAACGGACACACCACCAGGCATTCAAATGTCGGTTCATGCAAACAAGGAGGATGAGGAGGTGCTGATAGCTTGCCATCACATCACACCCAAAGCTCGAGCCCGTTGCTTTTGCGTGGACTTTTCGTCCACCGTCTTCCTTCTACAATTCTTCCATCAACCCCTGATAGAAAATGATTGCCGCATGCTAAAAGTGCCGACCGGCAGGGCTTGAGAGCCAGCCTAGTCTCCTTGGTCGACGGCGGACGCAATGAGCAATGATCAGACCCAAGGGAATGGAAGCGCTTGAGGGTTGAACTGTCCGGGTGGTGGATTACAGGCAGTAGAGGAGGATCCCCCGGTGCCAAGTCAACCTTATACCCAGACAGGGATGCTCCCATGTCATTCATGAGGAGGGGATCGACCTGCGGGGCCCAGTCGAGCTTACGGGCTTGGTGAGATTCGCGTCAAATGAGGCTTCCCGGAAGGGCGGGCTGTAGTGCAATCGACGCTCCTCACTATGGCACACGCACCCCCCTCTGTCCAGGTATTACAGAAAAATCACATCCATGCACCGAGGATCATCGGGGATTTTATTTCCTTTTTCTGCATCCACTTGCAGCAGCTTTGCTCCCCTTTCCAGGGTCCATATTTTGAGAGTCCCCTCTCAGTCGGTCGACAACGGCCTCTGTTCGATCCCATTGATCCTTAGCAAACCACTGGGGAAGGGATCTGTACGGATGCTTGCGGGATCGCCCTCAGGGAGGGGGGGGGGGGGTTATTGCAGACAGGATAATCCCCCCCCCCCATGCCCCCGGAAAATCTGCCTCCGTTGTAGATGGAGGGATTGTTGGCCAGCTCCTAGATGTGATGCATGGTGTTGCCCAGTGCTGGTTGGTCCAAAGACTAAGTTACTCAACATGAACCCCCCACCCTCTACTTCAAATCCATCACCCATGCTAAGTGGGTAGGTCAATGTAATCTGGAGCACACTTTGAGTGGCCTGAAACGCTTATCGCGACAAGTTCACCGAAGAGCTGCATCCCACACGTGAACCCGCAAGAACCAGTGCAGGTTTAATGCAATCCCCGGTCACCCTAGCGGAGTCCGGGAGGAGCTTGCAAGCAACAGTCAGGAGCTATGACGGTGGACATAATGAGATTTGACGACCTCTCCGTCCACCGTCCGTACTGTGCGTACTGACGATCTGTTGCTCCGGAATCAAGTTATTGGTGTCCGCCCACGTTTCGAAGTTCCTTCCAGAGCCCGCAGTCTCTATGAAAGCACGCCGTATTCCGTAGAGAAGCATGCGCAAAAAAGTAGGACTTGGCTTTAGATAGTTTTGGGAGCGCTTCCAGAGACTCTATTGTGGAATCAACATAATGGATGCAGTGATCGCCCATGGGATCGCGATTGAGCATTCGAACCTGGAAACGTTCTAACTGTCAAAGGAACCAGTGTCTCCAAGATCATCGCATACAGACCGAAAGGGCTCAATAACCTCATAGAAGCAGCAGCAGCAGCAGCAGCAACAGAAGAAGAACAGGGTGGTGACCCATGCACACATGGCATGCATGCATATGTATATCAGATGGGCGAATCTTTGGAGCCGTAAGTAGTTACGGATACAGTACGGAGTAATTCACTGGTTGCCCATCGAGCACCGGTGTGGCGAGAGCGCATATGATGGCGTTCGAACTAAGAAGCCCCTAACATGACCATGAAAAATGGAAAGGCTGTGAGCAGCTTCAGGTTCTCCAGTGACTACGAATTACTGGAGGCAGGTAAGCCCATGAGATTGATTGACGCGCGGGCGCTTCTTCGGACTGCATACCGAACTGGCGCCGAAATGGGAAGGAGCATGTTTTTGAGTCCCGAGTCGTTTTTGACAGTCTGCCACAGGCAAGAACGGGCCGCTGTCTGGGAGCACATTCTTTAGATGGGAAGAATGTTGGTATTGAGCTCAACCAACCCATTCACTTCCAATTCGGAAGTAAGCTACTGCCATTCGAAAGGAAGGGGCAGGGAAGGGAAGTCGAAACTCGTTCGTTGTTCGAAACCCACCGATCCCTGAGGCTGATCGACGGAGGATCTGTCGACTATTGGATTGCGGTGGGGCCTTAGGCTGGTTGAGCTGCCACGCTGTTGTAACTTGCAGCAAACACACCCCCAGTATTGTTAATCTTCAAGTCTGATCTGCTTTTAGTGCTGACTTTCCTGAGGTGTCTCCCTCCATTGCTACCTTTCGAGCTACTCTAGTGCTGACCGGGGTGGTCGGCCTTTGCAGATCCAGGAACTCCAAGCTCTTCTGACCCAGGAACCTTGCGGGAAGGGAGAAAAAGAAGGTTGACAGGCAGGTCCTGGAGATCCGTGCCAGCTGCTTTCTGGTTCTGGTCCTGGTCCTGGTCCACCCAAACGGAACAATGAAGGTTATTCACGCCATTATGCCAATGCGCAGTCTCACTTTTGCTGCATGCAGTAAACGTAGGCCCCAGAAAACGCATTGACTCAATGCTTCCTTCTGGTCGGCCACTTCCCCGCTTGATTGTTTCGCCATTGTGAGTTTTCGAGGAAGTGCAAAGGATGGGACAAAGTAGGCGTGCATACCGTACTGACATCCTGTACCGTGGGTGTAAATAAGTATTGCGGATGTACAGTACAGTACAGTACCGAGGCTAAACGTAATAAGTGAACCTTGACCCAGACAGAAGCCATCATCACATCATGCCCATCATGCTTTTGCGGTAACCCGACAGGAGGATTGCCATCATGTGATGACAGCCTGAGCCTAAGTACTGGACTAGGCTACGGTAGACGTGCTGGTTGTGAATCATGGGCCAAGTGTGCTTAGGGTTTCATATGATAGGACCCCAAGGGTTTGCTTCTTTTCTTCTTAAGATCATCAAATATCAATCGGAAGTTGGGGGGTCTCCCGGACAAGAGAGGATCTTCGGACCGCTGGGAAACTAAACCGGATCCAGAATATGTACTTTAGTGTAAGTACGGTGAATCTTAAGCGCCGCTTGGGACAAAACCATGGACCGCACCCCCGATTCTCCCCCCCCAAAGTCCCCGTGATCGCTGCATGGCCCAGTAGGAACAAACCCTGAGCTGGGCCCCCATCCACCACATACCTACGGAGTACTCATATCTTGGTTGTGCCAGACTTTCCCTCAGGCTACCAACTGACTCTATTCAGCGCCGGACCCACTTGAGGGGTCGTGACGGTCTTGTCGAAAGTTGCTTTTCCTCAGCACGGTAAGACGTGAGACGTGACGTTGCAGCTCTTCCTGCACGGAGGGTGAGCAGCAGCAGCTGCTGCTGCTGTTGCTGCCTCAGCTAGTATCATCTTGCTAACCATGGAGGAGGGCGCAACTGGAACTGCTACAAGCAATGGTCTTTATCGGCAGATGGAACCCCTACCCCTGGTAAGAGCTAAAATCGGCCCTTAGTGTTAGTGGCGCTAATGCAGGAACTGACGAAAGTCCAGGGAACGCTCCTAACTCAGCGTACGGATGAGCGCTCTACACAGTTTTCGCACCTCCAGTCATGTTCTGAATCATGAGTCCCGGGGCAATGGGCCAGACTGTCAATTCGAGCTGACACAGGAGCTTAATCGGTCAAACTTTGACTGGAATCCAGAGTTTGAATTCCCCGGGAAGCGTTGGGGGGAAGGTTTGAATGTCGAGATGAGGCGATTGTGCGGAAGGGGCAGAACAAGTAATCCGTGGTTCACCCAAAGGCCCCGGGCCCGAGTGTGGTACGTAGGGCTCTGAGTCTGCGGGCTGTGATCTAAGGGGGAGGAACACACTCAACAAACTTAGATCTCTGCCAAGCCATCCAACAGTTAGGTGACTAGGTAAATTTCACACACACACACACACACACTCATAACATGAGAAGAACAATCGTACTCCAAGGCGCAAAGAGGGGTCAGGCCAATAGTCTGTTCGCATTTCTGGCACGGGCGAGAGCATCAACATCATCAGCCTCTTTCTAGGGAAAGAGGGAATTCGATCTATCTGGGGCGCCCTCTTCTTCCGGCACCGCTCGGACGGATCTGACGATAACGAGGAAAGAAAAAGCAATTGAGCATCCTCAGGCTGAGGCACAGGTTGCATCGTGGACCCATTCCTTCGTCTCCGTACGATCGGCCTGGCGATAGCGACCGATCCTGAGCCTAGAAAGATAGGTAGACCAACCGTCACCGCCATGGCGGAGGGGGGAGTTGATTTTACTCTGCTGAGACCCTCTTGGCAACTTCCGGTTCTTTCTGTCTCAATTGATCTTCTGAAGCAGAAGAAGAAAGAGGAGGGGGGGAGGGGTGGCACCTGTAGGCTTCGGAAGCGATAAGTTAATACTTGTCGCTACACATACTCAAGAACGGAGCCCATAAAGTACAAGTACGACTGTCAGGAGTACTGTAAACTACACAGTACAAACAGTATCCAGGGATATCCGGAACTGACTGCCTTCGCCTCGCTCTGTTTTGCTCTTCTGGAAACCACCAGGGAATGGGGGGGATGCCAGCCTTGAAGGGTGAGTTATTTTTAAAAAGAATGGTACGGAGACACAAGAGAAAGAGCGAGCGGGCAAACCGCGGAGGCAGACTCCTGAAGGCTGAAGGGCTTCGTACTCGTAGGCAGCTTGGTAGAAATGTGTACGCCCAGCCCGCCACCCCCTTAGGTAGCAAGCGCTTTGCTCTCTGGGTGTCTCTTGGGGGGGGGGGGAGGGGCGGATGGTAAGTTGGGCCTGGAGCTGGAGCTGGAACTGGAAAATAAAATCAAAGAATAAATTCGGGCAATCCCTCCCCCGTACGGTACCTGGTAATGGGTTCGTTATCCGGCCAGCTCGGCTAGTCCCGAAGGGGCAGGCACTTGCTCCATCTGGATCCTCGGTATCCTCCGGCTCGTAGCTGGGCGATTCAGTGGTACAGCATTGTTGATCAGGGATAAGATGAATTAGAAGTTAATGGGAGCTGATGAAGACAGCAACCATTACAATCATTCAACAATCGATGGTGGAAATGAAAGAAAAAGAGAGAAATGAGGAAAAAAGTAAAGAGCAGGCTGCACAAGAGACTTTCCAGCAGGGTTAGGATTACAATACGGCTCTGTTACTAGTTGAGCCGGCCCAGGCTTGAATCTTGGTGTCTTTTTTTTTTTTTCTCTCTCTTCTTTTTTGCACCTTTGCACCTTTGCAACTCCAGCCAGTTCCGGTTGGGCGATCGCCAATCATCAGTCTCCCCTCCACACCTTCTGTCGACTGACTCCATTCACTGCCAACCAATCCCAACTGAGCAAAACTATGGAGCTGGTCAGTCAGTCAGTCAGTAAGTCACTGCACTGCACTGAGCTCTCTCTTTCTTTCTGTCCCTCTCTGCTTGTACCAACTCTGTACTGTCTTGTCTTGTCTTGTCTTGTCTTGTCTTGTCTTGTCTTGTCTTGTCTGTTTCGTCTGTAATTGTCTGTCTCTGTCTCTGTCTTGTCTCTTGCTCTCTTGTCTTTCTGCTGCTGCTGTCTTTAGCTCTGCCTCTGTCAATCCAATCCATTCCATCCTCTGCTTTCTTCTTGTCTCTTTTTGTTTTTTCCCTTTTGTCCCTGTCCCAATCGTCACTCTCTCAATTTCTTCCCTTTTCCCTTCAAACTTCACCTCACCTCTTACTCTCCTTTTCCTCTTTCAGTCATTCATTTTCACCATTTTTATTCTTGCTTTTCCCAGTCAGCTTAGTCGCTCCCTCCTTTTTCCTTTTCTGTGTTTCCTCATCGGACATAATAATTATACCTTCCTTGATCCTCTTGCGTTTTGGCTGTCGCCCCCCCCCTCATCCTCATCCTCCTTCGTCGCATCCACCTCCACTATCTCCTCCTGGGCTACTCCTCTTACACTCTCTGACAATTGTTTTCTTTTTTCCTATTTTACACGAAAATCCACAGATCGACTGCAAGTATAGGATTATATACTCCCCGCTACTTCCAGTCTACTCGTTCCAATCATTACCGCCACTTCATCTCTTATCCTCGTCCTTTAAGATCCGATCTTCCCGCCCTATCCCACATCTATTCACCCCTCCTACTCCTATCCAGTATCGTCATCAGTCAGTCTTTGGTGGTCCAATTGTTCAATGACCAAGTCCCTGTCCTCGTCATAGTTGCAGCTCCGTTGGCAGCAGCTTGTCAGGAGCCCTCGAACACTTGGTCACCAACACCGCATCGCATCGCACCGCACCGCACCGCACCGCGTTCCACCCCATCCCAATCAGACTACTCCCCCATACAAGACCACCCTTCTCATATCCTCCTTCCTCGCTCATCTCTCCTATACTTCCTCGTCCGTCAATATGAATTACCTTCATCACACATACGCCTTTACGGGCATTCCAATGGATCACCAACCGGTAGCCTTCGATCCGACAATGACCCATCCTTCCATGATGCACCCGATGGATGGCTACCTCTACCCACACCCCCCGTTCGACATGGTCGATTTCTATCACCAGCCTATCATGGACTACGACGAATACGCAGAGAACCTCTCGCGTCCGCGGTTGACCAAGGAACAGGTGGAGACTTTGGAAGCCCAATTCCAAGCCCACCCCAAGCCCAGCAGCAATGTCAAGCGTCAATTGGCGGCGCAAACGAATCTCAGCCTCCCCCGTGTAGCGGTTAGTGGCCTTCAATGGTGAAACAAAACTTTGGGGGAAGCTTCGAAGCTAATGAGTATTTAGAACTGGTTCCAGAACCGTCGGGCAAAGGCGAAGCAACAGAAGCGACAAGAAGAATTCGAGAGAATGCAGAAGGCCAAGGCGGAGGCCGAAGAGGCTGCCCGGGGGAAGTCAGACAACACAGAGACATCATCCGAGTCGATTCAAGACTCCAAGACCAAGAGCGATGAGGCACACGAAGATACCCCCAAGCCATCGACCGAAAAGCCCAGCGAGCGGGCAAAGACGACCTCTTCCTCTTCACGGTCCAAGCACCAGAAGACAAGGAGTGAGTCGGCCCGAGAGGCCACTTTCGCGTCTCTACAAAGAGCATTGAACGCTGCTGTTGCGGCGCGCGATCGGTACAGTCAAGACGGGGACAACAGCCATCCGGCTAGCGTGGATGGGTCGGTATCTCCTACCACAACCTTCGCGGCCAACCCTCGAAGTGATAGTCACGATGAACACGGAGTCAGCTCGGGTGATCTGAGCCCTTCGTATGCACAGACGACGCTTCCCTGGGAGCCATCTCAGACCTCTCTGGACTTTGTAACGGCAGGTGACGAGTCGCTGACGATTCCCACCCTTGAAAGCCCCCACGGTATGCAACTCCACTCTGAAGATTGGGCTGGTCACATGCATTCGTCGACCAAGCCAACCTCAGGGTACCGATCGGCTAGTGATGCGGAAGCTTCCTACAATACGGTTCAATATCCCATCCATCAAGACCTAGAGTTGTCCCGACGGGGCTCGTCAGACGAGCTCGCTGATAGCTTTGAAGGTATTGGGATCAACACTCCGCAAGGGTTGTCGCAGCTCGTTCACGGGGCCGACCGAGCTTCGTGGAGAGAGGCAAGCAAGGAACTTGACCTGGCTGCTCGCAGAAAACGCCCGAGGCCTGCTGCGATTGGTACCTCTAGATCTTCGTCTATGCTCTCAAACTCGTCGGCTATGTCACCCACAGGGAGACTTCCTGGTTACGGTAGCATGAGACACTCGAAATCGGCGCAAGGACTCAACTCTCGTTACGCAGGAGTGAGAAAGGCGTGCGCCGCACAACGCTCGCCTCTCAACCTTTCGACTTTTGCCGAAGCGGGTTCTCTCAATTCCAAAGCCGAAATGTCATCAATGTTGCAACCCACGGTGACCGCGGGTGGATTGGCACCCCCCACACCTCTGACCCCGGAGGATCTGCATCACCTGCTTCCGAACACCCCTAGTGATGCAGGCTACTGTCTGTCGGCACAACCGACCAGCCAGCTGTTTCCCACGACGCAGCCGATGCAGATCAACATCGCCTCTCCTCCGGCGACACCGTTAGCAGTGGATATGCTTTCCGGGTATCCATATCACGGGGGAGCTCCGCCAATGTCGGCTCCCGCTCACTACAACTCTTTCCATGACTACACATCATGTGAGACCTCAATGACAGGCAGAAGCTGGCCCGATGCGACCTCCATGTCATCCCCTGAAGCTTCTTTCCAAAGTCCCTGCCAAGTCACACCGCAGCCGGACATGGCTCCGATGTCGTATGACAACAGCGGTGAACATGTTTCCGTGACGGATTCTCCGTCGTTGATGTACGCGACTACCGATGTGGACATGCCCATATCAGCTGCGCTGGGTGGCGACTCGAAGCCTCGGGAGTTCATCTATGAGTTCCCTGAGCAGCAGGAGGCCCAGCGATATGGCGCACAACAGCTTCCTTCGCAGAAACCAGAGGCATACACATTTGCGAACAACAAAACCCCGAATGACTTCTGATTTATTGTTTTGGTTGGAATTGTGCGAATAATAATACCCCCACCCAGCTCACCAGTCACATGTACCTATTTCCACCCTGCGTTTTATCTTCCGACAGGGCCATGACTGGTCTCGTTTGACTTTCTTCTTCTCTGGAACCCTTGTTGGCATTACATATATCCTCCAGGCCACGTGTGTTTGATTCCAGGAGCATTCCCCCCCCCTTATCTTTGAGCCAAGGGTAGATTTATAACCTCTTGTATTGGGAACAAGCATGTGAAAGTTTTGGAAGCGGCTGTTCTTTTTTTTTTTTTTTTTGTGTGCGTGTGTTAAACATCTGGACATTTGGAGGCATTGGTTCACACCACCCTGTCACGTAACTACTACTACTACTACCACTACTTACTGTAATACATATAATCTGGAGGGGTGATGAGGCAGGTGTGTTTTGTTGCTGCAGAGGCAGAACTGACACTATGCGCCGAGTCTCTCGATTGAACAAACCAAGAACGAAGAAATCCATTCTGATTCTCGTAGTGACGCATAGTAATACCTCTACCTCATCCAAGCCCACCCACCCTTCACCCCAAACAAAGAAGCAGCCTGCTGTATGCGCAGGGTTCCGCCCAGCGCCACCGATTCCCTCACAATGTAGTATGACAAAAAAAAAAAAAACCGTAACCACAAACCCAAGACCCTTTACCCCATAAGAAAAGAAGAAAAGAAGGAAGAATGCCGCCAAAGGCAGAGACCATCGTCCTCGCTCTGCCGTTCAAAAACCTCAGCCCATCCTACCTACTACCCAGTAACAAATCAAATCCCCAGCATGATAACGAGTATCTCCCCCCCCCCCTGCATAAATCAGAGACAGCAGAGGGGGAGAAGATGCCATCCAATCTCTTCATTCCCTTGGAAGCAAGCGTTTCCCCAGGGGAGCTCGAGTAGCCCGAGTACTAGATAGGGGCCGGGGGAATTGACCCCGCGCTAACCAATAGGACCGGTTTTTGTTATCTTTCTTTATAGAAGGTCGTGGTCTGGATGAGGCCTGGATGGTGTTGGACGGCATGGGAGAGCTGCTGCAAGCGTGGAGACATTCATACTGTGTTACCGTATCTCTACCGCCGCATGGTGTACAAAGGCACGAGAGGTCTGACCTGATCTATTCCCTGCGGGATTTTGTAGTCGGGCGTGATGTTGATGTTCTGCGGTGGTTAAACGATGACACACCAGAGATCATTTTCGACATGGGGGCGACAACAGACCAGGGGTCACGGGCGGATGAATGAGCTGGGTAGCGAGCTCAGTGCAGGAGGCAAGACTTGCCTACTAGAAAGAGTAATCATTGGGGAAGACTTGTAGATGCAGGCATGAATGGGTGGAATGAGTCACGTGCCGTGCCTGGCGGCTTATAGACTACACTTCGTGATCCCCAAGTTAGTCCGATTTACTCATCTACAGCCATCACAACTATAATCAGAAGGAACCTCAACTCGTGTAAAACGGGGGTAGTCAAATTAGTAATCACCGAAACTGTGAAGGCTGTACGTGATCTGCATACCATAGACACATAGAAGAATAACCATAAGACATATGACGAAGAGACAAAGCCGATATCTGTATGCAAGATAAGACAGGAAAAAAAAAAGCCACAAGGTCATGATAAGGATGCCCGGATGAAATCGTTGTCAAATAAAAGCACTGTAAGATAGATCGGAGTAGAGTGAGACAGATAACCATCAATGCAAACATAACAGGGAAAAAGAAGATCATCCAATGTAGGAAACGCGAACGAAACAATATCCCGGAGCTGACAACACCGAGCCCAAGAGCAGAAACAAATGATTTACCGCCATCCCATCTGACCACCCCTCTATCCTAGACATATGAAATCCATGCACAATCTCCATATTCGTGACTACGGAACTCAGCTTCAGATTCTTGCAAAACCACCATTGGGGAACAAAGAAAGGAACAAAAACATGACAGGGTATAACAAAGGGTATAGACAAGAGAAAAACGCAGATTATCATTAGCCATTATCCAGGGGCAAAGGATAATAGAGAGCAGGAATGAAATGGGGTATGTCAGATACAACATCATGGGATAGGGAGAAGGTCAGATCGGATCAAGCAGGACTCAAACTCATAAAAAAACCGAATAATGCGTCTCTTTCTCGAATGTCAACAGCATCTTGCAGAAAAGACCCTGCAAACGCCCCCATCGTGGACTAACGCCAGCTAGAGCCTCTATCAATTTCAATATCCAGACCATCCGAGGGGAGTGCCGGATTGACCAGGCTGCGAATGTCCCGGTTGCATCGGGCCGCCAGGTGCCGGAGGCCAGCCGGACATCGCTCCACCGGGACTCATCCCCATAGCCATGCCCTGTTGCTGTGGAGCTCCAGCCATGTACTGTTGACCTGCTGGACCCTGCGTGGAAGGATATATGGCCCGTGCGGCAGGTATACCTGGATACTGTACAGCGGTGACTCCAGGGAAAGGCATGGCTGCCATTTGTTGCTGCTGAGGTGTTTGCGGATGCATTGGGAACGGATGCGGCATCGGAGGTGCCGAAGGCCGAGCTTGATTGCGGGGCGACTGAGAGGCATGTTGCTGGGGAAGAGAGTGCGCGAGTGGCGACGGAGACTGCTGAGGGTGCATCTGGGATGGGAACTGCGGCATTGCTACACCCTGCGGGCCAGCGGCAGAAATGGGCGATGGCTGAGGTTGCGGAGGCGGCTGACCCCACATCTGCTGCGGCTGGGAGGGATACCCGTAAGGACCTGGTGGCTGTGGCGTTCCTGTAGGTAGGGCAGGATTCGAACGTTGGTGCATGAGTTCTGGACGGGCTGCAGGGACAGCTCGAGCAGGCGACTGCGCTACAGGCGGCTGCTGATGGGCAGTTGCAGATTGGAAGCCCGGCTGACTAGATATCATGGGAGGCTGATGGGGAAGCATCGCTTGTGGTGGCTGAGCTTGACTAATCACACCGGTCGAAGGCATCTGGGGCGACTGCATTGGCTGGGAGGCTGCCGGGGCCGCATCCAGTGGTCCAGGTTGCGAAGGCGCGGCCGAGGCGGTGATCTCACGCTGCTTGGAATAGAAATCTTCCAGTCCTTTCTGCCGATAGCTGCGCTGTTGGGTCAGAACCTTGTTGAAATCAGCGGTGTGCGAAGCTTGATTTAGTATTTCCGCAGCTGTACTTGGCTGTGACCGGTCTTGGTAGGGCTGGCCGGTCATCTCCTGACGGGGTCGAGGCATGCTGTTGTACTCCCTCAGACGTGGGTCATCAGTGGTGGTCGCCATGTGGATCATTGGGAGCTGCTGCGAGAGTGAGACCGACGGCGGTGCGCCGATCGTCATGCTGCTCGGCACAGCCTCCAGCGCGTTGCTGTAGATGACATCGCCATGAGTCAAGGTGGGCAAGAAGTTGGCGGCGCCCGCTGCCTCTGCTGCCGCAGCATCGCGTGCTTTGGTACTACCACCGGGGCGTTTTTCGCCTGCGAGATCGTCCTCCGTGAATCCCTGTTTTCGCGCTTTGCCCTCCCAGTAGTCATCACGTACCCGTCGTCCGTTAACAATGACGCGGCTGCCGAACTGGCGGAACATGGACTTGGCCGTTACAATGGCAATCTGACGAGAGCGGTAAGAGTACGGCAATATATCCTGTTGGATCAAGTCGTCCTTCTCGATCTGGGTAGCGATTATCTTATGCAAAGACCGATTTTTGTTGAAAAGCAGATACGAATCCCGGTAACCCAGTACTCGCGCACACTCAGTAGCCAGCATAAACAGCTTGGTCCCACGCAGGGGCACGCGAAAGGTGCGGCATTTGTACTCGCGACCACCCTGGAGGTAACCCATATCATCGACCTTCTTCTCCCCAGCATCGTCGAATTCCTTGGGGACATATTCGTCACCCGCCTCGTTCAACTGGTCGGTAGTGTGATCGCGTACAGTAGGAAGAGCCTTGACCAAGGCAGCCTTGGTCGGCGTGCTTTTCTCGGGCGGTGAAGCTTGTGGCGGGGATATATTAGCGGATGCTTGAGCTGAGAGAGGCTGGGTTTGCATCCGCGGAGTTTGGGCATGAGTATTGGACGAGACTGGCTGGTCACTATTTGATGCTGTCGCCGGTCGTGGCGTCTTAGGAGGGCGACCCCTTTTCCGACGACCATGGTCGTCCGCTGTTTCCAGGTTGCACGTTAGTCCACGATCCCAGTAGAGGTAAGTAGTATAGTGACGGTCGGGTGCGAGCAAAGAAACAAGATATGACAACAAGCGCGAAAATCAACATGGTTCAAACACAAAGCTTCGGCGAAAGAAGACCAAATGCACGCGACAAGTACGTTTTATTTGTACATCCTCTATCCAAGCTCGACAAAGTGAATTGCCGGAGAATCCAGCGCACACATACCATCTTCATGATCCCCAGCTGCGCGCGCATTCCCTCGCTGATCTGGGGTACGACTTCGCTTGACACCACGAGGGGCTATGCTAGGGTTCGTGGGCCCGAAGGATGAAGGGGGGATGGCAACGGCGACTAGGAGAAGGCCGTCAGTTTGGAGGTTGTCGCGGTGGACAAATAGAAGAGGAATGGACACCCATTATGACCTCCATCAGCGGCAGCAGAGCGGCAGCACCTCTGTTGACCACACCAATAAGATGCGAAACTCAACTTTCACCTTGGAAGCAATGCGCAAACAGAGACAAACTAGGTTTGATTGAAAAGAGCATCAAGGCACGGGACAGGCAGGTGGACGGGTGTGTAATAGGATGAGACAAGCAAGAAAGCAAACACATACCGTTGTTCAAGGCTGCAGGGTTGATCGTGCCCGAGCCATCAACAAGATCTCCTCCGATTCCATTCATCGGAGCGGGGACGGAAGAGTGGGAAGTGCTATACATGGCGGGCCAAGGAAGGACGGGAAGGAGGCGAAAAGTCGAGGGAGCCGTCGCAAGGCGGCGGTCGCGTCAGGCGAACGCGACAGGTATCGATCGGAGTGTCAAACCGGGGGGAGGGGAAGGAAGGGGAGGACGGGGACTGGGTTGGCTCCCTGTGATGGGTGGATGGGTGGTGGTAGTAGCGGTGCTGCTGCTGCGAGACCCAAGGAAGAACTAGAGGGCGAGGATGCAAGTGATGACGAACGAAAGGAGGACGGACGGGCCACGAGTCGCGCATGCAGTGGTTGCTGGAAGCGGATCAGCGGAAAGGCTGGAGCAAATCGCCAGACGGAGATTGAATGAATAATAACGCAGGATGATGGAACTCGGGCGGTGAGAGACAGAGCGGCAGAGAGGCGGTGAGAGATGGAACCACTAACACCAGGAGATGATGATAAGATGGTGAACGACAAGCGAGAGATGAGATGAAATGAGATGCAAGAATGAAACAGTCTCAAAAAGACAATACGAACTGATATGCAGAAAAGACTTAAGATACGATCACCCTGCAAGCAAGCCAGCGAGCAAGCAAAGAATGCGTGCAAGTAATGTGGCTGAAATGGATGATTGGGGGTGTGGCGAGTGAGAGAAGTAAGGAAGTTGGAAGTTATTGCCAGACACTGCACAGCCACATGAGGCTTATTAGCTGGCAGGGGGAAAAGTAAGAGTAAGATAACAACAATGCAACCATTCAAGGTTCTCCCGGTCTGCAGAACGCAGCGGTTCCTAGTTCAGGTGGAGGTACCAAACCACTAGTAGATTCCTGAGTCGGTACACAGCTGAAATCAGCCGTGGATGATTCACAGCGTGCCGCTGATGGAACCGATCAGTGGGGACGGGGACGACGGGGGAAAAGAGGGGGGGCGGAAAGGGGGAGGGGGGGGGGGGGTGGTGGTGGTGTGTGTATGCCTGTGCCTGTGTCTGTGTCTGTGTGTGGAAGGGACCTTAGGGAAGGGAGAAGGAGGGGGGCCGGCAATGGATTATGTGTGACCAAAGAAAGGATAAGGAAGTTTAGACGTGCGTGGGTGCAAGGCAAACTGACCGGGACGCTTGGTAGTTGGTACAAATTGAGGTCAGTGGAGTGGGGAAGAAGGTTAGGTTGGAGGAGGAGGGTTGGAGACTGGACTGGAAAGGAAGGAAGGAAAAGAGAAAAAAAAAATGGAAAAGAGAGAAGACGAGGGGGGGAGGGAACAACAGGATGATGGATGATGATGATGAGGGGGAGGGAGTGAGGAAGGGAACTGGGACTAGTTCAGACGGAATGGGGAAAAAAAAAAGGAGAGTCAAGACTCAAGACTCAAGAGAGGAGGGAGGGGGGAACACAGAGTGCAGTGGAAAAAGGCGGGAAGGCGGCGCCACTTTTGCGCGCATTGGCTACCCGCTGCCACTCGCATCAATCCCCAAGAATGAACATAACAATGCCAAATGACGATAATTAACAACAAATGATACGATAAGTTGCAGAAATAATGTGGACGGGCTTCTCTTTCCTTTTCTGAAAAAAAAAAAAAAAAAAAATCCAATCCAAAAAATCCCAATAAATGAAGAAACAAGGTGAAGTAAGCAATGAGTAAGCCAGTCAGGAAACTGAAGAGAAATGAAGATTACGTCGCAAGGCGCCAGATGAGGAGGAACTCCCTCTTCAAGCTGTCATTGCGCTTGCGGGGAACAATGGGAAGAGCATGCAATCACTCTCCGGGGCGCGCTTCTTCAGACAAACGAAAAACTTAACTTACATTTTCTTCAAAAACTGTTTGTTGCTTTGATCACATCAGTAACATGCATACAGCATGTGGCCGATCGGGTTGCGCAGAGACGGACAGCCAGCAGTCTCAATCGGAAAGGTAGAACAAACCAGAGGCCCTGTGCTGGATTGGACCCCTTCCCTGCACGTCTGATTGATGAGAATGATAATAACCCCGGGCTACCACTTTTCCTCGGCCAGTCAGAGCCAACTGTGCTTCAAAGAAGCCCGAAAACCTCCCCCGAAGACAAAGGAAAGTCGGAGTCAGCCCTGGATGCGGAACCTAACCGAGTATTGGATGGAGGCCGCGTTTCTTTGTGCTCCAGCCCACGCAGATGATGAATGCACAACTCTCTTTCCTTGTGGTAGGCAGAGCGCACTGAACTTAGCATTGATGGCGTGGATTTGGCCGAGAATTGCGACGTTCGATCCCAGGTTCATCTACCTCCAAGCTGGTTGTAAGGACTTCCACTCGAGGTTCGCAGCTGCGCGAAAATGGAAACGCGCAATGGAGCCACGAAAGTGATACTATATGATTAGTGATGATCTGCCGCTGGTCAATCGCGACCAAAGTCAACAAGACAGCCAAGACTGTGAAGCGTAGTGTCTCGCGGGTTGATGTCACTTGCCGTGCCGCGGGGGAAAAGATGCGCGGTTGAGGGGATGGGAGAGAGAGATGCCACGATGCGAACGGTCGCGTCCGCGTTAACTCTGCACCAGGTGTGAGAAAGTGTATGTGAGTAAAGGCGAGGGTGTCGCGCACGGTGCAGGTCAACACGAGGTGAGATAAGTGTTGGCCGGAGCAGATGCGGGTGTGGCTTGGACCGGTGCTGGAATGGAGGAGCACATGCAATTCACGAAACAGGAAGGAAGCTCGTCTAGGAGCAATTCGCGCCAGACCAGGCAGCCCAAAAAGGGGACTGGACAAAGAGGCACAATCAACAGCAATAACGATAACCCCAGAGAGGACGGGGGAAGGGGGGAAGGGGGAAGGAAGGTTATCAAAGGGTGCTGCGAACGCGGACGATTGGCAAGCTCCGGCGTGTAAGATCCGAGCCTAACAAAGTCAGCGAGACAGGATCTATACTAGGTAGTAGTTGCTGTAGTCTCCGTACCGGTAGTCAAGCCTTGTCCAAGTGTCTGCAAGTGCGCCAGTTTTCCGCCAACCATGCAGTCGATTTGAATAGTGATGATAACAATCCCAATAACAAGTGATAATAAGCCAGGAAATCCCCCGTCGACTAGCTCACGGATGGATGGCTAGTCGGAATGGAGAGTAGCGACCGTCTTCAGGCACATTGATTAGAGAATCGGAGGCGGGTTTGAGGAGGTATATCTACGGCAGATCACTTTGAAGGTTGCGATCGCATCATCGCTTCTCACTAAGTATTTAGCTACACTGCATTGTGTCAATGCTGGTGGGTTTCTGTATAGCAGGGTCGAGACACCAAGCTATGTATTTTTCCTCCGTCTCTCCCTTTCCCTCCCTCTCTTGTGCTCCTGGTCAATTGTACAATTCTCTTGCTACTACTACTACTACTAATAACACCACGTAACTTGCCTGCCTTTTCCAAAACGACAGCTACCACCAGTACCACTCCGGAGGACCATTCTCCTACAGCCAGTCATCGACCATGAGAGATTCCCTGTTTGGAGTCTCACGCCTTTCCCCTTCAGGACCAATCACAAGACAGGCGCTTCTCCTCGCTTCTGATTCGTATGAGTCCGGATGACCCAGTCGGGCAAGTATCGTCACTGCTTGGGATCTCGTCGGGCCTGCAATGATCAAGCAACCTGGCCAGCGCTTGGCCCTGATCATCGGGGAATGGTTATCATGTTCAACCGAGTGGCGATCCGTCATGGCAAGGTCTTATCACGACCTTGGATTGCAGGCGGGGCGAGATTGTAGAAATGAGCCATGCTAGATGAAGATGTTGATGATGCAACGAGCAATTGTAGACCATCATGCTGGGTTCCTCTAATTGAGTTTATCTTTAGACTTGTGTGACTTTCATCCCAAGCCTTATTTCGCGTGCCTTTTTTCCTTCTGGTGGAGAATATTTTCAGGAGCTCATCGCAACAGACTGATTGAAGGTCGGTGACTGGTCGGAGTGATAGATAGCTAGTGGCAGTAGTGCACCTAGTCTAGCTTCGAGACAACGAGCTGCAGTCGGAAAAAATCCCGGACCAGAGTGAGGGCGTCTAGTCAATAACGGTTTTTTCGTTACATTTCACAGCAGGCTGAAGAGTAAAGGGTTGAAGATGGATGAAGGATGAAGGATGGATCGACTCCAGGAATCCCGCCGTGGCTGAATTGGGATGGCACATCATGGCACATCATGGCAGATGACCCTCTCGGGGCGGTCGGACGGGTCACTTGAGCGGGCACTAAAAAGAGGGGGCGATCAGGGACCGTGCGTGGCTCCATTTCTTACTTAGTATTCCGTGACTAGTAGTAAACACGAGAGACATACTTTTTGACATACAACTATGCGGACATACAGACATACGGACATACTCACCATCCCCACCATGACATAACTCTACGTAGCTCCGATAAAGGTCTATACTCGAAAAGAGGTCATTTGGCTCGTCTTGCGACCACAAAAAAAGAATTACTACGAGCGATGCACTACCTGCTCGCCTTTCCCTGAAAACCATCCTTGAACCAATGACGAAGGATACTCTCACAAAGTATGCAGGCTGCAGGCAACGCAGCCTAGAGGGTGAAAAAGAAACGTACCACATATCCCTTCTCACTAATCCAGAATGGCAGATGATAATCCCGATCAACTCTCTCTCTCTCTCCGAGCCAGTTAAGGGATAATGATGACTCGAAGATCTCCGACTTGTTGCGGCAAACTCCACTCATGCACGACCGGACCTCCGTGCCGTCGGGCCCAAGCTTCAATCCTTATCTGCACTGAACATTCCATAAGAGCTTGTGTGAATAGTAACAGACAGGTCGAGGGGGGAGAGCTTTGGGAAGGCGTTTTAATACTAGTCGAAGGAAAAAGAATCCCGGAAACACAGCATATCGCCAAGTGAGGTGGGTTGCTGTATCTTCCCTTCCCCCTCCCGGCAAACCGGGTGGTGTCAAGCTTTTCTCTCGACCCCAGAGCAACGTAGCTCATCCTTGCACAAACAAAGTGGTCTGAATCAACGTACTTCTGGCCCACTGTGCTCTGGAGAAAGCGCCAACGGGGACGCACAACTGCTCGAGCACTCTCAGTTCCGATTGGGTGCGCCAAGCGGCCAAGATCTCACCGGCAAGGACGGCGTATGCAAGTCATCAGCAGGACAGTGTCTAAGACGTCGGCGTTGGAGCTGGACCGCCTGGGGCAACTCTTTAGACACAGTCGAGGACCTCTGCTCTCACTGGACGGACACATTTCCGAAGCATCACAGACCCTCTCGTCTTACAATCATAGCTGAGGACGGAGTCGGAGCACAGCATCCAGTCTACTGCGTCTCCAGAGTGCTCAGATCCTACGGATCAGATATTGCAATGTCGTCGACATCATCAACGGCGTTCTTTGTCTCGCAGGACTCAAGCTCTGTCGTCACTCAGCCGAGCACGAGATGAGCCGTGCATAATCAAAACCATCCTAGGGGCAATCCATGCATGGAGGGAGGTATCAACCTCCAGGAATGTGTCTGCGTCCGGTGACCTTCTGGTTCACTCATGTACGCCATTAATCTATGCTCCGGTTGCACATCGACTCCCCGGCTCACTGTTTAAGAATCCTGCAGTATAACGTGTATAGCCTCTGAGCATGCCCAGATAGCCGGTTCTGTTTGGCTTGTACGACATTGAATCGTTGTCAGCCATAAACGAACGGTGGCGGATGGCATGCGGTACGACGTAGTACATCTGGACTTCTTTCCTAACGGGGATCGCCATAGCCCTCAAGGATTCTTCTCAGATCAGGGCAACAGATTGGGTTCTGTTGACGTTTTGTAGTTCGAACATGCGAGGCTAATTCATCGGCCGGCAGCTCTCAAGGTCTAGTCTATGGTTGATCTTCTCAATACTTGTTTGGCATGGTTGCCCATCTCAACATCTGCTCAGTCCATGCTTGTCCGATCAATATTCCAGTGATTGATGCCTCGTAGCGCTAGTAGTAATCGTGCACGTCATGAAGGTAGTAATCCATTTCCACAACTCCTGCAGCCCTTCCCCAACTGCTTTCGCACGTTGGGTCCAGAAGGATCACCAACCGGGTACTATGTAGCAACAGCCCCCGAATCCTCTCCTGTGAACACTCAACAACAACCGAACAGTATGAACAAGTATCCATCTCCAATGCGTATACCTATGATGAAACCAACTCCTACTTACGTCCAAGCAAGCATCAGATCCAACACCATCTAGGTCATCAATCAAGCCCACCACCCTAGAATCGCGGCGTCCATCTAGAGTACCTCAAACCACCACCACAAGCCAAACCCGCCCACACACCCAGTCCTCTTCCCATCCTAATCGACTTTCATTCTCAATCAATCACTCTAAACCTTGGAATTCTATAAAATCACAAAAACCACACAACCCAACCTACTCCAGACTAACACCCTGCCCCCAGATAAACACCATCCTAAATCCAACCCCGACCACAAAGCCAACTAACAGAAACAACCAGCAGAGCCGAGCACTCAACCCTTCCTCCCCAAGACCCCATTCCCCCTCGATCCACACCTCCCTTCAACAGAAGCACAATCACCAATCCTCTCACCCAGCAAGACCACAATACCAGATCCTCCAGACCCCAAAACGCGTCTGCCCTTCGCACCAGCCCATCCGCACGAACTGCCAATCACCAACCCTCCCCGGAGCAGCTCTCACGAGAACACGAACCCACTTCATCAGGTTATCCATCACGGAGCTGTCGCCGTCCCTGCTCGATGGAAGGACAAAGAACGGTAGTTATGTTTAGCGCATAAGGCCATGAGGCGGAGAGAGAAGAATCTCGCATACTTGAATGAGAGGAAGATGCATATCGCTTATCATCGAGTTAGTGCGATAAAGGAATGGGGACCCTTGCAGTCAGGTTCTAGGTAAAACCACCTCCACAAAGTGGAGAGAGGTGATCGCGGGCTCCGGGTGGATGCGGACCTTGCCCCGTGCAGGACAGGGGTAGTTTCTTCTCTGCATACGTGTTGATAAACGATAGAATAAACCGTCAAGCACAGAGTATGGTTGCAAATGCGTCGGGGGCAGCGGCTCTTCGATTCGGCGATAGTCCACACCTATTCCGTTGGTGAGAATCTATAAGCCTTGGATCCACCACCGTATCAACGATCCAGTGAATTCCGAGACTGACAGGCAACAAGTTCAGTTCGAAGCACAAGAGCCAAAGTAGGCATACCAAAGCCGCATGACGTGAGCGGGACTGTAGGGTCGAGATCTGCTTCGGATGCTGGACTGCCACAGCATTGGCGCAGTGGGATCTACCAGCTCTCTCCACCGTACCCCAATTACCCGAGAGAAGTCCTATAAGGGGTGTTAAGGTCATAAATGCCAACTACCGGGTGCAACATGCATGCACAGACAGTACTGTACATGCCCCGTGCACCTTGGCCAAGACTTTAGATGGACAGATAGGGCGTGTATGATATATATCGGGTTCTATGGATGTGATAGTTCAGGTGTGTATGTAGAAAACTTGAGAAGATCAGCTTCATCTTCGGGGAGCAAACAGAGGACTGCCTGTCTCACTTTGGCGGCAAATTGAGATGAGCAGCTGCAGTCTCTCCCCACCGCTTCAGTAGTCTCATTTCTTTCACCCTCTGTGACAAATCGCACCCATCTTATACTGTATTAAGTTTTACTGTCTCCTTGAGCCCTCAGAAGCCGCAAGTCCTGGGAAGGATCGACCGAAAAGATGGCTGGGTGAACTTGATGCGATAAAATCTTCGACGGTAGCAGGTAGGCGGACAAGAGCGGTGTGATGAGGATCCGGATCGTTTGCAAAATCGATTGACTTGAGTGCTGACGTCTCACTGACCCCAAGATTTGGTATGTTAGGTAGATAGGTAGATCATTGTACAACCTCAACTATAGAAAATCGGTACAAAGAGTGTTTCAAGCTTGAAGCCAGAGCCGGATGACGAAGCTTTGGGTTTGTGCAGGGGAGAAGTCTGCAAACTTCCCAACATCAAAGAATCCTGCTCATGTAGCTTTTTGGTGCCAGGGGACAACGCAGCGCGCTGCTGCCATGTTTCGGCAAGATGGTGGAAGAGTGAAAGCCCAAAGAGCCTACTCTAAAAGAACAATCCTTATTGGACTCCGCGGCATTTCGGCACACGCAAAGGGTGATCAACATTACAAGTTCATGTCAGGCCAGCCAGGCAAGTTGATGAACTTGCTTTTTTCCGTGTCACGGATAAAGAAACCGCCCGTTTGGCAGGATGGTTAGGTATTCAACGATTTTGGGAAGCTGGACACGGAATGGTCTAATGACGACTCGTAGAACTGACAATGAGCAGAGCGTGCGCATGAAATCCTCCAACCATCCCCCCAATGATGAGGAATGTCTGTTGAAGCTCTGTTGGAAAGCAACGCATCGACATAGAGGAACGAATCGTGTTCCTTCCCCAGTCGATGGATTTTAGGTGGGTGATTCTCACCGCTCCGATGGTACGATTGTGTTTTTTGGATGGATAGTGATCTCAACGATGATGAATCCTTGGATGCCGAACCCCGACGATTTTTTCAAGTATCGAGCTTGGTTGCGGAATATCTGAGTGTTTCCTGTCCAGTACAAGGATGCCCCTGTCTCGACTTGACCATGGTCACACAAGGCCCGTTTGAATGGCCGCTTTCCCTCATCGCATGCTGTACTGTGCGCAGTTGCCGTTGTTCATAATCCCCAAAGCCCACCGTAAGCTTTTTCCTTGGCGTAGTAGCAGAAGAGAAGGGTGGTACTTGGTGCGAGTGATGTGTCGAAGGTGACGGACGGCATGAGAGGAGCTGAGGAAGGAAGGTGGCCTGACATGTCACATGACCCGCCTGCTGCTCTTGCCTGTGAAAACTGAGCGAGTAGCGCGTCTACTTAGTTGGCTGCCTCTAATAGCACTAAAAGAAAGTAATCGACCTGCTCACGTATAGATTGATGATATCAACAACTATAAGCAGCATAGGTGAGCATTCTCAATACTGGGGACTTACAATATAACTAAAGACTTTAGTAGCTTTGAATGCATTTGATGATAATGAGATAATGAGCTAATGAGCTTACGTGAGCTCGCATCTTTGACGTAGGCGAGGGTGCCTCATCCTTGAGTATCTGCCCATGAAGGACAGACAGACCATGGCCGACTTATTCCAGATCAGCGGGAGTTATATTCAATGTCGAGCATCTCTAACCATGACACAAACTCCTTACGGGCTGCTGGGTGGATACGTTCTCTCTCCGGGGATGGGAGCTCACCGCATCTCTTCATGTTGATGCATAGCTGGTACAGGTACTTGTGGTAGTCGCTATCCATCGGCTTCATACCGGAACGGTGGTTCGGAGAAGGCTTGTCATACTCTGGCGAAAGCTCCTGCCACAGGGTTGTCAACGTGCGCCAAGGCTCCGACAGCTCCGTGATATCCACATTCATCCGATACCGCACCAGCAGCATCATGTATTTATGCGGCCTGGGAGCGCTTATCCAACGCACGCCCATGATTTCACCATCTGTGTTCGCCGCGGGCAAGTTGCGAAGAATCCGCAACTGGTGGGCCTCCACCCAGCGGGCCAAGTGAGGGATCTTCACGGGATGGAAGGCCTCGTGATCTGACTGACGCCCCCGGGGCAAATCACCATCGCCGTGGGAAGACAGCCGAATGCGGTCGTCCGACGTGAGCCGATAGTATGGATCATCGCGAGGGGGAGCGCCAATAGGCGGGATGGGAAATTTCGGGAAGAGCCACGACCTGCGGTAGAGATGAATAGGACGAGCGGGTGTATAACCTATCGCTCGAGGGTTCCGGTTAGCCGAGTCAAAGCTCCAGTGGAAGTGATAGTCCGGTGTATGGAAATCGACACTGTAGGGATATGGATCGAGCTCTTCCAAAGGGTCGGTCTCGAAATCGTCGAAATTGTCCAATAGCCCGAGCTTGCCGAGTCTTTGGTGTTCGCTTCGATGTGGACACTGCAGAAACCCCCGCCTGCGTGAAGACTTTTATTGCCTCGATGATGTGCTCATCGGGGACCACCCAGTCACGTTCCGTAGCCTCGTGCAACGGTGCACCATAGATAGATAGCGCATCGTATCCGCACATGAAGTTAGGGATCTTGCTTAGATCGAGGATGCGAGCCACATGGGAATCCACGATTTGATCACCAAGATCACGGCGAGGTTCTCGCTGCGCTTCGGACACCTCAGTGGGCATACTCTCAGCCATGTTTCAAAGAGTTGCTTACGTTCGCCAATGTTTTCGAGACAGATATACCACTCACGAAAGGTTGAATCTCGTCGACTTGCTAGAAACATCGGGATGTCTTGGGAGACAGAACGGTGTTTATATAGACTTCCTCTGCCGCTTGAATCAACTCGCTCGAGAGCTCTTCACAGACTGGGACTCCAGCAGAAGAGCAATGTCTCCTTTGTCTTGGATTCTGCTCCCGCTAAATAAGATGGGCCCCGCTTCATACACGGTATAAGTGCGGATGGTGCTTGAACTGAGAATGTGGCTGTACTTTCAGTCCATTGTACGAGAATTTACCATCTCCATTTCAGACCTGGCAACTTGGAAAGAAAAGCAGTTATAAATGCATCATGTCCCTGTTGTACCTTGTCATGAAACTCTGGCCTGCCTCTATATTTCACAGACCTTCTTTATTGTCTCGTCTGAGTTGGCGTTCGAGACCTACACTCTGCAATCACATACACATGCTTTGACCTTCGATGTCAAAAGAGTGATGAAGTGATCTTCCAAGATCAAAGGGCAGTCCTTGAAAATATCGCTAACTACTGCTGGAGCGGTCAAGTAAACAATGGATTCAACCACGGTACAGTCAGTCACCCACGGTTCTTTGCGTTGTACTCTTTCAATATATTGACGGGATCCTCCATCCATCTGTGATAACTTATCCAGTATTAATAATCCCTGCCATCAATGATAGAATGCATGAAGGCGTTATGCTATCTCAATTGAGCAACCCTGTAAGCCCTTAATCGAGCAGGCGTCTCCACAAAACAGCAACTCTCTAGTTACCTCCTTAGACCAATGCCTGATTGGTGATTTATATAACTCTAGGTAAGTAACCACTGAGTGGATGCGTTCCTTTGATACATACTAATCATAGCGCATATCTCTTATTTGCATACTCGCCACCAGTAGCCTGTCTCGGAACCAGACAATTACCAAAGTGGAAGTTTACCCGAAGGCCATTAATCTAGCATACGGTTCAGCGCCTATGCTCCCTGTAACAAATCGACTTTTTTTGGTCGAAACGCTCTCCCTCTATGATGATGATGATGGCGGCAGAAAAACGGACTAATCGGCTTCACGCACGTAGTTGGGCCGACGTGCGCTCAGCTATAACTTAGTATGATAGTACAGTACCAGTACACCGCCAAGTCTTCTCAGCCCGGTAAGTCAGGTGGCCCGAACAGCGGTAAGAATGGGGTCGTATAGTGAATGCATGTGCTCTGTATACTACTGCCTTTGCTTTTTCTCTCTTCTCCCCCCACTTCCCACACACATACACCTTTTCTCTCTCCCATTGCACATATGACTTCGGAAAGCAAGGACCCAGAAATCGAGACAAATGATTCCTTCCACGAGCTAAACTCCACAGTAACAACCCACATGTCGTGCCAAGTAGAAGGAACCGCCCTGATCACCGGAGCTGGCTCGGGTAAGAGAAAAAAAGCTTACTGACTACCTGCTCCGATTCCTGGAAGCGAATTGGCCTCCAAGACTGACTCTACAGGCAGGTATCGGAGAGCAGACAGCCCTGCACCTTGCTACGAACGGCATTTCAGCACTGACCTTGGTGGACATCGATCCGTCGGGCCTGGACCACGTGCACCAGGCCTTGCAAGCAAGCCACCCGACTGTGCAGGTGATTGCCGTACCGGCGGATGTGACCGATGAAGCAGCCGTGGAAGCCGCCTTCCAAGAGACCGTGGCTGCGTTCCAGAGAGTGGACATTGTCATCAACGCGGCTGGCGTTGGCCAGCCCTTCCAGTCAACGCCTGACCTGAGCAAGGAGGACTGGGAGAAAGTCATTCGGGTGAACTTGACCGGGGTATGGCTATGCCAAAGGGCTGCTATCCGACAGATGCTTGCGCAAGAGTATAGTTTCTTCTCCGTCTGCCCCAGGTTCCCAGTCACCGCCCCTAAGGGCTTTGCTTGATCGCTGTACGGTCTGACTTGTGCGATGGTAGACCCCGTAGTGTCCGACAAGGCCGAGGAGTCATCGTCAATGTCGCATCGGCCTTGGGACTTACGACGCCGTCGACTGTGCTCCCCACGACAGCTTATGTATCTTCCAAACATGGTAGGGCTCCCTCTAACCCATGAGATATGCATGGCAACCCTTTCTGACAATATAATTTAGCGGTTATGGGGTTGACAAAATCGGTCGGTATATTCCCTTTGCTCATGAAGAACGGCCCACACTGATCACCAACACATTGAAGGATGCCAAAATCTACGCCGCAGAGGGAATTCGTATAAATGCAGTGTGCCCAGGGTGTGTATATCGGGCTAGGGCTTTGTAACTACTTTCCTCGATTTCTCTCCGATACTGACCTGGCTCAGCTGGTTTCGCACCTCATTGATTCAGTCAGAGCTGGACTCCGGCGAGCTGTCTGCAGAAATCCTCAGCGCGCCAGTGCAGAGAGTAGCGGAGACCGAGGAGATCGCGAGTGCCATCTTATTCTTAGCGTCGCCGATGAGCAGTTTTGTCTATGGGACCGGCCTCATGGCTGACGGGGGGTACAGCTTGTGACCAGTCGGGGTGTAGCCGATAGCAGCGGCTTGGATGTGGAGGAACATTCGGTTGGGATTTGTGGATGGTAATTTCGGTTAGCATTCAATGCTTCCAAGGTGTACAAGGAGCCTTCTCCTGGAAATCGGGCTATTTTCACTTATCCTAAACATGTAACCGCCCAAGCACCTGCTTGAAGCACTCCAGTCCTACTCAAGCAGCCATCCACATCTCTCATTCAAATATCTTCCCATGTATTCCCACCAAGAACCTCAGTATTCCCAGAATTCACCCCCATTATTCCAATATCTCTCTCTCCATGATACCTCATTGTAGGTATAGCCCGACAAGAGCACCTCGGGGGATAACTTGGTACTTAGTGGAATTTCTCCCCATCCGCGAGTAGCGCCAACCAATGAAGTTATATCGCGGCCCGACCCCCGCCCGCCCCGCTTTCCCCCGGGCCTCAAACCACCACCTCATCTTTCAAGTTCTCATACAAACGTCTCCACCAATCACCATCTCTTCCCACTACAATAAGCATGAGCTAACATGCCAAGCATGAACAGATCCCTCGGGGCCCAAAAAGTCGGTACGTATCAGCTGACTTTTCTGCTAGGTACTAGTCCAAGCATACATGCAAGCCAATATAGGCAACAAATTCTTGAGCCTCTGTTCCAGCACTTCAGAGCCCGTGTCCTTTCCCTTGAGGACTGTCTCAACCAGCAATCGATGAAGTGTAATTGCCTCGCTTTACTTAGCCTGGGGAAAGACACCAAGTCTCCCGAGTTATCCAGAGCGAGAGAATGAACGGAAAGGGTGATACGTGGCTGGGTTCGAGTCTCATCTTTCAACCGAATTATGGCCAAGCGGCCGGGCGATGTACGTACTCACGCCAGTACATAACGCGCACGACATCTGTCCCCCGCACCCTCCCCATCTCCCTATAAACAACAAACTCATGGTCTCGAACTCTATCCTCTTCTCGCCCCGCTACATCACACTCCGATGACAGCTTGCTCCAAGAAATGTATCAACTCGAAACTAACCCCCTCATCGCTTAGTTGTGTCACGCTGCAGGCAGATAATAGTTTCCAGCGCGGCATCTAATGGAGGAGCAACCATTCATCCAAAGGTAATCCACCTGTGCAAGAACAGTTTACCCATTGGAATAACTCTATTAACATCTAATGATATCCTTTTGGTGGAATCTTAACCCTACATATATGGTCTTCTTAAATCTGGTTATGTTAACCCCCCTTCCTCCCCCGCCCAGCTCTCTTTCCATATGCCTGTACAACAAGCAACAATACTCAAGACGCAATGAACAAGGTCGACCCTCTAGAGCTGCATACTAGGCATATCCCAATCGTCATTGTATCTACCATGTGCAGTACCCGCAATCGAGATCCCCTCTCAGCACCAATAGCACAAAATCCAAGACAATCACGGAGAGTCCATACACCATACCATACCCAATCCCACTGCAGCAGGAACTCTACTACCAGTAACCACTCAGACTACCATTCCATTCGCCAATCCACCGCCAAGAATCATGGCAGCAACTTCAAGGATCCAAGCCACTGCATCTAAACCACACCACACCACGCCCGCATCTCTCCAATCAACCCCCACAAAGACACAGTCTTTGACTACCACACAGATCGACAATGATAAGCGGGGTCTAGAAAGGCCCCCCTTCCCCTCTCCGCGGACAGGCCGGCGGGAAACCCTTTTTCTAGTCCTCAATTCAGCAAGATTAGCGACTTTGGTGCCACACATGCATGTTGATTCGAGGATTTTCCGTCGCGCCTCCAGGTTTCTTCCGGAGCGGCGCGGGCTAGAACAAGTTTGACAAGATGAAGACTGATGTTGTTGTGTCGATCGATTCTAGAGCAGTTGATCTTGTTTCGAGTAAAGCAGGTTTCTTATCGGGGTGAGGGGGAGGGGGAGGTCGACCGCCTTCGGGTAGTTTAACTCCCTTCCCGGGTTTAAAGGCATTGCTCTGAGATGATAACTTCAAGTTATGAGTGAGGCCGTGATCCGGGATGACTGGATGACTAGACAACCGGACAGAGGCAGGAGCGGCAGCAGCAGCAGTCCGGCATGGCCCGCCCGTGGTCTCAGGCCCCCCCTGTCCGCAATGCCTTGTGATGCCTTGTGATTTGGTGGCCGATGGACCATACGGAAGATCTGGAGGGGTCCGGCTTGACATTAATCTATGTAAAGTATGTACAGTACGTTCGGTAGACGGTAGAGTTGGGCGCCCAAGACCACGACCGCGACCACGAAGACCAAGAGCTGCGGGGACTGAGAGGTCGAATCGAATCGAATCGGGGGCACTCAATCGACACAAATCAGGGTTCTTGATCGAGTGGTTGTACGGTACGCCAGACCGTGCACTACTAAACTCCAAGAAAGTATATCTGCAGCCACGCATGGATGGATGGTGTGAGCGGCTTATGGGGGGAACGCTGCAGTACCGTACGGCCGCGAGACGGATGATGTGCTTTCGATACCCCGTGGCTTTTTCGGTCCCAGTCAAGTGCAGTGCTATCACCGGAAGATGAGGTGGATAGCGGTTGTGGCGTGTCCCGAATGAGTCGATAGGAGTGAACTACGTAGCCTCGTTCTATTGTTGCTGTGCTGTGATAAAGGCATTCTCGTCGGAGGACTCCGGACACAGTTGGCAGATATATCGGGTCTAATCGGGGTTTCTGTCTGATACAGTGCTGGTAGCACTTGCTGCCTGTCACGAAGAAGGAACCCGTAAATCCAGCGCAGTTGTTACACCAGTCAGCGCCCTCGAGCTGAGCCAGGGCGACTCCCAGTGGTGGGAAAAATGCCACGGCCACTGCCACAGGAAGGGCATTAGCCGGTGTCACTCAGTAACACCCTAGTTACGTGGTCCATTCGAACTCGATCCAGCCTAGGCCAGGCCAGACCGGGTCAATCACAATTACAGGATTCTTAGTTTGATACCGGGCATTACGGGAGGGCCATTGTGGTCTATCTCACTCACGATGGAGACTAATTTCTCCGTGGCTTGCGACTAGATACACACGCCGACACAGCCAACAGCCAAAGAACCAAAGGAATCAATCAATCGCCATGCTCGATTTCCAAGGCAAATGGCGTGAACAAACACAAAACGGATGTGTCTGTCCATGACAGATAACATGGTATGCCGTCATCACTGCGCTTGATGTCCATCATCACCATCTCGACATCGACATCGCAAAGTCATCCCATACTCTGCTGTCGCACATCCCTTCCCGTCTTTCTTGTCTCTCTCTCCGGATCCATGACCGCATTCCCCAGAACCCACTCCAACCGAAAGGAATGCTTCCAGTCCAATCGCTCTGGAAACGGACGGAACCATTGGAGGAGTGAAACCTCAACCAAAAGTACAATAGTCGATCCACGAAAAACCTTCTGATTAACCTTAAGGTTCGCCTCCCGAGTCATTGTCATGTTGTCAACCATGAACAATGAATGAGATCATGTTTTCGTAACCCGGGGGAGGAAGGGAGCCGAATAGCATTCGGAAAATGTTTACTGCGCCGACC
The DNA here is from genome assembly GCF_003184745.1 of Aspergillus uvarum CBS 121591. NCBI lineage: Eukaryota > Fungi > Ascomycota > Eurotiomycetes > Eurotiales > Aspergillaceae > Aspergillus > Aspergillus uvarum. The sequence continues at coordinate 801,251 of NW_020291298.1, read as the reverse complement.
GTAGAAGAACCTTTTTTGACATCATGCTTGTTGTGGTGTGATGAATCGGGTTAGGTGACTTTTTGGCTCATTATTCCTTGGCGGGGATTTGGGAAAAAGGAAAAAGAAGATTAGTCACGCGCCACTGATCGGCTCACATCGAGCAGAACACCGATCGCGAGTTGTTCATCACTGACTCGGGCGATATTGTTGTTGCTAAGCAGATTTAGTAATCCATTGGAAAGGGGGAATAGGAAAGTGCGGCGAAAGGGAAAGAAAAAATGGATAATAAAAAAAAAATCAACGATGCGCGTACCTGACTACGAGTCGAGGGGCACTCCGAAACTAGTTCCCAACCCCGCCAGGTTTATTAGGAGGAAAAAGCGCCGAAGGAACAGCACAGAGCAAGTGTTAGGGTTCTAGGTCGTTATAGAATCACCTGGACACTGGATACTGGATTTTTGCTCTCCTTTCCCCCCAATTCCACATGCAACACCGGCGAGCGTTTCCCCTGCAACCCTAAGCGCACAGGGCGGGCAGGGTTGCTCTAGGGCCGATCTGGACTAGTGTTACTGTCTTTAGCAAGGGGCACTAGGCTTCTTTCAGATCACGACCCCGCAGATTTGGGCCAATCACGCGGACGGCCACGCATATCCCTTGCTGCTTGTTCAGGCATTCTGGAGTTCTGAGGCTGCACATGGGACAGGGTCAATGGCCGTTGGAAACCCGACCTGCTTACCCCTCATTTTCGCGGTTCTGCTATCGCGATAGAAGATAAAGGCCTTTTTGTTTATAGTGGAAAGACAGTCAGACGAAAGGGGTCGAGAGAAGTTCAAGTTGGCACAATTGGAAAAATTCAGTGGAAGCCCACTCCCGGAAACGCGCGCGCCCACCGTAGATGTACAGCCAACTCACTTTCTTACTAAGGCAAAGAACCTCGCTCCAGTTCCCAAGCCTGACCAGACTCGCTCGCCGGTGTCGAACATTCCATGGATTGCCGTCGGACCCGGACCCACCATAAAGGTCAGCTGCCCGACCAGTTTTGTAAGGTGGAGTCAAGTCGAGGCCCTTTTTGACTCTTTTTTTTTTTTTCTGCTGCTTTCCCCGGTAACAAGGACTGGAGAGCAGTAAAGATCATCCGAATGCTGACTGTACATCGTACTGTGCATACCTTTTTCCGTGTGGGAAGACGTGCGCGTTCCCTTTTTCGCCTCCTCCCAACTGGGGTGTTACTCATACTCTTTGCCGTCCAGGTTTAATCCTTGTCGCTCACCACAATCTTCAATCATCACCCGATGGAGGGACTCGATAACATGATGGTGATTGTAGTCGATGTAGGCAGGGAACCAATACAAACCCTTTCGTACAGAAAACGTGGTGGCTTGATACATACAATAGTGTGGTGCACAGGTAAATAGGCGCGTGGTGTAACGAGTCTAGACCCGGGGATCTTCCGCTTGCAGAATCTGCCAGATCAGATGGTCACGACTCCCCAGCCCGGATTTCTCTTTTCGGAGTTCCGTCACCAATACTGTGGTAATTTTCCCACTGTGCAGTGCAGTGCAGTGCTGGGCGCGGTTCCTCCCTCCCTCTCCCCCCCTCCCCTCCCCTCCAGCTCCTCCAGAACCCTCTGCCGACTCCCCTCCGCCATATTTCTTCTCTCTACCTCCCCCCTCTCCTCATTCTAGCTCTCCCTTCTCTTACTTTCTTCTCTCCAGATTTTCACTCCAGATCACTCCAAAGGAGCCAATCGTTACGCCTTCAAGCCACTCTCCTCCTAGGCATTGTATCCACATCTACTGCACTGCACTCGCACGCGCGACTAGCACCTAATCACATCCAAGTAATTGAGTCACATCTTGACACTCCCACCTAGGGAGTATTCATTCAAAGTGATCTTGAATCATCCTCATCATCATTCCTATTATACCAACCGTACATCAGCACAATGGCGGTTACCACCATCGATATCATCCCTAAGACCTCTTCCTCTCCGCTGTCCTCCAACAACCCCTCCATGAATAAGCGCTGGCCTCCTCTTGCCGACAAGACCTCCCTCCCCTACAAGCTCACCACCCTGTCACGTCAGAAATTGGCCCGCGAGGCCACTGCTCCCGACCCGGACATCCGTCGCTGCCTCGGCCACTTCCGCCTGCACTGCCGGTCCATGGAATGGGCGCAGAAGGACATGTCGACGCGCATCAACTCGTTCGAGATGGAGGACGACGAGTCCGAGGATGAGGAGGACCGGGACGACGAGAACAAGAAGCTTCCCGACGACCGCAAGGACGAAGACCAGACCACGATCAAGCCGGTCTCCACTGAGGCCGCCGACAAGGCTACCTCCGAACTGGAGACCACCACAGTCCACGTGAGCTTCCACGTCTCGGCGCCCCCGGCCGCCGATAAGGAGAAGGAGAAGGAAGGCCTTCTCGAGAAAGGTCGCAACTGCTTGGAGAAGACAGTGCAAAGGAAACACTTCTGGCCTTCGCCGGGTCAGTGTCTGCCTGTTCGGATTGCAGGTTGATTTTTTTCGCCGCTATCAACCACTCAACTCATCTCTCAACTCACCCCTTACCTCGACATCCTGTCTTCAACACAACTCACCTCTTCTCTTACCACTCACATCTTGAATCCGATCAAAACCCCCCGAAAACGCTCCACAAAGCCACCTCAACCCACCACCTCTATAATCTTTAATTACGACGCCACGAAGCCACGATTTTCATTATTTTCGTTTCAACCTGTTACCACCACCATCTATTCATCTATACATATAACCAGCGGAGTTCGAATTTCGATCATCATTTTTCATTCTTGAACCATGGACGGGTTCCATTACTAGCTTGGCGTTGGTGTGCAGAGCTATTTACATGATCAACGGTGTTAATTGCAAGAAAGGATCGGAGCACAGCGAACTGGGATGCGGCCAGACATCACAGAGCATTGGATATGGATTGGGCATGTATTTTTTTTTCCGTCTAAAAAGTCAAACCTCTAGATTAAAACATCACAAACTGAATAAGAAATGAAAAACAAGTCAAACAAACTAGTCTTTTGCCTATTTATTTTTCCTCGTAGTTGTCTGATTTCTCCATTTCTACTCAAAATGACTCAACAAAACCCCAGACATCCCCAGAAACCCCGGTCAGCTCATGTGACCCACGGAGCAAGTGCATAACCGAGACTAGTCTAGCGCATAAAGGACGTTAATGCACCCGATTAATCAGAACCACCCGAGCCACAATTATAAGTACCTACCCACTTCCTACACCCGATTCAAATTTACTGAGTAGCAAAGAAGTATGAGTCTGAGTCAATCAAGCCCTCACCCGCACGTACCTACCCCCCTCATTTCACAGTTCAAAATCTACAATCAAAGAAGAAAAACCTCAACCCATACATCCCATAAACTTACTCCCCAATCCACCCTCCCGCCGGCACCTCTCCCCAGCGAACCCTCGCCTACACAGCCCCCCCAAACGCAACGATGATGCAACGCCTATCCGTAAGGTACCTTTTCAAGGATCCCCTATCGACTTCCCGCACCCGCCAATCGGGTGCCTTGCACCTCCGCCCATCCAATTGCCATCCAGCCGCTCCACCTTTCCGTAGAACCGGCCTGTTGCACAATTGCCAATTGCCACATTTGTGTCATTGCTTCGATCATTGCGTTTGAGGTTGAGTAGGGTGTGGGGATTTTTGTCTGATTGGATGGTGTATACTTGGTTGAGGATGCAGTGGAGCACCTGGTGTTCGGTTGGGGAAGGATTGGCGGTTGGATGGGGTAACGTTATGCGGCTGCTTCTGCTATCTTGACGTAGCCCAGGGGTTTGGGGCAATGGGTCGGTCGAGTTCATGTGATTGTGTGGTGTGCTGTGGATTGTGGTAGGGCTGATTGAGGCTTTGGGGGTCCCCACTCCAATTGCTTTCGTTGTGATGGGGGGAGGAGGTATGGATGGATACTCGTGGGACATACGTAGGGTATGATGTTATTTTGGGGCCCCGCCGGGTTTGATGTGAAGGTAAAAGTGGTGTGAGGTGGTGATGCATATGTACTGTACCGTACCTGTAGGGGAAGGGATGGGCTGTACTGTATTGTACTTCGAGGGGTAGGTTGCCACTTCGGACTTTGGATGATGATGATGATGATGATGATGATGATGGAGGTTTATTTGACTTGGTATGCTTGGGGGCTTGTTTGCTTTGCTTCCCTGCTAGCTTGGTGGGAGGCAAATCCTCGAGGTAAACTTGTTTGATGCTGTGAAATGGTTATGGTCAATAGCTGGAGGATGCTATTTAGCTCTACTATACTTGCAATGTATCTCAGACCATGGTTGCTCTCGCACAATGGACTGTGTCTATGACCTTGGAATACATTCAAATGCTCTGCTTACAGAAGACACACCCTTCGTCTGCACCACCTTCAACTTCCGATGATTTGCCGTAGTAGCCTTGACGTCGATCCACGCCTCACCCGCCGCAGGCATCATATGGCGACGTCAGGCCATGCTTTCTCATCCGTGGCGTGCATCGCAACCAAGGCTTCCAACAAGCGCTATCCTTGAGTTGTTGCGCGGTAGAATCTCATAGCTATCGTATCCTGGTTCTACTCCTGGGTACGGCTTATTCACCGTCGCGAGGCTGTCCGCGAACGGCTCTGGTCGGTCTGCTGGGTGGAATAGCTCTACTGCTCGCCGAAGGTGCAGACAGGGCTAAAGGTCATAAGAATGAAGTTGTTGGATTATGCTGCAGTAGCCACAGTGCCGAGGTTTTGGTAGGAGTTGCGTGACAACAGTCTAGCCTGTAGCTTATAGCTAAGAAAACAATTGGAAATATGGACAAGACGGACCTAACCATGCGGTAGTATGAGAACGATGCTAACTTCGCCTTAGCAAGGTCATAAGAAGGTTGGAATACTGCTTCAAGATGCGTGATGCTATTCAGACCTGCCCATGAGCCTTCAAAATGCGGATGTGAAGCGGAGCGGAGGGGCGCCGGCAGTTCCATGGCGGGCCGCCGCCCTCTCCCAGAGATCTCCCGGCGGTTACATCACTGCATCTACTTCCTCCCAAAACCTCACCATCCGCCCAGACTAGCGCAATCCCCCGCCAGCCTGGAGCCGTACGGTGTCGACCTCCCCACCAGCCACGACTGAACTGGACGCGAACCAGCCCGTGGTACTCGTGCTCGTAAAAATCCCTGCAACCAACCCCGGTCTGGCTCATCCCGCTAAGACCGAGCTTGCATGCATGCATGTATGCATATGAATATCTTTTCATTCCCTCTCGTCAGGGCGGGCTAGTAGCTACAGGAAGTAGCTAGATACACAGGAATACGCACGCCTCGACTCTTCAACTTGCGCAGCAAGCTCTAGTAGCATTTAGCCCTATGGATGATGCTGCTTACACCCTGAACTTATTCTTGTACTGCGACAGGAGCCATCCGCAACGACTAAGACAAGCCCTAAGTAACACCGACTAGACTAGCTAGCTCCACGCCACATCTCTTGGCACATACGTACGACGTTGTTCAAATTATGGCAAGGCGATTCGGATCTGAAAGCTGATGACTATTGATACAGTCTTTTCTTTTTTATTTTTTTTTTTTTTCATCTTCAATTTTATCTAAGGAAAGGGGATGTTGAATAGAGATGGATGCTACATTCGAGAGGGGAGATAGGTGGTGGTCGGGGAGACTTGGTTGGTATACGGCGGGATAACATGCAGGAATGAACCCTAAGTTAGTCCTAGGAAAGTCTGTATTTCTGCCTGAGGCATACATAGAACTACATGTGACAGCCTCCGGGCCATGAGGTCTGTTCTTATGGAACTTGGTAAGGTATACTAAGCCTCAGCCCTAGATAGGGCCACAACATGTACATACCACCGACAATGATTAAGGCATCAATCAAAGCAAGTGCCAGGGGTTAGCTCGCCTCCCTACCGTGACGGGACCTAATCCCGCGCCCTCGCGGGAGGAGACCACCCAGGTGTAGTTGATGCCATTATGCGGTCTTTGGGACCAAAGTGGACCTGCACCATCTCCACGTCATCCACATAAACCTTGGGCGGATAGACCCTGGCATCCACGAATACCCGCCCTTTCGCCCAATCGGACGCGAAGCCTTGAACCTCATACCCAACTTGTGACGGTGCAGCCCCCGGTAACGTATCACTCAGCATTCTCTCGATAAGGCTCACTCGATCAGGGAGCACCCAGATCCAGCCCTCGGGGTTGATAGCATCGACGATCACATAACTTTGGGGCGCCGCGAGGCCTAAACCGTGCGGCGACACACCTCTAGAAATGTATCTACCGAGTTCCGGGTCACAGGCTCAACTGTGTCGTCGAGTCCGAGGGGGGCAGGAATATTTGCGAGCACCGCACACTCGGTGCTGATCATCACCACCACGGCGGCCCCATTGCTCAGAAGCCTTCCGGTGCCGATAGCTCTGAATTCGGTCTGGCCCCTCGTCTTGCCGTTCTTTGTTTTCACTGGAGTCTGGGCCTGGAGCGGTGAAGGGAATGCTGCCCACTGTCCCGGGTCCGATGACGGCCACTTCCCCGGCCAAGATGGCTTGTTCAAATCTGCGAGCCATCTGGTTTATTCCGTTCGGAAATATTGGATGGTGTGTGATTGGATAGTCCTAGTGTTCGAGCTGTGGAAGTGCGTGTAGTGTAAGGGCGTATGGATGGCGGAGTCGGGGGTTGGTGGTGTGGAGGCTCGTTGGTTCGAGCCGCGAATTTATAGCAGAACTCGATCCTAGCATTAGGCGTATTCGGCTTCAAAAGGCATTGTTATGTGAATTTCTAGGTTGACTCGAGAAAGGAATTTTGAAGGAGTGTATCTGTAAGCGTTCTTAGTGTTAAGTGCGTTAAGGTACGACCGTCTTGAATCGCTGGGGTCTCGGGCATGGCCTTTGGATCAACGTATGTAGAACCATGCCCTTGGATCAACGTGTGTAGAACCATGCCCTTGGATCAACGTGTGTAGGATCTTTGAACGCATGGCGGGGAAGTTCAACTGCAGGCTTTGTTCGGGAAAACGGTCTCGGAAGATAGATCTAAAAGAGTATCTCAGTTAGCCTTGTAATGCATATGTAGAGGTGTTCTTGGTGCGGAGCTGAAAGAACCGGTGAGAGGTTGGCTGAAAGGGTGAATGCAAGCAAAGGCGAAAGAACAGCCGGAAGGATAAGAGAATAACCTCGAAGCAAGGAAGAGAGAAGCCATTGTTCCACCATGAGCACACTTTTGTTCCGTATTTGATGCTTGAGAGACTGCAAAACACTCCAGCCTCCTGGTCGGAGTTGATCTGAGTGCTGTTTGTTGATGCGACATATGCCTGGAGATCACGGAGGGTCAAGCTGAAAAGGTCCGTCTGCTGGCAGGAAAAAGCTAGCACAACATGAATGAAGGGTTTGTTAGCACTAAATACTTTGGATTTGCAAATTTATTTCAAGATAAACAGAACAACTAAAAATCTCTAGTTTCACTATCTACAAAAAGTTTTTTAATTATATACAGGTAGAGTACTTAAACGCTATTTACTTTAGTACTTTGATTCTTCCTTTTAGTCAACCTGCTATATAAATCCTGTATTCCTCTACATACTCGATCCAGGCGGTTGTATTATACTTGGCCGATACTGGGTTATTCTTAAAGTATAGAAAGTAATTCTAAAGTATTACAGCAGTACGGGTCGCTCGGGTCCCAAAATAAAAGCGAAAGATCCGGTCCACTCGGCCCGGGCGCTGGAGCGGAGGTTGCAGATCGGTTGTGTTTTTTTTTAGAGGTTGCAGATCGGTTGTGTCGTTTTTTAGCGTCGCGTGGAACAAAACCTTCTTAGTAAGCACGAAAAAATCATGTGACATCCAACTGACCCTGTATTTGCATAACTCTAAAATCACATTCCACATCATCTTTTCATTATTTTTACACATACTAACGTTCCACGCCACCCTCAAAAAGAGCTGCCGTGATCTGTGTTCACCGAGAGTCCCTGTATGGTTACGAATGCCGGCAAACCGATGACAATATTTAACTGGTCTTAGTCCCAAAGTCGGGAACCGTACTCGGGAACTGTACTCGGTCATTAGAAACCCTGGATAGGAAAGCCATTTATCACTTGCCGACAATATTTACCGCCGCTTGTTTGCGAGCCTTGAATACATCAATAAGCCAATGAGATTTCTTAATTTAACCCCCTATCTTTTCAACGATTAAGGGGACCTTAGCTGACTTAGGAAGCCGATGGTGATATTTCATCTAAACTCCTAACTCCGCCGACTCAATTATAGCCCCACTACTAGAGTTTAACAGTGGCGCCACTGTTCTTATCTCCGTTCACGCTGCCGACTGGCCAGCTTTTATTATATACATGTTATTTCATCTACTCTATCCCTGAGCTGTGTGCCATTATCATTTCCGTTTTTTATCGTCACGATTATCTACATACTCGCAAATCCTGCCTTAGGGGATCGACATGTTTTTCAGCTGCAACAAGTCCGTGCCCTTAATCCAGAGAGCGACATTCCATCGCTTGCTGGCAAGGTTATCCTGGTCACAGGGGGAAATGTCGGTCTTGGAAAGCAATGTGTCCTGGAATTTGCGCGACACAGTCCCAGTCAGATCTGGTTGGCTGCGCGTAACGCCGAGCGCGGTCAAGCAGCAGTCGACGAAATAAGGCAGAAGGTTCCGAACGTGCCGATCCGTTTCCTCGAGCTGGATTTAGCCTCCTTCGACTCCATCAAAAAAGCCGCCCAGATAGTTCTCACGGAATCTGACCGCCTGGATATTCTCATGCTCAACGCCGGGGTTATGGCCGTGCCGCCGGGTCTGACCAAGGACGGCTACGAGATCGAGTTCGGCACCAACCACATGGGACACGCCCTACTTACTAAACTACTGATGCCGCTGTTACTCAAGACCACCGACACCGGTGCGGATGTGCGAGTGGTCTCCATGACCTCGACTGCGTTTAAGCAAGCGCCCAAGGATGTTCTGGACTTTGCTCGGCTCAAAAGCACGGCTGAACATATGAGTGGCTTTGAACGGTACTCCCAAAGCAAGTTAGCCAATATTCTTTGGGCACGGTATCTTGCCAAAGTATATCCCCAGTTGACCGTGGCCTCCGTTCACCCAGGCCTGGTACAGACTGAACTGATGGATCGAGCAAGTGAGGCGCCGGCCATCATGCGAGCCTTCCGCGGTGTTGCAAAAATGATGGCCGTTACTGTTGAGCAAGGTGCTAAGAATCAGCTTTGGGCATCTGTGTCTGGGGACGTGGAGAGCGGAGAGTATTATGAGCCAATCGGTATTTCAGGACAGATCACAGACAATGCAAAAGATGACCAGTTAGCAGAAAAACTATGGAATTGGACTCAGAAGGAGCTTGAGAGCTAGACTTCGCAATAGCCTGATCGTGATTTGGGTATGTGGACTAGGGATAAGTCTTGATATTAGAGCATCGAAATGAAAAGCCCAGTCATGGGATGCAAGGCGATTTAAATGATCCTGGAAATAATACAGCTAGCTGTAATACCAAAGTAGAATGTGACCCTAATAACTGGGATTCAGCTTATATTATTACCAGCACATATCCTCTGAATGTCTGCTGCAGTTTATATGTCCAAGCCTTGTTTAAACAAGGTTCAGTTACTTTTCTGATTATCTAAGATCAGGTATGGGTTCCGTGGTACAACAAGTGAGTTTTATGGTGATACCATCGTCACCAGGCCATCGTGTGATGCCTCAAGTCCAAATGTGACTCAGATTATCGGGCTATTACAAGGCTTATGCCATGTCTTCGCATGCTTGCAATGTTCTTCTCCCTACCTAACTTCCCTATGGAATTTATACACACGTCAAGTCAGAGGACATGTATCCTATGTGCACTACAAGGTAACTAAAAGTTTATGTTGCCCATAGCTTCGCCTTCGGTACTATTGATCCCACCACATTAGCGGTTCAAGCCACCAATAAAACCAAGAGTCCACCCTCTATACATTTTCCAATCTGGCGGGCTCGGAGGCAGACCAAAAGGCCTTTGTCGCCTTGCTGATCTCTTTTATGGACACCTATGGGCTCGATGGTGTGGATATTGACTGGTACTCCCCTAACCATCTTGCTTTCTATCACCACTTCGAATATACTACTATTTTTGTTTTGCTGACCAGGGCTGCCCGGAGGTAGGGAATACCCGGTCGAAGCGGATCGCGGTCGTCGATTGGATGATTACGATAATTCCCCTAGTTTCCTCAAGAAATTACCTAAGATGTCTTAACTCATCTTGAACAGTACAGATACTATAGATCAGGAATGAGATCATCAAGAATACTCATCTCATACTATCTTACCAATAGTTCTGTGTTATTGCCGGGCGTTGTCTTGCAATTGGTGCATATTCCAAGTGAGAATATCTAAGCACAGGTAAATCTCAAGCTTGGAATAAGGGGTACATGACAACGCGCTGCTACATTTGGATCTACTTGCAGTAACTACACTGCTGCTGTAGACGCCCCGCCGTTTTATTTTGCGTGCAGAGCTTTCGAAGCATGAGAAATAAGGCTATAGTGTAAAGCATACCCCTGCTGGCAAGTAATACAAGTTTAGTTCACGACGGAAATTTATGATATCACAACACTTGTTATAAGGGCTAAAGGGTGGAAAAGTGTAGTGAACGAATGCCTTATCGCGATAGCCAAGGTGGTAGTATTATGCCTTAAGGTGTTGTTGCTGATCTGTCTAACTTCGCGGGACTGCCGCTGCCTTGGGTGGTTCCGCGGCCACCTCGCTTAGCCGTCACGTGGCTGATGCCTTAGGCCTTCTTTTATATACATTCCTTCGCGATTGATATCGCGAAGGTTGGAAGGGCTCGCAAGGCCCTTACACTTGTAATTTTATTATAAGACTACAGGACTGCACCAAGCCGCAGTAGTGCGGTTTTTAATAATCTAGGACCGCCCAGCGGTCCTTGGACTCAGGACCAAAGACCGGTGCAGTGCGGTCTGGTGCGGTCTGGTCCTTGGGTCTTTGCGGTCTTTTCCAAGGCCTAGTCCCTCCTGTCATTTTGCTTAGCTATTATATATCTAATGCCTTAGGCCAGCTATATAGTATTCCTCTGTGATATCAACCGCGAAGGTTGGAAGGGCGCGCCAGGGCCCTTACACTATTAACATTGACCTGGCCGTTAGCCACTCTAATTCCAACAGGATATGTACTATACAAAAAGGAGGGGTAAGTAGCAGAATAATATAGGTACCCAGATTAAAAGCCTGGCGAATCAGTTTTAACCTAAAAGCAGGCTGCCTCAGTAGCAAGTATTACATACCAAAAAAGTTCTACTTGTCTCAGTCTTATACAAAGTATAAAGCTAAAGAAACAGAATAATTTATTTAATACTTAATGAATAAAGATATATTCTAGTGAAATAAAACTATTGTTGTATATCTATAAGATACTATAATTAGTGATTATATTTATATAGCTTTGAATTAGAATGTTTTAGTATATCAATATAAAAGTTGTTTTCTTAGAATAAAGACTATCTAGGGCTGCAGGGGCCTATAGTATAGTTCTGGGTAATGTAAGTAAAAAGTAAAGTCTGCATAGTCCGGTCCCGGACTCCCGGTCCCAAGTTTCCAGAACCGGGACCGAACCATTCCAAGGCCTAACCATGGCACGTGAGCTCGTCAACATCTTGGATAATTTCCACCGGACTCGGACTACACCGCGGTACGGAAAGTCAGTTGCAACTATTAAAAGTCAGTACCGGCTTCCACCGGACTTCTGATCAATGCAGTGATGTCCATCTGGGCAGGGCCCTATCCTGAGTTACACTCAATCTTTGATATGATCACAGAGAATGGACAGAGTCATCCAATAAAGTATACAATGGCACATATACTATAAATCTTATAAACGCTCATCCCCCCTCCGTTCGCACCAACTGCAATTCGCTCTACTTCCCTCACTGGGCATTCATTGACAGACAACCCACACCGATTAACACCCCTCCTCCCCCCCAATTCAACCATGCTGGCACCCCCAACAACCTCCTCCGACCATGCCAACCACGACCACCACCAACAGCCTCATCATGACTGTCCCTCCCCATACCAGGGCGACCCCCTACCCAACGTCTCCGCCGATCTCGTCATCCCCAACGCCGTAACCTTTGCAATGGCCACATGCACCTCCACCTCCTCCTCGGAAGACGTGGGCGACGAGCGCCTCTGGGTCCCCCAGGCCCCGGGTGTCTGGTTTCGCCCCCTCCTCCTAAACGTCAGCCATGGCTACTTCGTGAACCTGCTGCGCGTGCGCCGCAGCGGCATCCTCTCGCGCCACCGGCACACCGGTCCCGTGCACGCCACTGTTCTGCGTGGCCGCTGGCATTACCTGGAGCACCCCTGGTGGGCGACCGAGGGGAGCCACGCTTTCGAGCCGCCCGGCGACATCCACACCCTCGAGGTACCCGCCGGAGTAGCCGAGATGGTTACTCTATTCCACGTCACCGGCGCGTACATTTACGTTGATGCCCAGGGTCGCCCGCTAGGCGTCGAGGACGTCTTCTCCAAGCTGGCGGCCGCCCGCGCGCATTATGAGCGGGTCGGGCTCGGGGCGGGGTTTGTGGAGCAGTTTGTGCGGTAATCTCTTCTACTTCTTCTTCTTCTTCTTCTTCTTCTTCTTCTATTTTTGCTTTTTCTTTTTGTTTTTTTGGTGGTATGGGGATGGATGGATTAGCTGACCGCGTCGACCAAAAAATAAAGGGTAAAGGAGGGAGGGGGGAAGGGGAGGTTGATAGAGATGTGATTAATTGTGTCATGCCGAAGAAATATGTGAGATCAGAGATAGAGCGAGTGGGAGAGTTTGTAGATGTGTGTGAGTAACAGCGGAGTTCATTTCGTTTGTGCAGATTGCTTCTGTATGTTAGTCTCAGCAGAAAGTTCCTTCAATCACGAATAATTCGCAGCAAAATGTCAATTCTTTGGACTTGCTCTTCCCCCCTTCTCCCTTCCGTGATTATACATTTGATCCTTCAAAGTCATCTGGACTTCTGTCTCTCCCGCTTTGAATGACGGATTGGCACATCTTTTCCTCAAGAGAAGTCGGTAGGGTTCCAGATCCAGCTCTGACTTAATTGCAGAGCATTGAGCTTATTTTGGCCGTGACTCGCGGGTTCGGCCATCGAGGCTATCGGACTTAGATGATTGCCAAAAGAGTTGGACAAGGTTGATTCTGGTTGGACAGATGGCGGTGGTTGTGCGGACGCCTCGGGCTGCATGCCAGTGGTGGCCACTATCTCGTTGCTCGGAGGTATGATTGGGCCGGAGTTCTCCCACAGGACTAAGAATCGCTTGATTAGACGCACTGAACACCTGAACATGGATCGTGCAAGGGTATTCCAATAGCGAGAGAAAAAGGGACAAGAAAATTACACACCTTGCTGTACAAACTCGAGCGCCTCATCAATTCCGCAGACCAAGGGAGATTCATTGGCGAATTCGTCCCCTGGCGCCGCCGCATTCGTCCCCTCATGCTGCATTTCAGCTAGACCCTGCGTATCCCTCCGGGCCTCTGAGGCCCCCGGGACCTTGGACGAAAGCTGCTCCATGCTTGCTCGGTTGTTGAGAATAATGGCCGGTATGGACGGGTCGAGGCCCCCTTCATCTGCAAATCCACCACGGTGTGCCGCCGGCCGCGGGCGCCCGTTGGGTTCATGCATCATTCCGTCACTGCGGCTCGGCGGGGATGGTTCCGCGGCGGGCTCGCCGAGTAAAAATTGCAATTCTCGACGGAAAATCAGCTCCAGCAGCACTTTGAGGACCTTGACCGTCTGTGACGATACGACGGAGGAGGCGGCGAGCATTTTCTGCAGCGCAATGGAATTTGCCACCCCGCGCTTGGCATCCAAGGACTGCACGGACCCCAGGCTGCAGAGAGCCACCATCCCTAGTGTCACACCTGCGGTAAAGTTCTGGATGGCGATGTATGCGGCAGCTTGGGTGGTCTGCGCGGCACGCAGGACGCTCTGGTACCGTGGCACGATGCTGCAGGTGCGCCGAGCGCAGTGCTCGCACTGTTCGAAGCTCGTAGGCCGCGCGTCGGAGTACAAGCTGCGAGAGCCCTGAGTCATCAGGCGCCGTGTGTATCGGAGAAAGGGTCGATGGAGGATGATCTGGATGTTGTCGTACGCTAACTGCAGGACCAAGGCCTGAAGCTCGAACACCCGGCACACTTCCGCTTCATGCCTGGTGAGTTGCGAGGTGTCCAGGTCGAGATGGCTTTCCAGTCGCAGCTCCAAGGGCAGCGTGTCAAACCATGTGACCAGCTTCGTGTTGATCCCCACTGCCTGGTCTATGACCGCTTCCCACTTCCATTCGTTGAGATCGTAAATATCGCCAATGATCGGACCGGCAATGGAATATAGCTCAAACTTGTGCCTCTGATATGCGCCCAAGGTAGCGGGTGGCCGCAAGGCATTCGATTCACGATGGCTATTCGAGCCAAATACCGGATGCACTGTCATCAGATCGTCCAGATCTCGGGGCATGGCCACGGCACAATGCGAGTCGCTGATCGAAGGCGGCCGACCGTAGGTGATGGAAGCAAACCTGGTTTTTGCGGAGGTCAGCATCCACGGTCAATCCTACTATTCTCCATTCAGAAGGCAACTGCACCTGTCAAAAACATAGAGGGCCCACCAAGTTCTCCGGCGAACTTCGACCACAATCTCGTTCGCAGGGCCCCACAGCGCCTCCTTGTGCAGCCCCTGCGCCTGGGCACTGCGGATCCCCGCGCCAAGTATGGGCATCGCCAGGTTCGGCCTACCCGTGTAGAGGTGGAATGTACTGAGTAGGATGCACAACTGCACACACTCTACCCCTCCTGTGTCTAACATGTCGAAAAAGTGGGATTGGATCTGGTTCAGCATACGCTCCTGCAGGACATTTAGATCCGACCGGGAGACCCCAACTAGCATGCTTTGCTCGTCCGGGGCATATGTGGCCCCCAGAGTGAGCACCATTAGAATCAGGACTGCAGTGCCCCTCTGACGGGCAGTTAGGCATTGATCATCGAGAATTCGGCGGTAGCTGTCCTCGAACGAAGGAATGTGGAAGAGCAGTGTGAACCAGTGAACTGAGTCCCAGTACGATTGCAACAAGAAGTCGCAGACCGCCCGAGATGGAATGGCGAGGCCCGGGAACTGTTCAGTGAGGCTGGTACTTTTTTCCTTGCTGGTGTGTCCGAGGATTCGGGTGCTCAGAAATGCTCCTCCAGGAAGCGCAGAAGTGTTCCCAGGAGCCGCAGGTGACGCTTGCAACCCTTGATCGTGCTTTTGAAAAAGCTACCTAAACATCAATGGTCATGGCGAAGAGAAATGCCGGGTATCGGAGGTTACCTGATCAGTAAGCTCCACCGCAGATGCTTGGTGATATCGATGGGGTTCGGCAAGGGATTCCAACTGCTTGTTGAGGCCATGATGGAAGCCTTGACGGGCTTGATCAGCTTGCAAGGGAGTCCCCATATCGGACCGCAAATGATAGCTGCTTCTATCCCGCAAAATGGAAGACCTAGAGGATCGGGTCGACTTGCTAGAACTTACTTAATCTAGGATTCCAACGTAGCCGGTGGACACGATCGACCTACCGCAAAGGTGCCGAGGTTGTCTCGCAGACGAAGCCAGAGCGCATGCATAGAGAACACGGCTTCTCAACGTCGCACTGATGAAGCGCATACCAGTCAGCGCGGGGGTGGGAAAGGCGTGTCAATCTTGTCTCCTTACTTTTAGCTTCTGCCTTCGACAACGATCGCAGGCATGTCGTCGTGACGAAGCGGACCGTTTGCCCGGAGGGAATCTCGAGCGAGCCCCATCTGACATTGTTCGACGAGAGGTTTATACCTAAGCAGTATTCGGCATGAGAATACAGACCGTAGACTAGCTTGAGAAACATATGATAGCTTTCCCGTGATGTTAAACAGGTGGGGTGCGCTGGACTTGAGATGTGTGTAGTTAGGTTAGTTACAGTTACAGTGCTTATTAATCCACTGGGGTTTTTTCACCATCTCTGTCCGCCACCTTCCCTGTCATTGGTCGCATAGTTGACCTCATCACTGAGTACTAGTAGTAGTTCATGTTTTAGGATTGTGGGATACGTGACAACCTACATGCAGGTACTCGCAGTACACTCTGATTTAGCTGTTCTATAGGCCTGCGCCCTTGCATATGCCTGTTCTCAATCACTGCAATTCTCTACCTTCTGCTTGTTCTTCTGACTGACCAGTGGGATCTATACTAGGTAAGGTATTAATTATGTTACGGTGGCAGAAATTCATAAAAAGTCTATGCGAATCCTATAGAATTTCTTGTTTTCAAGAAACAATACAGACGATCAAGGGGATCTCAGTCTTCCCAGTCCCCACAAGCCATTTCCTCAATTGTACGGTTGAGCTCGGGACACGGTTGTCTCGAAGTCCTCCGGCTCGCGTCCCAGGAGCTCTCTTAACAATGTGGACACGAAAGCGCCTTCTCCTCGGCGAAAGGCCTCAAAGGTGGTGGTCCACAACGCGGAATGGTCCACGCCATGGTAGATGAAGTTGGAAGAAACCGAAGGTTGTCTGGCAAATTCGTCCACGGAGACATGGCGGATGCGCACAGTATGTTTGGCGAGCTTGGCCAGAATGGACACCGTCTCCCCGAGGGTCAGGGTTCGCGGGCCGGACAAGAGCACTTTGCGATTGCGATAGGGAAACCCGTCCGGGTCCTGCACGAATCGCTTGATGAGCTCTGCGGTTCCTTCCCCGAGCTCTTCACGCTTCACCCATGCGATCCCCGGGCCTGCACCATCGTGCGGTATCTTTATCTCGTCGACAGGCTGCTTCGGATCAAAGAAAGCGGTATAGAGCGGGTACGACTCGGAGTAGAGACCTTCGCGGATGCTCGTGTAGGAGAAACCCACATGCTGCCGCGTACATTCCTGGAGGTACCTCTCGGTGTCCAGGTGCGCCTGCATAACGTGTGCCACCGACTCGTCGCCTTCTGGGTTTCCACCATAGCCTAGCGACCCGTAAAAGATATGTGTCACACCACTGCGAATCGCATGGTCGATGGCAGTGCGGTGTCTCTATCCCAAGCATATCGTGGTCAGCATGTGTTCTGCCTAGGCGCTTCCACCTAGGGGATGAATCCCAGCTTTAGTTTTACCTCGGTTCGATATTCATGCTCCACGGAGGCATAGGAGATTAGGAAGAGTATGTTCAACCCCTCGAAGGCAACTTTCAGGCTCTCGTTGTCGTCGTAGTCAGCCCGCCGGAGAACAGCTTGGTCTATGGGCAGGTTCCTGAGTTTTTCGGGACTCCGAGCGATAAACACAAGCTGCTTGGACGGAAAACGTGGCAGGAGATGCTTGACCGTGCCCCCGCCAATACCTCCTGCAGCCGGGAAGACTCCGATGGTGGGGCTGTTCATTTGGATTTACGAGAAAGGCACAAAGTATGATTGGTTTCGTCGAGATTTCTTGCTACATCTCTAAGCTTTTATACCATTCTTCGAATCAACCTGGCATATGAGAATCTCCTGGTGAATTTGTCAGAACGTGCATTTGTCATTGTGACGTGGTGGAAGAGCCTGAGAAGGTTGTAGAATGGAGGTTTGTTTTTGCCCCTCCAGCCAAGAAGCTACGATCGTAGCGTGCAGGTGGTTGAGGGATTTAACTTTCTATTCTCCGTTTCTTTTTCCAGTGTCAAATGCCAGACTTCTATAAGATTCTCAGCCCGCCGGACCATCGGTTGAGTGCCGAGTCCGAGTCCACCGGAGTCGGAGTGTTTCCAGCTGTGCATCATAGCCAATAGCCGATGTGCGGGTGGGAACGCCCAGAGACAAGCTCATACAATAGCACCTTAGTAAGAAGGCCATTTGCAACCCTGGGTCTTGCGTAGTGGCGTTTGATGAGAACTCAACCCTCACTTTACGCATAGTTGGGCGTTTCACAGTAGTTTCTTCACCCAGACTGCGCTTATAAATTCGCGCGCTTTAACGTAATCTACGCTTGGTCCTCAAAGCCAGTAAGGCTCCGAAAACCTTCATGTCCTGGTAGCGAGATGGTTAGAAATCATTGCTGCGGGATTTGTCTATGTACTCTTGGGTGGGCTGTTCTGCCTCTGCTCCTTCAAGCGGGGTCCTCGATTTCGTTGAGTGTTCTCGCAATTGTCAATGCCGATGCTTGGTTAATCTTAACTGCTAACCAAAAGGGATGACCGGCATTGTGTATGCTCGACTCACGAGCGAGTTGCACACGTGCCTTGTTAGCACGAAGTTTGACCGTCGGCTTTTTTTTCATTTTTTTTTTTTTTTCATCCTTCTTTGGTGCTATTCTGATATAGATGAACCTGCTTGCTGCCATTTCCCTTTGGTGGTGGCGGCAGCTAGACAACGCACACCCTAAGAGTCTTTTTTGTCGCGGAATGGACCGCCTGGGTCTGGCACCAAGATGAAAACGCCGACCTCCCCAGTATACACGCAACTTCTTGCTTAATGTGACGATGTTGCTTGCAGACTCTACAGCCAAGGTTTGATCATCAGCCCGGCTGAAGATCTGCTGTTGCCACGCCTGCACACGTTTCTCTGTCCACCAGTATCGTAAGACCGTGAAGAACGGGATCTCAGACGACAACTTAGTGACGGTATGGCGTTTCATGAGAGAGGAGGGGTAAACGTGGGCTTCTTCGATGTCCGGATAATCGGCCTTAGTGATTATACAACCGTTTCTGATCTTGGGGTACAACTCTGAGGTCTTCGACTCGAAATCATTGATTTTCGGGACCATCGTTCTCGGTTGCTGCTATATGAGTTGCTTGCCCCCTGCCTTTTGTCTTGCGATTTGTTTCCAATTTTCCCAAACTGAACGACCCTTTCTCCTTCTCCTACTTCTTGTTCAGTTTCGACTGTGTGAGATCGACTGGAGTATCCCAGGTGGTTGATATTACACCAGACAGAAGACTTCACATCTAGACCTCGCCAGATCCGCCGCCATAATCCAGTCACAGACCACAACATCAAGATGCACACAGACTGGAAACTACATGCCGATTTTCTGACTCCAAGATCAGAATGGCCGGTCAAAGGCCCAATCGGGTATTATTCCACATCGAGCCACGCCGGGCGTCCAGGAAGGGGGGGAATGAACATTAGCCTTTTCTCGTCTATCTTGATGCAGTTCCCGCAAGCGCGCTGGGTGCTCATCTGGTCGTTAAGGTGTCCCTGTCCATTGCAATGCACGGTTTCCAGTCTCCCAAGCCTCGTTGGCATGAGAGGCATGCGTTTCTGCCCTCGAAGATGGAAAACTACCCCGGGTCATTACCATCCTTGCTTCTCTATGAAGCTTGTTGCTCTCATGTACCTGTCGTAAGTGCAACTTTGTGGTTTGTCGGGATCACGCGGCGGTGGGTCTGCAAAGAAATTGAGCACTTTGGCCGTTTGCAGTGCTTTCTCCGTTGTATCGACCAGATACGAGGTCTTTTCTTTCATTCTCAATCTGCACATGCCAAAGAATCGCTCTCAGAAGAGCGACTGCAGTTTGACCCATCTCTTTAGACCCACGCTTTCTTGGCGTTGTTGGTAGGAGATCCCAGTGACCTAAGCATCATCCTATGTTTGAACACTGAGCCACTGCCCATCGAAAGATCAATTGCCCGGACAGTAGTACGTTGACGACAAAGTGGTAATTTCCACCTTCTGCACCGCTTGCTGAAGCGCTGGCCCAGCCGCTGCAATAGCTTCTGCTATGCGGTGCATAGTTGGATACACGAATTGCCGAAGCCTAGCTTTAGGCCCTTGACTGTGATCAGACCATGAGTTTACGTTTGAAAGTCATGTCAATCTGCAGTAATGTGATACTAGACCTGTTGATGTTCAGACAAAGACACTTGCCGTCAATGTAAATATGCTGGATGTAGGCAGTGGCTGTTGGTTCTAATCTTCCAGAATTTCTGCAACACACGTTGGGAAGGCACTGCTCTCGATCATCAGCAGAATGGAAATATCCTGTACCAAGAATATGGAAACATCGAAGCCACGGCCAGTAGATTTACTTGTTGCCCTGGAAGGATTGGTTGGGGCAATCTTGCGTTAGCCCAAGTTGCTGCAACGAGTGTACCCTATCGGCTTGACCCTTCACTTGATCGAGGAAGCACAGGTACAGCAAATCTGGTTGCAAGCACACCATTTTGTTGAAAGCTCCCTGCGCAAATTAGCATGGCCCATTGCAGGATAATTTGAAAAACATAGTACCTTGGATCGTATCGTCTTGCAAAGGATAAGGGAATGATATATGCTGCTTCTATGTGTGCTGAGCTTGTTGCTCTCCGAGTGCCAATCGTTCCCATTCGTCTGTCACAAGCCCTAGTGGAAACGCAGGGAATGCCCTCACGCGTAAGACACTTCTCTCATCTCTAGCATGCGGTGACCAAGACTGATTGACATGTGCCGCACCCGGGGGTCGGAGGACTCGGTCGGCCGTGCGGTCTGCAGCCGGTAAAATTCACGGACTGTTGTAATAAGACTTGGTTTGTCTACCAGTATATTATCAGCATCCGAGGCCTGTAGACTAGATATACCCGCACATCCTGCAGTGCAATACTAAGCAGCTGCTTAGTACACACCGCAGGTAGCATATTTTCAGTAATGTTAATACTCAGGGGACGGAGCTCAAGGCCCTCATCCAGTATAACCTATTTGCCAGTTTCGGACTTCCACGGGCGAGTCAGCATGACTGTGGTGCTGGTTACCGGGGAGAAAGGCACTAGGTTATACACAAACACAGACCAGGTTCCGTCTCAGCTTTTCTTATCAGTGTCAAAGTTGATCTTAAGCCTGTCCCCGATCTGGGATTAATACTTAGTATCCGCAAACTCCAGAGATCCCAAGTAGCAACGGTCGCCGGCGCCGGGAATCTTCATTATACAGAGGCGGCTCAGGCCAGCCTCTATTATAGCAGTGCTCTGCTCAAAGTATTTCTCAGCATATGCAGAGGTGTAGCCCGGGTTAGTAGCATAGTTATCAAGAGACTCGAAGAAGACACAGGCGTCCTCGTCCACCTGGGGCCTAGACTCCCGTGGACACAACTGTCCGACCTGCATAACCGCCTTTCCGTTCGTGTTGGGATACCAAAGGGAGAGGGGGGGCTGCGCGACGCTGTTACAGTACGCCAGAAGCAACCTAGCAATCTCGTCCGAGATATCAAAGCCACGCAAGTAGAGCTGGAGGTGATCGGCCGTCAGGAGGTAATGCTTGAGGCGTTGAATCTCGCCATCTTGGGCCCCGTAGTGCACTTTGGTGAAGAGACTGGCGGCATGTGGCTTCACGTCGAAATGCTAGATTCGATGTTTGTGGTTATTGCAGAGTCGCCACGACAGCTACTACATGGCTTCGTCCCTTGGGATGTGGCTCGGCGGCAGTTTCGTATGCGTCATTGTTGTCGCTATCCTCGCCGTCGCTGTCTGCTTCGGGGTGAGTAGGACCGGAGATATCAAGTTCATGCATATCTAGTGGGCACCATGGGAGAAAGCATCTGGCAATTTTCCTCCTGCTCCTGTTGCTGATGCTGCATTATCTCGCGAAGCGGTTTGTCGAGCAGGGCATTATCAAAAGACACGTCCTCCATTATTGCTCTGATTGTACCGGTAGGTCACCAGAAATCTCAGTATTCTCGAGCGCCTGCTTTAGCATATTTAACTCCCAGTGGTGCATGATCAAGAACATCGCTGATGGCTAGTTCTGGCTGGTCAGTACAAGCTTGAGCAAATTGAGGTATGTCATCGGGTTGGCCTTTGTTTGAACAAGTGTGGTCCAAGAAGGCACCGCACTCTTCATCACTCGTTTAATTGAGAGTCCTGACTCAGGATAGCTAATCAAGGAAGCCGACAGGCAAACTCTGAACCAGACTAGTCGGTGGTGAATGAAGACTTTAGTGAACAAAGCAGAATTGCGAGGCCCTCTAAGTCCTGACATGAAATTGCTCAGTCGGCCATAGACACCATAATGCTGCAGCAAGCAAATGAGGGCTTAATCTGTAGTGTTGCACAGACATTCCAGTGCTCAGAGCCTATTGCACCCACTGTAAGGATCAGGACTTGTGACCGACCTGCAGACGATAGTTGCACTTCTGTCTGCGACAGCCACCGACACACGTCCGAACGCCTCCATGCGGCATATGTCACACACCAGGTCGATAGGAAGCTAGTCAGGGCTTGTCACGAGGATGCCCTCGCAGAGCTGAGCTTAGATTCCCAGCAGCTAGCAGCCCTAACTTGCCAACCAAGAGGGTGCTTCCTCTTGGGGATAAACACTCTGCGTTTTCAACACCGCTCGCGACCTGATAGGGGCTGCAATATTTTCACGACCGCTACTTCGATTGCAGTGTAGTCGAGACTGAATGATTCCATATTAGAGGTAGCCTTTGTATTGTGCGGAGAAGCAATGGCCGTGCAACTTGACGAGGGATTGTTTGGCGGAGCTTACAAGGTCTCCATCTCGAGCTTGTACTGCTTGATTGCCTAAGTTCAGCGCGAATCACATTTTTGCGTGCGCGTTCCTGACGATCCCATTCGCTACCGATTAGCTAGGAGCATACACAGATCACGTAGACAGAAAGGAGGACTTGCTATTGTTTCCACACCCATAGGGACAGTTGCGTTTGACATGATCAGGTCGTTTGACTCGCAGTATCATCACCCGTGTTCAACATGCTTCTCTGGAAGTTGTCAGCAAGGCTAATGACGTCCTCACTGTCCTCTGAACTGACAAGAACAGAGGTTCGTCTAGCTGGAAACCATGTCATTCCGCGAGACATGACCTCGCTTTTAGCACAGCAGTTGTTGTTAGGATGCTAGAACATGACCCCAAGCCAGAAGACGAGGACAAGAGGGGGCGTGGCCTGCACGGGAGAACAGCAGAGGAGCGCCTCCATGCTAGGATTAATTAGCTCTATAGAGATCCCGGCATAAAGTTCTACTGCATGGTAGTAGACCTTGCGAGCTATACGTCGCCAATCTCAGTTGTCGTAAGGTCCTCATTCAAAGCCAACAATAATAGTAGGAACGGCAAAGGGCTCGGGTTTGATTTGTGACCGGCGCCCGATGAGGGCGACGGTCTTGTACCCGATGCCCTCACTTTTGGAGACCAAGTGGGCCAATTTAGAGCTTCAGACTTGACAATACCGAAGCGAGGGAAGTAAGCCCTCGTTGGGGCTGAGGAGTGTAAAGTCCGAGATTCTGAGCTATTTACTGCCGCTGCACTTATAGTCCTCGAATTGCTGACCGATGCTTTGGGAAGATAGGGCATCCCGAGTTACCAGGCGGCGTTATTAGAACCAATAATGGTGAAGAGCCTCGATCGACTGCGTTGAGGAGGTCTTCTGTTGGTCCAGCGACTTGTATATCGTCGACATACAAAATCATGATTTTTCCATGCTTCCTGATGAAGAAGCACTCGTCAGCCTGGGATGCCACCAATCCGGTATCTGTCGCGGCAGCAAGAAACTCGTAATACCAGTCTCGCAGATTGCTTGAGGCCGTAGATAGGCAGGAGCAGGAGGCAGAGTTTATCGGTGGCATGCTCGCAGCCAATTGGTTGAGTCATGTAGATCTTCTCATTGTCGCGAAATTTGCCGCACATGAAGACTTGCTTGACATCGCCCTGCTTACAGAAGTGTCCAAACGCAGCCACGGTAGCGAAGAACATCCTCACCGTCACACACCCATTACATGGCCGTGTTGGTTAAACCTCCCTTGTAGCCCGTTCTCATCTCCAACTCTGATCTGCTCTTGGTTCATCCCCTGCGGTCACCAAGATAGAAGACTCCCCCAGGTGTCCAGCTGCACTGGAAAACACTAGGCAGGTTCTTCTCCACGAGAGATCCACTGGGGTTGAAGGCGGGAGTTGTAGCAGGACCACGGATCTTTGGATTTCTTCTGGTGTCTTCGAAAAAGTCCTGGCTAGTTTGCCGGCTTCCGATCTGCAAGCTAACTGTACCAAATGAGTTTGCTATCAAGGTACTCTGTCTCTGTTCGATTGCATGGCTGGGGACTTAGCCGGCCCTCCTCGCCCTCCCCCTCGGCCTGTTCATAACATCACTGCCCGAAGGCAGCGGCCAGCTTGCAGCTGAACCCGTACGGCTCGTCTAACAGCTGCCATCGGGGCTTCTAGGATCTCTGCGTTCAGGTTAATTGTTCCAGAACTTCATACAACTCCCCATCAGCAACAGTCCTCTCCTTTTCTAGGAGATTAGATTTTCAGGCATGTATCGTTCGAACGGCGCTCAAGTACAGTACATTGCCTGGTCCTCAAAAAGAGATTGCGGAAATGAAAACTGCAGCGACCTCGGCAACGATAGAAGGTCCCCCGATGGGTGCTTGCAGCGATTTGAAGTGATAATGCTCGGCCAGGCTAGTCACTAGTGGGGCTGAAATCGATTCGAGAGCAGCCAGGTCCTCAACTTATCCGCACTTTGCACTGTCTGCGAGACATCTGCGATATGGGACCAGTTTTGGAGTTTCTCAGTATCAAGCCCAGCCAGTCCCTGCTGCTCGGGAGTGATCGATATATGCACTCAGAAGGTACTTTTACGTCTCTTGATTGGTAGAGTACTGCCTGGAACGACCGGAACCTGCTACTCCGATGATTAAAGCAGAATAGACTTGATGAATCGTTTGCTGCTGCAGACTGGACGTAGAAGTTGGGCCTGTGCATGGTATGTTTATGAAGTCCCAATGCTTCAGAGTGCCGTTATCAACGGTTATATTCTTCGCCCACCGCATACCATCGAATACGATAGTGTTCACTTCTGCCTTTGACTAGTCGGTAAGAATGTAAAATCTCCTGCACTTCTCAGATGTCACTCTTCAATTCCCATCTTGCAGGCGCTTTGCGTTCAAGACCGTATTCTGATGTTTGCCATCTGGAGGAGCCGTTGTTGTCGAAGCTTACTGTGAGGGGTATCTCTTGTCCTCCGCAAGGAAGCCAATGGCACAGTTTTGTTGATTTCAATCCGGTGTTTGCATAAATTCGAACGGTTACCGGAGACTGTTCCATGGTAACCAGTCTCTTTTTCGATGCAAAATCCCTGAATGTATAGTAAGTTCTGTTTGACTAAGCAAATCAGTCAAAGTCCAGCCTTTGCTAAGTAAGGCTAACTCGACAGACACAAGCTTAATAAGGCGTGTCCTGACCAATGTGCAGGTCTGATGGAGCATTCTGCAGCACATCCAGGAGTCCAGGTCTTGCCTGTCCAGCCAGATGTTGCAAACCGGTACTCACCTCCTGTTCCTCAAGGCAGAGAGCGTTGTCAAGCTCCCGCAGAAAGGCTTCCAGTGGGTCTTCAATCCACGGTCCGTGGGCCTGTTCCCAGAACATCCAACTCCGTAGCGTGCTGACCACAATTTTGTGCGATGTGGCACGATGAGGAAGATTTTGACCAGGAATTGCAGGCCGTGCAAGGGGCAGGAGTCGACTCTTTATATCACGCTCCTGGAGACCACCCCGTCCTGGAGGTGTACGTGGTACGATTTGAGGACATCCATTCCTCGCTTTTGTTTCTCCTGAAACCACCCCTCGCTACCAAGCCCTGGGCATCAAACAGAGCTCAATCATATTAGGAACCAGAAGTGGTACAGGTATATCTCATCGTCGTCGGCAGAGCCCTACACGCAAGATATACCCATGCGTTACCGGTGCTCAAGTCGTTATGTCGCACCATGATTGCGATCGGTAATCTTGGATGGATTGATAGAAGGGGACAAAAATAATGAATAGGAGTGAACTGGGGTGAACTGAGAGGAAGGTGATGAAGAAATCGGGAGGTAGGTGCGTGCAAACTGTATCGAGGATAATCTAGGATCGGTGATTAGACCTCAGTGACTTTGCGTAGGTAACGCCGTTCTTTCGCGACATGGAGTCATAGTCCTCTGCATTGCCTTGTGCGGCACCTTAAGGTCATAAGTAGATCCATCTTGGAAATGTGTCAAATACCCGAGCCGCTGGGCACCTGCGTCTCTAAGGAAGAGACTGGCGACGTTGATGATAAGCAGAAGTTACATTCCAGGTCTGGGCATAGTGCATCTAGACTGATGAAGACTTTATAATAGGACTATATTAGGAGGTCAGAAAGTCTTCATGTATGGAAAGACCACGATTATGCCACAATTATGAGATTTATCATACTTCACAGGGCCGATGGTTTCTTCCTCCTCGCTGGGAGAGTCTTGGAGTAGTCTAGGCCTGTTGTTCTTGAGACTGGGCCCCGGGTTCAAGTTGATGAGTCTTGGATAAGTGGTGTGATAAAATCTGGAGTCTGAGGGTTGAAAGGATTCTGAATATCTTATCGCTGGTTCGATGGGTGGGAGAGAAAATGGAGAGGATGGAGAGGGAGAAGGATGGAGGATGAAGGATGGAGAGGATGAAGGAGGAAGAAGGAAGGGAGAGGAAAGATAGAGAATAAGGAGGGAATATATAGAGGAGTTAAAGAGAAGATTGGAGAAAGATACATAGGGAATGGGGAAGAAAGATGAAGAATCAGAAGTTAATATACAAGCAGACAAATAAATCCATGATTGAATATAGAGAAGCTCAATATACATTGACTTAACCACAAAGACCATTGAGCCATTCACTGCAGGGCTTATATTTCACTATACCAGTACAGCCTTGAATGAAACCCTAAAAAACTTCTCCCATTCTACATACCTTCACTATCTGGATATATCAATAAACTAGTACGTTGGGACCCGAACAAAAAGAATGTGCCCAGTAGACGCCCGCTGAATGCATGACAAGAAAAAGCACCGCCAATGTACAAATCAACCCAAACAGAGAGCTCAAACGCCTACATTGCAAGATCATCATCATCCCACCCCAGTGCCGAATAGATTGATTTCTCCGGCGTGACCGGCACCGCCGCTGAGGTGGCCGGCACCATCAGCTTGGCAGCACTGGGCTTCCGCACCGGCGTGCTAAACACGGCTGCCGGCGCTTTGACGGGGGTTTCAACGGAAAGAACATGGCTGGGGACAGGGTTGTCTTCCGGGATAGGTATCCCAGCAGGGAGAGCAGCGGGTATGAGGGCCGGTTTGGGGGGTGTCTCCATCACCATCGATGGCTTGACGCGCGGAAGGAAGGTGTCCACGTGCCGACGAGTCTGAACCGGTGTGGAGGGGGCCATGTCCACAGGGTGCGGGGCTGCTGGCACCGATTGACGAGGCGGGACCCTGAAGAGGGCACCGGAACCACTCGACAAAGGTGATGCCGTGGGATTAGCCACTCTTGGCTGCGCTGGTCGACGAATAGGGGTCTCCTGGACCGTGCTGCCCTCGCCACGACCGGCTGAGCCAAAGAACAAGGAACCAGACCGAATAGCCGATCCAGGGATCACCTGAGGTTCACTGTTGAAGGGAGAGGATATCGAGAACGTGGGCTTAGAGATGGATGATGACTGCACGAAAGTCGTGGGGACAGGAGGCATCCCCACGACAGCGTCCTTCTTCCGACTGCCCTTCTTAGGTGTGGCTGCGACTTGCACTCCTTGTCCCATGGGATTGCGAACGGGATTCTTCGGCTTCCGGGTGCTGGTGCTGTGCACAGTGCCAGTAGAATGCCGCTTAACAGCATCATCGGCAATATCCTTGGCCACGAGTTCGCGATTGGGCTTGCGCAGAGCGTTGATGGCCGCATCCAGCTCCTTCTTCTGCTCGACCAGCATCTGCATCTTCTTGAGCTTCGTCTCGTGCTGACGCGTCACGGCGTTCAGGTCGACTTCGCGGTTCTCAGCGCGCTTGGCCTTCTGAATCCCTCCACGCACGCTTGCACCGGCGATCGGTAACAATGGATCCAAGGAATTGCGTCTCGCCTCAGCCTGCGCTGGCGTAGTGTTCGACCGGCTCAGAGACGGGATGTGGCGAGGCTGAGACGTCATCTGATCTGTAAGAACACGCTGGAAGGTACGACGACGAGACTGCTTCTGCGCCTGTTGCCGTTCAACAGGAGTACCAGGCTCGCCCTTGGGCGCCTTCTTGGTCTGAGCCTGCTTCGTGAAAGGTGAAACAGCACTCGAGACGCCCAGTTTCCGGGTGATGGACTTGCACTTATCGGGCAGGCGGGATGCATAGAAGGGAATAATCACTTCCGTGCAGAAGTCCCTAACAGCGTCGCTCTCGACCTTCTTTCCGGAGAGGTGGTTCTGGCCGTACGTCGCACCTGCATCAGGGACAACCGACTCCTCAAAGCTGACAGCGTACCAGATGCACAGTCGGTCAAGGTGAAGTTCGAGCATGGTATTCAGATCCTGCTGCTTTTGGTTCTTCGACTCCTTCTTGGCGGGTACCTCTGTCGCGCCTTCAGCATCATCAGTCTGTTTGTTCTGCTCACTTTCAGCGACAGCCGCTTCAAGAGACATTGTTTCCAAGATGAGAAGGATTTGCAATTGCGTTTCGCGCAGACGTAGATCGGCAATCATCTTCTTAGACTCCGTCTCCCTCGACGCCGGGCCTTCCGCGGACAGTCCCTGATCGCTGAGCGTCCGGTTCTTCCACCACTTGCGGACTAAGTCGGTCTCTTCAGGGTACAGCCCATTCTTGCCGAGCTTCTTCTTTGTGCTCTTGCGTTTCTTCTTCTTGGTTGCCGCTTCATCATCCGACAAAGTAAGTAGCAAATCACTAAGCATAGCAGGCAGGGTCTCGCGATACTTGAGATCCATCTTCTTAGCGAGAAGGATAGCTTCCCTGTAGAAATCAATCAGATCCTGAGATCTACTGCCTTCGGACTCAGACGATTGAAACGCAGCCCGGCAGCGCGCAAGAGGACCTTTAGCAAAGTACGCCACAGATGTCTAAAAGGTCGGTCAGCATAGCCACCTTCAAGAAGAAACACCAGACAACTCACCTTCGAGATATAAAGCGCCTGCAAATACTGCTCCCGCAGGTTATCCAGAAAGTCCTGCGGGGACCGTAGCGCATCCACACTCTCCTGCGCCAGCGCCTGAGCAGCATCAACGCCAGCACCAGCACCAGCCTCAGCACAAGCATCCACCCCAGCAACACTGGAGCTCCTCTCCAACGCAACCGCAATCTGAGGCGTCACAGCCTGCGAGCCCCGACCATGAGCAGTATCCTTCTGTAGCGGCGGCACCTCACACTCAACCGTGCCAGCAAAAACAACAGCAACCTCCACCTTGGCCCTCTTGCCCACATGCTGCAAGCCTAGGGAATCAGGCTCCTCGATCCTCGCCGCAGCCCACCACTCACCCCCCCCAATACTACCTTTACCTTTGTTCTCTTCCTCATAATCCTGCACATCACGACCAAGCCCCTGATCATAAATCCCCTCCCCAACCTCAGCACGCACCCCCTCCTTCCCCGTAACAACCAACTCCCCCTCCCCAACCGCCTCGGCGACCCTCAACAACGCAAAGATCCCCCTTTTCACCCGCTCGACAACCACCAGCCCTCCACCGGGCGCCATCCTAGCAGCGAGCACCATCTTCTCCCGACCCGTCCGAGCAGCCCCGCCGTCATAGTATTCGAGGACCGGGATATGCGCGACGACAAGACAACCCGATTGGACCTGCGACGACGACGATGCCGTCAAAGCCGATGCAGAGGTAGCGCTGGGCGGTGCGTACTCCAACCAGGCGAATGGGATGCGAGAGCGTGGGATCAGGGCAATTGGCGCGAGGACCAATGGTTCCTTGAAGAGGGAGGTGGTGGGTGCCTAGATTCATGAATTAGCTTTTCCATTGACCGTAAATATAGTATCATATAGTGTAGTGTAGTGTAGTAGTATGCGTCGTGATTAATCAAGAATGTAAGTCAAGGACACTACCAGCGAAGCATCACAAGCAGCGGGAGGGTACAAGTAGTGGCAGAATAAAAGAACTATAGAACCAGAAACACATCGAGAACCAAGAACATACCCGGATCGTAATCGGCCGCGAGATCCAATCAGTCGGCGGCCCAGGGGCCCCGGAAGCAAGAGTCGGGTCGAAGCATGTTCTGCGCTTCTTGAGCGGGGGAAGTGCGCTGCTGCTTTCGCCGTGGTGGTGGAGATGGCGGGATTGGGTCCGAAGGACTCGATTCAGAGGGATGGGTTGGAGGGCGCCGGAGGACACGAGCGAGGCCATGGGCGTTTTGTTCAGTCGACGTAGTTGAGCGATCTAGTTCATGCTGTGTATTTCTGTTTGACGATGTCAGGTGAGCATGACCCAGGTAATCTAGTGCAGTCGGCGTGTAACAAGGGTCTAGGTCTATTTGAATGTGGCAAGTTGCAGGGAAAAAGGGCTCTTTGAGTATTGCGGTGACGCGCGATGCTCCGTCCGCCGTCACGCGTCGGCGCGGCGGAGCGCGGGGCATCCCATTAAGAAAGCGGTCTGCTGGGCGGTCTGGCTGTTCTTGCAGATTGGCACGAGCCTCTTGCGCTTATACGGTGGGCCACTCGTGCCAGTTTGCAAATACAAACTCTCCCAACAGAAATCATCAAGTGTTTGGGCTATCAGCGAAAACTTCGGATTCTCAGCACTTGCCCATTGCTTGGGGGGAGACTTGTTCTTAGCTTTGATATTCTGACAATTGATGGTATCTGACAACCTGAAGGTGGTTTGCTATGGTTTCAAGTTTCGACTCCATGCACAGGCCAAGTCGGCTTACTCCTACGGTCACTACAAAGGAATCAGATCTTCACAACACAGGCATAGCCTGTCCTTCATTAATCTATATTGCTAATTTTAAATTAGCAGCTCATGATGATCGAAAGAACATCCGTTCCTTCGCCATCGTTGCCATGCTCCTATCGGAAACTTCCGAACGTCCAGGCCGAGAGACCCGACGGACAACACCACAGACCGAAGCCACGCACCGCGCGACTCCGAAGGCACTCGTGGTCTGTCCCATCGAGTCCCCGGGACCCTGGAGGAGACAGTGTTGAAGACTTTCGCTCCCGAAAACGCCGTGTAACAACCCTCCCAATATATGAAAAGTGGTATCATGTTGAATTTATCCTCGCCGAACCCGCCTCTTGTGGAGACGACCATGCAAAAAGTGGACAAACAATCCAAAGGAAACAATTGCTTTTTTTTTGACATGTCTATGCTCATGCTTTGAGTTGTTGAAAACAAAGCAAAATCATCACATTCGTAACGCAGACATACTCACAAGAGAAGCAGGTGCTCGGGTACAGCGTTTAACACGCTTAGTACTTGAGAGCCTTAGGCTTCTCCCAGGAGAAGGACTGGTTGGTGAAGTGACCGTTCTTGGCGGTCTGGAAGTAGATGGGCTTGGCCAAGTCGAGCTCCTTGACAATGACACCGGGGCGGAGATCGAAGTTGCTGCGGATGATCTCGACGAGCTCGTCGGAGGACTTCTCGGAGGTGCCGTAGGTCTCAACGAAGATAGAGAGGGGCTCAGCGACACCGATGGCGTAGGAGAGCTGGACGAGGGCACGGCGGGCAAGACCAGCGTTGACGAGGGACTTGGCGATCCAACGGGCAACGTAGGCAGCGGAGCGGTCGACCTTGGAGTAGTCCTTACCGGAGAAGGCACCACCACCGTGGGCACCCCAACCACCGTAGGTGTCGACGATGATCTTACGACCGGTCAGACCGGCATCACCCTGGGGACCACCGATAACGAAGCGGCCGGAGGGCTGGAGGTGGTAGACGGTGCGGTCATCGAGGAGCTCAGCGGGGATGACCTTCTTGATGATCTTCTCCTTGAGGACAGCACGGAGCTCCTCAGTGGTGACGTCCTCGCTGTGTTGGGCAGAGATGACGATGGTGTCCACACGGAGGGGCTTGACAGCACCGTTGTCGTGGGCGTACTCAATGGTGACCTGGGTCTTGGTGTCGGGGCGGAGCCAAGGGATGGAGCCGTCGTTGCGGGCCTCCTTCATGGCGCTGTTGAGTCTGTGGGAGAGGAGAAGGGTGAGGGGGAGGAGCTCAGGGGTCTCGTCGGTGGCATAACCGAACATGATACCCTGGTCACCGGCACCAAGCTTCTCAAGAGCCTCCTCGTAGTGGAGACCCTGGGCGATATCGGGAGACTGCTGCTCAATGGCAACCAAGACGTTGCAAGTCTTGTAGTCGAAGCCCTTGGCGGAGTCATCGTAGCCGATGTCCTGAATGGCACCACGGATGACCTTCTGGTAGTCGAGCTTGGCCTGAGTGGTGATTTCACCGAAAACCATGACCATACCTGGGGGGGACTGGTTAGAACAATGACCATGTCAAGGAGAGAGAACAATGCATACCAGTCTTGGTGGCAGTCTCGCAAGCAACCTGGAGGATGCGCGTTAGTGATTGGTTCGATGCACGAAAGAAAAAAAAAAAAGACCCCGCGTAGATAGCGGTAGCCAATCAGAGAGGGGTATGCGCGAAGGCCCGAGATGGAGGGGCACGTACCTTGGAGAGGGGGTCCTCAGCAAGGCAGGCATCGAGGATGGCATCGGAGACCTGATCGCTGTTGGGTCGTTAGCAGGCGAGTCTGGCAAGGGAATTGCTTTCTTCTGAGCCAAGAAGAGCGAGAGACACGCACGCAATCTTATCAGGGTGACCCTCTCCGACAGACTCGGAGGTGAACAGGAAAGTTCCGGTCTTGGGGTTAGCGACGCTGCCCATTGTGATGAAAGGAGATATGTGATGTGAATAAAGACACAAAAAGGAGGAGAGAGAAGGAGAAGGAGGTGGATTGAGGAAGGGAAGAAGATGAAGAGAAGAAAAGGAGAAGAAGTAAGCGAGGAGGTGGAGGGAAGGAAGGGGTAGAAATGAAAAGAATAAAAAGAAGGGGGGGGGCAGGGAGGAACGGCAGTGGGAGAGGGGGAGAAAATGAATGGAAGCCCCGCCGGTCTCTCTCCCTCCCCGTATTAATGTCTTTCCGATGGCGCGATTTGGCTCCGGCGGTGACGGATGGCAATAGGAAAGAGAAAAAAAAAAAAAATTAAAAAAAAGCCGACAAGAAAAAAGGCCGGGGACGCAACTGGGAACCAATCGGAGAGATTGAATCGTCCACCTGCGTGCGGTGAGGACTGGCAGTACCCGGACTTTTCGGTTTTCCTTTGCGATCGCCTGTCCGCGGCGTCACTTTCTTTGCACTGGACAGCACTTCGAAACTGAGTCTACGGTAAACGGTCCATCTGCTTGTCCGCTTCCTGCTTATCCGCTGGCTGTTAGACTACTTTTCTCCGAGTTCCCAGCTAATCCAAGTTCACACTCGTGGGGGCTGGTTGTTGGCTTGCTAACCAAGTTGCGTTTGCCAACTCAACCTTACCTACTCAACTTTCGGGCCATTTTCTTTCTAGTCCGGTTCCCCTCCCTCTCTCCTACTCGCCATACTAGCTTGCGCTTACGAGCGAAACATCCCTACCTCAGTCCATCTCCGACTTTTCCCACATCGGAGATTGCCATTTCGCAGGTTTCCTTTTTGGGATATTTCTCTTATCTATTTTTCTATTCCTTTTGCCCCCCCCATTTAAAAAAATAATCCCCCCTCCCCAGCCATGTCCAAGTTCGGCGTCCTCGTGATGGGCCCCGCGGGGGCGGGCAAGACGACCTTCTGCAGCGCAGTGATCCAACAGCTCCAGAACACGCGGCGAAGCTGCTTCTACGTGAACCTGGACCCGGCGGCGGAAACGTTCAGCTACGAGCCGGACTTGGACATCCGGGAGCTGATCACGCTGGAGGACGTGATGGAGGAGCTGGGGCTGGGCCCCAACGGCGGGCTGATCTATTGCTTCGAGTTCCTGCTGCAAAACCTGGACTTTCTGACGGAGGCGCTGGACCCGCTGAGCGAGGAGTACCTGATCATCTTCGACATGCCGGGCCAGATCGAGCTGTACACGCACATCCCGCTGCTGCCGTCGCTGGTGCAGTTTCTGTCGCGCGCCGGCCCGCTGAACATCAGCCTGTGCGCCGCCTACCTCCTGGAGAGCACGTTCGTGGTCGACAAGGCCAAGTTCTTCGCCGGCACGCTGAGCGCCATGTCCGCCATGCTGATGCTGGAGATGCCGCACGTGAACATCCTGACCAAGATGGACCAGGTCAAGGACATGATCTCGCGCAAGGAGCTCAAGCGCTTCACCAACGTCGATGTCCAGCTGCTGCAGGCGGATGTGGACCGTGAGGAGGAGGAAGCCGGGGGGGTGGGTGAGGTTGTTCACGGGGATCCCGCGGCCAAGGAGAATTTGCTTAGCGGCGGCGCGTTCAACCAGCTCAATCGCGCTGTCGGCCAGCTCATTGATGACTTCAGCATGGTCTCCTTCTTGAAGCTTGACGTGCAGGATGAGGACAGCGTCGCCGCCGTGTTGAGCCACATTGACGATGCCATCCAGTACCACGAAGCGCAGGAGCCGCGCGAGCCCAATGATGCCCAGGAGGTCGACTACGAGGATGGCGATATGTGAGGGGGTGGGCGGAGGCCCGGTTGACAAAAGGGGGTGTGGTGTGCGAGCGGCAGGGGACTGACTGAGGAATGAAGAGCAAGCCGAGATCAACAACACATCAACCCGGTCGTCGTCAAATTACAGTGGGTTTTACCGACATTCGTTATCGCAGGATGTCAATTGGACGTCCCCCACACTTATCGCGAGTCTCGTTTGCCGGATCGTGGTGGCCTTGGAAGCCTCGTTTGCGAAAGGAATGTCACTCCCACCGCTTCTTCCACGCAAGCTGCATGTAATGTGCCTGGAGAAATTCAGCAGCTGGAATACGGCCAGATAAGAGAAGCCAGAGAGAGGATCTACAGAGCCAGACAGTCAACAGCGACGGTCAAGCATTCTGTCCGATATCGGGACATGTGGAATGACAGCATCAGAGCTTGGGTCTATCACCTAGCTATCACAGGCGACAAAGCCAACTAGCCATGCCATGTTTACGAATGTAAATAAACAGGACTCAACACAACAATCTACATATACATCCATCCTACATCATAATTACAACTTACACAAACCACACATAATAGCAAAATAGAAAATAAAATAATGATTCAAAGAAATCTATCCTAAGCAAGGCAAAATCCAGCACGAAGCGCAAGCCACACGCACATAGTATACTATAAATAACCACAGCATACACTGGCTGGCTCACTTGACTTCACTTCACGGCCAACGCCCAACTTTACCAACATACCAAGGGCACCAACAGAACAGAGAGCGGGATTCTCGGGAGGGTCAATACCTCCCCAGAGGAACCTGCTGACCCCTAGCACCCGCGCCAAATCCAGCATTATTCCCCCCAAAAACCCGTCCCCCCTGTTGCTGCTGCTGCTGCTGCCGTCCCGCACGCTCCATATCCTCAAACACCCTACCCAGAAATCCCCGCGCAAGGCCAACCAACCACCCGACATCGCGAGCCGCATGCTCGACGCCGCTGGTATACAGCCAGACGCCGACGCCGATGACGGTGGCCCACCAGAGCAGCCACCACGCGAGGCCGACCCAGAACATGACGACGCGGCGTGCGTAGTCGAGCACCTTGAGCGAAAGGAACAGGATTACCAGAAGGAGGGCGACGGAGATGAGGTCGGGCATGGCGCCGCCCGAAGAAGCGAGGTAGCTGGCGGCCGGGCGCACGAGGTAGGGGTCGATGTAGGCGGAGCGGACATGCGCGAGCGCCGGGGTCAGGTAGGATGTGTTGAGGTGGGTGGTGAGGGCCGAGAAGGAGGTGGTGGTTAGGTGTTGCGTGATTGAGTCTGGCACCACGACGGGGTCAGTATACTCATAGTCATAGTGGTCATCAAAAGATGGCGAGGGCGGGGCTGGGCCCGCGGGCGGAGTGAGCAGTTCTGGCGGCGGGTCGAAGCTCGAGTCCTGCTGCTGCGGCTGCGGCTGGGCTTGATGCGGGTTGATGATGGTGGTGGTGGTGGTGAAGGGGTTGGTTTGGGCGGGGGTCAGGTCTGGGAAGACTTGGATGTAGCTGATGCCGCCGGGGCCGTCGTCGTCCCCCCGTGCTCGAGAGAAACCACCACCACTGCCGGTACCGGGGAATGGGGCTGGCACTGGTGCCGGGGGGGTGATGGCGTTCCGTCGCGAGGGGGACCCGGACGGTCGGCTGCTGCTGTGCTTCTTGGACTGCGACTCACCTGGAAGGTATTCCATCCTTGCGCTTCTGCTTCTGCTTTTGCTTTTGCCTGTTCTGCTCTGGTTGTCCGGCTGTTGACGGAGTTGTTGGGGTCGAGGCGGTGCGTGAATACGATCCGGGTAAGGTGAGTTTGAGTGAGACAGCCAAGGACAATGCGTAGACGTCGTGATCTTTATATAGTCATGATCGTGAGGTCTGGCATGCACTGCGATCTGAAAGAGACCGGGGGGTTGGTGGTGATAAAGGATGGTTGCGGGGGACAAATAATGAGAACAAACCAGACAAACAGATCTGGCGATAAGTTCCTTTTGTTGTTGTTGTTTCACGCTGGCTCGGATTGTCCTCTCCTATGATCACCGCCTGCCTAAAATAGAGGATTCGTCTGGGTTGGTTCAGACAATGATGCTGGACAAGGTTCATCTAGCCTAACTATGTCTTGGGTTCAGACTTTTTCCGGTCGTCTCAATAGAACACCCCAGAGAGTCCTTGTCAGCCTCTGACAGCATCACTATCACCAACTCACATAGCTTGTTAAGATCCAAGCATTCCACGCCGCCTTATCAATTCTGCCGGTTAATTCCGTTTGCGAAGGCGGTGATGGTATCGCGGTATATAGCCCTCGTGGAAGGGCATTTTGGCCCAGTCATCATCCCTTGAAAGATCACAGAGAAACTGAAAATGCGATATTAGTCTATGATATTATACATCTAGATCACTGATGATGGTCATTTATATACATGCGCCTCTGGCGAGGATCTTCCAACCATGTACAAGCGGGGCAGATGCACAGCATCCGCATCCACTATTTACTTCTTAAGAAACAATCAGGGTCTTTAATGCCTCGCGTTCAGCCAGAATCTCGGCCTGGAGCTTTCTGGTTTGGCGTAGGGCCTCATCCCTGGGAAGGGTTAGTTGAAAGGTCGTTTATCACGGTCGGAAATAAGAGAAAGGGTAAAACTCACCGATCGGACTGCAGTTCGGCGACTTCAATCTGCGCACGGTTCATCCGACTGACCACCTCTTCCATCTCCGAGTCGGCGTCCCGGAGCAACTTCTCCAATTCCTTGACCCGCTTCGCAAGCGTCTCGAACTGAACCGCCTCGTTCAGTGCCATTCCGTCCCCACTGGTCGTCTTGTCCAACCGCGGTGAACGCGCGCCGAATGGGGTGTTCGGCGGCTTCGGAGACAGAGCCATTGGGCTGCGCGCACCATTCTTGACACGCGTCAATTGAAGACTGTGACTCTCCTGCAGATTGCGGACTTCTTCCTCATGACGCGCCATTTCGTCCTCGGAGAACTGCTGTGCCATGAGAAGGATATCCTCCATCTCCTTGAGCCGCCTCTGCATCTCATTAATGCGCGTAGCCGACAGCTGCTGCTCTTTCTCGCCCTTACCAATCGCCTCGGCTAAGCGGGCACGCAGAGCAATGTTGTTTGCAAGTTGTTGCTTCACATGTTCCGCTAAGCTGTCGGTCCGAGTGACCGATTCCGCCAGCATGGGAGACTGCGCGACATTGGCTTCAGCCTGATCCCTGTCAGCCTGCAGCTGCTTGTAGGCAGTCTCCAGGGAGGAAGAAGTGACCAAGACTTCAGCAAACCCGTCCCGGTCGGTATCATAGTCTTCCGGAACCGTGATGTCATGCTCCTGCAGCAGGACTCGCAAAGAAGTGGTCTCCTGCTCGGCGCGGTCCAGATCCATCTTCAGACCTGCGAGTCCCTTTTCACACTGCCATTTCTGCTCCATGGCTTCTTCTGCACGGTGGCGGAGCAAGTTGACCTCCTCTCGGAGGTTCCGTACCTCGCGTTCGTAGCCGATCTTGCGCGGAGACTCCGCCATCTGCGCACGAGCCAGCTCGAGCTCCATCATCTTTAGCTGTTTCTCGTACTCGCGAGAATCGTAAGCCTGGCGCTCGAGCAAGCGCCGAAGAGCTTCGTGAAGGGCATCCCGTTGGGCCTCAACGTCTTCAATCCTGTCGGCCAGATTCTCTCGCGGCTCGCTCCGTTCCTTGACATTAATAGAGTTCGATCGAGACAAAGAGTTGGACCGGGATAGGCCAGTGGGGGCGCTTGGCTTTGAGCGCACCCGTGCCAATGAGTTCGAACGAGAGAGACCAAGTCCCGTACCTCGTGCCGGAGACATGGTATCTTCCTCAGCGATGGAAGCAAACCGGCTCCCTTGCAGTTGTGCTAGGGAGGCGTTCTCTATCTTCAGTGCCTCAATCTCGCCCATCAACCGCGCCACCTCGGAAGGATCCGGCAATTGCTGGTGAGAGTTGCTAGCACTGCTTTGTAACTGAGGTATTACGTTCTCCTTCAGATGGTCCCGCTCATTTCGGAGCTGCTCGAGCTCGACACGCATGGCAGTGAGTAGATCTTCGAAGTTGTCTTTGATCTGGCGCTCTTCAGCCAATTTCCGACGAGTAGCTTCCAAAGCTGTCTCCAGCTCTTTGGTACGGGAGGACATATCAGAGAGATCGACTCTCTCCCGTCGCAGCTTGAACGATGCGTTAGCGCTAGCGGAAGCAGAGGCCTGAAGCATTCATACCTGGTGCACTTGCGATTCCAAAATCTGAACGTGGGCCTCGGAGGCCGCACGTCGACCGCGCTCTTCCTGCAGTTTCTGAGATAGCTCTACCTTTATCTGGGCCCGTTCCTGCTCTGCAGTACGCTTGTATTTCTCAATATCCTCCACTCGACCACCAGACTCGTATGCATAACGGATAGAGCTACTGCCGGAGTCGGAGAAGTAATCGCTGGTCCGGCGGTTAGGGGTGTCGAAAACCGAGTCCGACTGCAGTCGCTCGACCAGGTCCTCTAACTCCATCTCCCGGCGGATCGAACCCGCAAGCTCTGAGCTGATCTCCCGCAACTCATTCTCGAGCTCCGCCACCAGGGCTGGGGCTCCAGACTTCTCCAGAATACTGGCGCTGCTGAGCGACGAATTGCGATGCGGGAGAGACGTATGCGGGCGAGTAGGGTCGAACGGGACCGTTGTGGATGGTGTTCTGGAGAAGGACGCGCTGGGCAGTGAGGGCGGCATGGGTGACGGTATTGGGGATCGGCCGGACTCGGAGATTTCTGTGCTCGAAGATTCGGCGCCAGGTGAGGAATTGCCTGCCCGCCACCCAAAGAAAGAGCTGATCTTGTTGCCGGGTGTCTTGGGTTGTTTGCTATCCCCTATAGTTGACGAGGTGCCGGTGCGGCGGGGAGGGTCGATCTGTAGCGGGGCTGGGCCGTTCGTTGGCAGGTGCAGAGCCATGGTGGTAGCGCGCTTCGGGTTTATAGCCGGGGATATACGTTTGTGGACGAAGGATTCACTGACAAGCCGGTTATGTATCCGAGTCGCATTCGTGAATCGCGTGGAGTACGCAATATCGTAAACGGGGGTCTCGTCGTCGCTGTCGTTGACCGGGCTCCCTATGGACGAAGTCGTGTCTATGCGGAGATGGGACGAGGACGGACTACCACGCGGGAATCTGGAGCAGACAAAGAAGAGCACGGGGTTAGTCCTGGAACGTGCGCGGGGAGAGTTGGACATAAGAACCCTTCCCGAAAGCTGCGAAAGGCGCGCAAGGCGGAGCGAGTGTACCAGCCAAGGGGCAAGAGTCCTTAAGGGAGAGCTTCACAGGGAGAAGGGATGCGACGGACTACCATACCTATCCAGGTCCCTAGGAGGAGAGACGGGGTGGTGTAGTTGCTGTGGTGGTTCGTGAGTATATTCAGGATATGATTCAGGCGTGTGTTGATATATATCGTCTTCGTCCTCGTCTTCGTCGTCCTGGCGGTCATATACGTAATCCAGAAACGACGGCGATGAAACCGGAGACAAGGCCAGCGTCTGGCCGACAGCCAGAGGGGAGGCCGGGTGAGAATCCGGATGCGCAGGCGAGTTGCCCCGGGGAGACGCAAGTAGGGACGAAGAGGAGGAGAAAGGCCTAGCTGCGTGCGAGGGGTTCACAGCATCCTGGGGAAGCGGCTTCCTGCGCACGGTGAAGGGAGAGGAGAGGGAAGGAGTTTGGGTATGAGATGCAGATGCTAAGGTGGGAGAGGAGGGGGGGAGGGGGATAGGGACAATAGACGAAGGAGGAAAGTCGGGAGGAAGGTAGGCGGAAGAGGAGGTGGAGGTAGTGGACATGGGCGAGTTAGGGAGACTTGGCCCCGGACCGGGGTTGGGGTCAAGACTCCCTGGGTGATAGGAGATAGTAGTAGTAGAGATATTATTGGCGTCCTGATGCGTGGTAGTGGTGGTAAGAGGCGGCGGCGGCGGCGGCGGCGGAGGAGAAGGAGGAGGTGAAGCGGCAGTAGCGGCGGTGATTGTAGTCGCATCGGGATGGTCATGGTCATCATGGCTCTGGTTATGGTTCGATTGGGGAGGACTCGAGGGGAGGAAACCGCCCGAGGCAGGAGGCGGAGAAGTCCAGCCGGGGGCCATTGCACTCTAATTGGATGAGTAGAAGACAAGTGACACGAACAGGAACAAAGCAGATCAAAGACAATCAGCTGAGGATCGACGCAGGCCTCATGGCTGACGGGAAAGTTTGGGTTTGGGCTCAGGAATGGAAAGGCTGCTGCGTGTGAGACCAGGACCAGGACTAGGACTGAGACTGAGACTGAGACTTTGGAGTTGGAAAGAATAGGAGGGGATCCATTGATTGGAAAGAAATTGGGGGGAGAAAAGACGGAAAATCTGGAGGAAAGCTTGAAAAGGGAAAATGCAATAATTAATTCGAGTTAATCCGAAAATCAACTAAAATCAACTAAAAAGAGAGAAACGTAAAGGAAAAGGGGATGAGATTGGCAGAGAGAGAGGAAAGGCCAGAAGCGCGCGGGAAAAAGGAGAGCCAGCGAGATGCAGAAAGAGGCAAAGCTGGGATCCACTTGGCCGTGGGATCTATACAATGATTGTTGGTTGATTGACACAGACTGGATACTGACTGGAGAACAATAGTTTCCATTGAGAAGCTCAGAGCACTCTAGTTTATGCTGATGAGATCATTTCTCTTCACTTCTCACTTGTCTCTTGTACAATCCTACCACCATTACACCCATCATCATCATCCCCATCCCCTTCCCCTCAACCACCTTGTACAGAGTATATTGTCTTGCACCAAATATGTGCCAGTCTTGAAGATAGCCGGAGGCCCAGCCGGGTGGCCGATCGGCCCCACCAGCTCTCGGGCGGCAAGTCAGGGGTTATCCGGCTGTCTGTCCCGTCTTGCTTGCTGCTTCATTCCTAGTAACGTAACGTTAATTCATTTCCACCTGCCACCACTTTGGTAGTCGGACAATTAGTACCACCAAAAGGTCCCAACCTTGTTCCAGAGAAAACGCATATCTATAAAAAGCACATTCATGCCAACCGTTATGCACACCATTGTATCACCATTGTCAAGAACCAAAAAAACCAAACAAGCCAAGCAGTTGGCCTGAGTCAGCTTAGCAGGGCGGGAAAAAAAAAAGGAGAGAACAGACCAGCCCCCCCTCCCCCCCCCTTCTCCCCTAAAGCAACTAACGCCGACTAGTGGTCCGTTACCAACAGTCGCCTGCACTCGGACCAAGGATTCACAACCGTCCCAGAAGTCTGATCATGACTATCCTTGCTGAATCTGTGCACTCGCTTGTCGATGGGCCAAGTAAAGTTGCTGCATGTCTTTTTGGGAACTTTTGAATGATCGGCCCTGGGGACAGTGGACAGGACTCTAGGTACCCATCTCGGCTCGGGAGTTGATATCCATGCAGGGTTCCACTTACGGTGGAATAGAGGATGTATACGCAACTTGGTACGGAGAAAGTAGCTCAACTAGCTCGCCTCCAGCGCTATACTCTGTAGCTATCGACAATCTATTCATTTATTCATACGTAAGACACAAATAACAAAACGGAAACGCCATGACCCCTGCCCCTACCACAACCGCATATAGTAGTAGCTCGAAGTTACCAACAAGACCATAGAAACTACTATAGTGACTAGTAAGCGCCCCCAAAGGATGAGCCATGGACCCAAACCCTGCCTGCCCTTCACATACAGCCCCAAGTCAAACGGCGGCTAACAAGTTTCGTATTGAAGTTGGCAAGACAATTCCTCCCCACTAATAAACATCAACAAACAACAGCCCACTTACTACGGGGTACTCAGTATTAAGTCCATCTATAGACACTTACCGTACACTTGAAACCACCACCTACCAACCAACCTCTACCTCCGCCAATCCCCAATCCCCATCCCAGCCAACCCAACCCAACCCAGCAAACTATTCTTAGCCACCAACGTTCCATCAAATCAACTAGACTATCGCCTGTGGCTGCAGGACATTCATGTATGCACGTAACCTAACGCACGCACGCGCGCGGTTCCCCAATCCTGAGACGGGGGCTGGCATTAGCATTGGCACCCCTGCGGCAAGGGAGTCTAGTTGGTATTAGTTAGCCGCCGGAGGAGACCTCTACTTACGGAGTACCAAGGAAGCTACTACAGTCACCGCTTAGGCATGATGCAGATAGGGTCCTGGGATGACTGTGTCCGGTTCTAACGTGGGCGGCTAGGGGGTAATATTTGTTAGAGGCTATAGTAGCCTACTGTATTCCGTGCCGCACCGCAGAACAGGGAACAAGGTTGCTAAGTATAGAACCAGAATCAAGTACGTAGCGTAGCTATCATGGGTAAGTATGAAACACAATTTGAACTACGTACTAATTGTTTGTATGTGTCTGTGCTTTGGGGGGGGGGGGGGGGGGAGATAAAGGTTTGGACCTCGAAAGAAAGGGCATAAGCACCACGGACAGGATGGGAGAGTATGCAGGTACGAGCTCCGGACCTCTATAGGTTAACACTACCAAGAAGAAAGGATTCTTGTCTTGCTGTTCCTAGGGTCATATGTTCGCAGAAGAAGGGAGTAGGGCTAGGGAGGAAAAGCCGGTGACACAAAGAAATATGCGGTGCCCTTGACTCTCTTCCCCCCCTGAAATGCCTGGCTGGCTTCCTATCTCAGGTCTAGATCCGGGATCCCTTTATTCAACGGTAAACTTGGGTTTCCCTTTCTCATCCCCGTCTTTGTGTGTAAAACCATCAGACCTCGCTATACACTAAGTAAATGCATAATGTGACACCAGAACAGAAGCAGAAGGAAATAACGCCATCAACTCGTCGCTAAAATAGCACAAGCAGGATACCCCAATGCCTTCCAGGAGACATTGTCAATCCTTAATATATACATCAATCATACCACATAAAAGCTCGCGGTGGAGCCGATCTCCACGCGAATGAATTCCCGCTGCCTCATCTAATATGGGATGAAGTCAATCCTCATACGATCTACTCTTTAGGTCAGCGAACAACTTCTTCTAAGGGGGAGAAAACATACCCAAGAACTGAGACCACCCCTCATTCTCATCCAGCTGGTTACCCCAATATTGCTCCAACAATCTCAACGACTGCAAAACATTTGGCACCCGGATAGTATCATGCAGTGATGCTAGTAGCTGGCGGACCTGTTGGCGATCCGCCCCGCGCGCCTCGCATCCCGCAATGAACAACGGTGTTGTGAGCAGCACCCATGGACTCAGACCCGGGGACGGCCCGATCTGTGCCGTACATTCCAGGATCCGCTTGACTGAGTCCTGCACCACCGGTGCCGATGCGGGCGTCTTGTACAAGCGGCGGTGGATCTGAATGAGCGCACTGCGCTGGAAGGCCTCATTGCAGAGCATCAGCTGCCGGATACAGTCCGGCGACAGTCCCTCCGTGACACCCGGGTAGAAGGTCGGTTGAGTTCCAACTTCTTCGGCGGCCATTAGCCGACGGAGGGCGCCTTCA
Source organism: Aspergillus uvarum CBS 121591 (assembly GCF_003184745.1). Taxonomy (NCBI): domain Eukaryota; kingdom Fungi; phylum Ascomycota; class Eurotiomycetes; order Eurotiales; family Aspergillaceae; genus Aspergillus; species Aspergillus uvarum. The sequence goes on along the minus strand of NW_020291298.1, from coordinate 757,346 downwards.
AGCGCAGCTGCTTCGTGAGCGACGTCGATGTCGACAATGGTATCTCCTAATGCGGCTTCCTGCCGTGGTTCTTGTTGCTGCTGTAAGATGTGTTGATGCTCCCGCCAGGATACCGCGCCAATCGCCCGGAAGATCGCGGCCAGGTTGACAGTGAAGCCCCAGTAGTCATCCAGATAATCAGGGGTTACGGAATCGGTTGTGTTGTCCGCGAGGGTTGCTTCCACCCCAATTGGCGGCCCGTTTCCAGTCAACGCTGTCAGCGAGACAATCGAGCGGTGCCAGCGGTCTAGATACCGACGGAAGCCCTCGGGCGATCCCGGTGACAGGATCCCGCGCTGATTCGAAGAATCCATGAGAGCTTTCGCTCCCGCGATGTGTGCGCGCCACGAATTTGGATGAATGGCGCCCGAATGGATTTCAGCTAAGCAGAGAGTGCGCGCTGTAGCGAGCAGGGCATCGGACCCTCTGCTGGCAGGGTTCTCCAGTTCCTTGCGAAAATGTTCCAGGCTGAGTGCCATGAAGCGCGCGATTTCCGGAGCCGACTTGACATTTTCAGACTGGTTGTGGAGGGCTTGTAGGTGGATGGCAGAGAGGGCCATGGTTGCGTATAGGAGGGACGGGGTCTGTAGGGCCATGGGGACCAGCATCTTGCAAATGTCCTGTTGCATGCCGGAATGACAGGCAGTGATCTGCGAGGCATCACTGAGAAAGTGGTGAAGAAGGGACTTTTGATCCGTCGAGAGGGAGGCGAACGGATCAATGTAGTAGTTTAGACTAGTTGCAGCGGTCGTCGTAGATGGGGTACCAGCGATTATCGAGCCGGGAGATAGTGCCGTAGAGGATGAGTTTGTGGTATAGATAAATTCGCCGGGGGAATACTCTGATTAGATACAGGCGCGTTGTTAGCGACCGACACACTAGAGTAAAGCAAAGTAGAGTACTCCGTAGAAATCGTACGGACCCAGTTTATGCATGCCTCCATTACCCACGCAGGCCCCGAATCGTGAGCGCGAGAAAGCCCGCCCACCCCACTGCAGCTGCATTGCATATCGACAAGGCGTGTTCGCTTGCTGGCATCGGCCACAGCTTGGTCGCTGCTCGTCACACTTCTGCCGACGGCCTTTACATCGCTTGCACCCAGTGAAGGAGCGCGACATGTGTGTTGGTGGTTTTATTTGTTTATCGGCTGCTTTCGGGAGGATAAAGCGGGTTCGTTCCTGGGAATCCTGGTATGGTAGACCTCGGCGGGGATCTTTCTTTTTTTTCTCCGCAGATGACTGTTCGGCTACCCCAAGGGGGAAGAGGGGAGAGTAGGGTCCAGAATCAGATCGACCGGATTCCACAGTCCACAGCGGATGAGGGGCAGTGGGGGTGAGACAAGACAACGAGAACAGATGCAGGAATAATCGAGTGGGAGCATCAAAGACAAATTCGGAGAAGCTAAAGTTGCCGTGCGAGCACGAGGGCAGTCGCCCACTCTTCCACTCGCCCCCTCCACGGCCTGCCGGTGGCGGCGATAAGCAGCAATTCCCGACAATTTGTTGACGGATGATCGATAAGGAGCGGTGGGCGGCGGGCGGTGGGCGGCTTCCTCCGCTCCAATCCCCGAATCTGCGGGTGATGCAACGAAAGTATGGAGAACAGGTTCGAGAGTCTAGGCAGAGTGGGCAGTATCCACCATGAAACATCAGGTAGGAGCGCACGTTAAATTCAACTTCAAGCAGACAAATTACGCTGAAAAGTACAGTGCAACATTTACAAATATTTCATACAAATGCAGCCCCAGCATGGCTCGTCTAGACCCCAAATACATACAGACGATAGCGACGTGACAAACAAGACCAAGGATAGCGCGAAGTTGGAACGGGCTTCGTCCCAAATTAGTCGTCAAAAGTATAACGAAGCCACTCTCCAACAGCTCGCAAGCTCTCCCACCTGACAGCTTCGTCCTTGTCTGCCATCAATTCCATCACCCGCGTCTTCAAGCCCAATTTCTCCAACTGTGCCCGCCGTTCAGGAAGCTCTTTGACCAGATGTCCCACATCATTGCATCCAATCGCCAGCACCTGCTTATCGTTGTCCCAGTTCTTGGAAAGAATCTCTGCGAGTTTCTTGGGCAATGCGCCATTGTTGTCGTCCAAGATGCGCCGTGCGTTATCCTTCCAGAACGCGGGGTTCCGGTGCGGAGGCGACCACCGCAGGTGGCCTGACTGCAGTTCAGCGGCGTACTGGTCAAACGTCGTCTGCGTCTTGGTGTATTCATCCAGAAGCTCCTTCAAAGCCTGAAGGTCCTCCAGCAAGTCTTCATCGGTCAAGTGGCGACCCGAGAGGTTCGTCAGCAGGGCGGGCAGGCGAACAAAGACGGCCACTGGAAGAAGAGTCGTGCGGTTACTGGATAGGAGATTATTGAGCGTGGCGAGGAGTAGCCGGGTCGTCTTTTCTTTCGGAGACAGGCGGAGGAGATTTGTGTAGAGCTGAACGAATTCGTAGTCACTAGAAGGCGTACATATTAGCTTCACCGCTCGCACGGACTACGCGCACATCACGTACTTTTGCAGATCTTCTCCGACCAAACTACCCTCAAAACTTAGCTGCCATAGCACCAACAATACTCTATAGAGGAGCTGGAGTCCGATGCCACCTGCAAGACCAGGCTCGATCCCGCGCGCACTGCCCGCCAGGGTGCTTGAGCTGCTGTCTTTAGCGCCCGTCGCGGCTCGCAGAATATCGACGAGAGGATCGACAGTCTGTTTCTGTTGCTGCCAAAAAAGTTCCCGCGCTCTGGCAGTGCGAAGAAGTGCGGACAACTCCTGGACCCCGATATCCTGCAGCCCGCTGTCTTGGTTCTGGGTCAGAGTGGAGAGATAGGTATACAACTGCGGAAGCGCCTCATCATCCCGCGGCGCTGGCTTCGAAGAGGAGAACAGGCTGACCGATACCAGGTTTGTCAAAAAGGTGGAAGTGAGGAGAGGAATCGGGTCTTCAGCGTTGGTCGAATGACGCAAGAGGGGAAGGAATGACTTGTAAGGATTGGGGTGGGCAACCAGAGCCGTTGCGAGGGAGGGAACATCTGATAACCATTAACAACCATGTTTCACGATAGCTGGAGGCCAGATAGAGACCCACCGTTGATCAAATCCGCGGCCAGCACGAGGATGCATTGCACGATGTCGGTTCGTCTGGCGGCGGAGTCCAGCACACTCTTGCTCTCGGGCCCGCCTGCCAGCAGACTAACATACCCAGCTAGATCGCCCTCAACTGTTTGACGCCGTTGCTCCTTGCGAACCTTATCAACCGCCTTGATCTTCTTCAGGTGTTCATCGGTGATGTTGCCAGCTCGAACAGCTCCCTCCCAAGGGATAGGGCGAGCTCGGATGTTGTTCTGCAACGAGCTGAGATACGTAGGCGGCTCCAGGGGCAACGACGACATGATGGATCCTGGGAACAGAGGGGCAGGAATCCGGCTGGAAAGAAAATAGCAACAATCGGAAGGGAGTAAAAAAGCGAGGCAAGAGGAGTGGGGGGGGAGGGACAATGAAGGAGGGGGTGGGAGAAGGAAAGATGGAGAGGTGAGTGGAGGAGGACAGACTGCGGTGGTTCGGGCCCGTCCGAATGATGATGTGGGATTGATTGATTAAACGCTCATCCATTCCATCGATCGCCAAGCCCGGCCGGTTGCGCTGCAACTTCTCCGTCCACGCAAGCTGCACCATCCCAGGCTGCCATCTGGCTTCCCGCCCAGGGACAGCATTTTCTTGTCGGCTCTCTTGCATCGCCACGTTCTTTCTGCTCTAATTGACTCTTCGACGTGCCGTTCGTCCTGGAAGTCCCACGTTCATTTCCTTTCAGCCTTGCCTTCCCCACTCGGCGGCAACAACCAACAAGCATATCGCACCGACCTCTTGAACCCGCGACTGTCCCTGACATACGATTGTATCGCTGCTGAACTTATCACTAGGCGATTGCGCCATTCGCACATGGAATAAACCCACGGCGGAAATTGCAACAAAGCACTTAGGTCGTCACCATGGCGCAGAATACACAAGGCAACAAGCCCAAGTGGAAGGTCGGGTCTTTTTTACAACAGGCTGTCGCGGGTGTGGAATCGAGACTCGACCAGATATTAGCGGAGGAGGAGGATCAGAAACAAGTACAAGCGAAGAATATTGCTACAAAACCGAAGCCGGCGGAGCAAACCGGAAGTATGGTCCATTCTGTCCTTTGTAGATCCATCGGATTGCTAATTGCGACCAGACCTTTCCCGCAGCTCATCCAATGCTCGAAAGAATGACCGGCTTCAAGAGCGCCTAGCTCGAGCAATGGTGAAGAACTCGCCGGGTCCTCTCGCCACGCAAAGCTCCAGTCGGAACTCATCACCCGTTACTAGTCCGGTCCCCAGCAACGGCGCCCGATCTAGCATGGACATCGATTCCAGCCTCGGATCACCAGCTGTGGATCCAGGGAGGCACTCGCGAAGCTCGAGTCGGGTTGAGGATGCCTCGGTTGCAGCGGAGTCGCGTGACAGCTACGATTCGGGCCTCCCACGAGGGTCAAACGACATTAGCAGGCTATCAACTGAAAGCGCATTGCCTCCGCATGCGCTTACGGAGAATGGTGATCATGTCGCCCAGGACCCTACCCTTGAGGAGGCACAACCGTCTGCAGACGAATCGAGACTCTCTGCGCCTACAACATCGCTTTCTCCGACGGAGCCTGCTGAGGAGACTAGCAATGATTTATCGAACGGTCAGGGGAAAACTGTCGGCGATATGCAACCCGAGGACAAAATCGCTGAATCTCAACGGCAAGAAGAGGTATACGGCTACATCGAGCGGATCGATGCACTGCAGTCGAAGCTCAAATACCTTGCGAAAGAGGCTGCTGAATCCGCCAAGCAGGCCGCGACAGCAGCGGAACCTGGCAGCGTAGAAAGACAGCTAAGGGAAAAGGACGAAAAGATAGCCCTTCTTCTCGAAGAAGGTCAAAAGCTGTCCAAGACGGAAATGGATCATCGAACGGCTATCAAGAAGCTGAGGCAGCAGTTGATGGAGAATGCGAAAGCGCAAACTGAAGTTAAGAAAAAGACAGAAAAACTCGAGCGAGATCTTGCTAGCGCAGAAACTCGAGCCAAACGAGCAGAAGCCGCCGAGAAGAGAGCCAATGATTCTCTCTCGACACAGACCAAGACATCACAAGATCTCGAAGCGGTGACTGCAGAACGGAACGCTCTGAGTCAAACTGTACAGGAAATGAAGGGACAGCTTGCACGAGCCCTCGCTCGAGCGGAAGCAGTTGAAGCTAAGGCACAGTCCGAGGCACTTGAACAGGAAAAGCGCCGCGCCTCTCAGTTGGAGGAGGACCTTTCTAGCGTCAAAATAGAAAGAGATATCAGCGAAGGGAAGCTGAGGCGTGAAATAAGTGATCTGCAGACTACCATTGAGCAGGAGAAAGAGCGCGCTCGCATGCTTGAAGTAGAACTCAAGGGTGAGCAGTCGATGCTCGAAAGTAAGATGGAGTCCCTTCGCTTTCGAGCCGAAGAAGCTTCGACTGGAGTGGCTGGCGATACTCAGGTCAAATTGCTCCGTCAGATCGAGACCCTTCAGACTCAGTACGCCGTAGCTAGCGAGAATTGGCAGACATTAGAGGGTTCGTTGCTTGCTCGGTTGGCGAATGTTGAAAAGGAGCGGGATGAAGCCGCACGGCGCGAGAGCGAGATGCGACGGAAGATCCGTGAGATGGTAAGCATAATACATATAAAGACATTATTCGGTGACTGCTAGGCTAACTCTACATGCGCAGAATTTGAAAGCAAAACGAATCGAAGAAGAGCTCGAGACCGCGAAAGAGACTGAGCACGATCTTGAGAGTAAATTCGAGGAGGCAACTGAAGAGATCAAAAAGCTGGAACAGAAACTCAAAAAAGCCACTGAGGATCTGGGCTTAGCTCATAAAGATTTTGCGGAGCAGCAGAAAGTGATCGATGCCACATGGACACAGAAGCTCGAGGATGAGCGTGCGAAATTGCGTGAGCAGATGTCTCCGTCGCCGGTCTTCTTGCAACAGCCCCGAACGCAGTCTCCAGTGGCGTACAGTCGCCGGCCTAGTGCTCTAGAACCCATCGGAACGTTGTCCGATTATCGACCAAGCAGTCGACGTCCATCGACGTTGCCAACGTCGCCCGACATGGGCAATCTCTCACGCCAGAACTCATTTCCCTTGTCCACTCAGTCCATTCTCTCGCCCTCAACTGCAACCAGCTCGATACATCTCCCCATTCCGGAGACGCCCTCAATCAATTATGAGCATGATGAGCTCTTCAGTCGCTCTGCCACCCCCTCCGCATATGGCGGAGCACCCACGCAGCACTCGCGCGGCATTAACGATATCATCTCAGAGTCCACAGTTGGCGCAGGACCCTCAGTGCAGTTGGTCGAGCGCATGAGTGCCACCGTCCGCCGGCTCGAGAGCGAACGCGCCGCATCGAAGGACGAGCTTTCTCGGATTACCGCGCAGCGTGACGAAGCCCGACAACAGGTCGTGGATCTAATGCGCGAAGTTGAGACGAAGCAAACTTCTGATACACGCGTGCACGAGCTTGAACAGCGGTTTGATGAACTTGACCAGCGGTACCAGACCACCTTAGAAATGCTGGGAGAAAAGAGCGAGCAGGTGGAGGAGTTAGAGGCAGATATCGCCGATCTCAAGAAGATTTACCGCGAGTTGGTCGACAGTACGATGAAATGAGGCTATTGTCTCTATGCACGCCGCCCTTTTTTACTACTGAGATCTTTCCCTTTGTACATAGAGAGTCTTTGCTCCGGGCTAGATCGCTCTAGACGATGTTATGTGATGCATGTCCGCTTGTTAAAAAGAATTATTGAAACAGTCTTGGGTCTGGAAAAGACTCCGGGTATCCAGTCTAATTATTTATTGAGAATCTGTTTTGTCTCCGACAATTTTTTGATCCCACCGAATCTTTATGCTGCGAGCCTATAAATCGATTCCCTCTCTCTCCGCCGTTTGTAGGATGTAGCTTCGGACCTACTCAGTGATTAGCATCAAAACAACCTGCCTAGAAAAATTTAAGTCCTACCTTGCTATCTGGTGCCATATCGATAGCTAGCATTCCGCTAGAATCTCTCTTGTCTGCCTCCGCACCGGCCTTGAGTAGCGTGATCGCCGCATCGCCATGTCCCTCAGAGATCGCATGGTGCAACGCCGTCAGCCCATCAATATCGGTCGCATTGACCGGACTCTTGCCATCTTCGAGTAAAATTTTGATGATAGGCGTAGAACCGACAGCCGCAGCCCGATGAAGCGCGAGCTGGCCACGTCTATCCTTGACCCGAGCGCTGCATTTGTTGGCGATCAGCGTGCGGACAGTGGAAAGATTGGCTTTAGAGGTCGCAAAGTGGAGGGCGTTCTTCAACGAGCGTTGTTAACCACAGTTCGGTGCCATTTCTGATGGCAGTAAGGAATCTAGCTCGCTGGATACGCACCTGTCCGGATGAGCTCTTAACGCTGACATCTGCGCCTTTCTTCAGCAGGAGACCAATGATCGGATCTCCTTCAGCATTTTTCAAGCTAGCTGCAATCATCAAGGGGGTCCAGCCGGATCCATCCTGGAAGGGTACTTAAGCAGGCTTGAACTATCATGCGTTCTTTCTTGGATGCCATACCTCGACGTCGGGGTCAAAGTGCTTGTTCGAGATGAGAAGCTCCACGATAGACAAATGATTGTAGGCTACAGCCCAGTGGATGGGAAGACGCTCGTCGTCATCTTTGGTAGCAGCGAGCTTGGGATTCGCCTGCATATGCTGTCAGTTGACATATTTCCACTCGTCATTCCGTGCGGGGACAGCTCTTACGCTTAAGAGAGATTCGGCCGTAGAGACTATGGAGGTTAGTTATAGATCAAGGTTTGAAGGTCGGATAGAATGAAAAGACCTGCCTTTTCCCTCTCGAGCAGCCTCATGAAGAGGATACTTAGCTTCAATGCTAGCGTTCATGATTAATGCAGGTGGTTTATTGCTTGTTTCTTGTTTGCGGCGGGGTTGATTGATGATCTGATGGTTGGCCTGAAGATGCGGAGAGCCGCGGCCTCGACACCTTGCATGCCTCAGGCATTAACATCCGCGGAAAACCAGAGCTTCGCTTCTTCAGTCCGCAGCTCTGCAACTTCACCTCATCTTCAAGCTATCGACCATTCTTTCATTCAACGCCTCCAATATTTCCACATATACTAATTACAACCACACTATTAGACCCCATCTTTCTGTGTGCACCTCTTCTACGGATACTCTTAAGTTTGAAAGCCACCGCATCCCTGTCCTGAGGGATCAGGACGCCCCCGACTAATCGCCCACGCCATCACCTCGAAACTGCTCCTCACCAACCTACACAATGGACGTCGTTCCCTCCACATCGCCCGATGAGGCCGTGCGCCTATCGGCAAAGCGTACCGCCGAACTCTTTGGTCCCGACTACCTGATGGTCACCCCCTCGGTCGCCAGCGGCTCCATTGGACTGTCCTATCGACGCAAAGCAGAATACGACGATGTCCGAGAATTGCCCCCCGCCCTCGCTGCGAAACAAGCCGCTGCAGCGGCGGCGGCCGCCAGCGGACGCGCCAAACGACCCAAGATCCAATCTCAGACCAAGGCCTCGGCCGCAGACGGCAGCGGCGCGTCGATGGCGCTGGTCAAGAAGGCCCCCGGGCCGGCAGCGGGCGGCGTCGGCGGTGAGAACGAACCCAAGAGCCTGATCCAGCGACCCTCGGCGACGCGACAACAGAGACCCGACTGGCATGCGCCGTGGAAGCTGATGCGGGTGATATCCGGCCACCTGGGCTGGGTGCGCAGCTTAGCGGTCGAGCCCAACAACGAATGGTTTGCCAGTGGTGCGGGTGACCGGACGATCAAGATCTGGAATTTGGCCACCGGCGCGCTGCGGCTCACCCTCACCGGCCACATCTCGACCGTGCGCGGCCTGGCCGTCTCCCCGCGGCATCCGTACCTCTTCTCCTGCGGCGAGGACAAGATGGTGAAGTGCTGGGACCTCGAGACCAACAAGGTCATCCGCCACTACCACGGTCACCTGAGCGGCGTGTACACGTTGGACCTGCACCCACGCCTGGACCTCCTCGTCACCGGCGGCCGCGACGGCGTGGCCCGCGTCTGGGACATGCGCACGCGCAGCAACGTCCACGTCCTGTCCGGCCACCGCGGCACCGTCGCCGATGTGAAGTGCCAGGAGGCCGACCCGCAGATCATCACAGGCTCCCTGGACTCGACCGTGCGGCTCTGGGATCTGGCGGCTGGCAAGTCGATGGGCGTGCTGACGCACCACAAGAAGGGCGTCCGCAACATCGTCACCCACCCGCGCGAGTTCACCTTCGCCAGCGCCAGCACTGGCTCCATCAAGCAGTGGAAGTGCCCCGAGGGCGAGTTCATGCAGAACTTCGAGGGCCACAACGCCATCATCAACACCCTCGCCGCCAACGAGGACAACGTCCTCTTCTCCGGCGGCGACAACGGCTCCATGTGCTTCTGGGACTGGAAGACCGGCTACCAGTACCAGACCATCGAGTCCACCGCCCAGCCCGGCTCCCTCGAGGCCGAGGCCGGCATCATGTCCTCCACCTTCGACCGCACCGGTCTGCGCCTCATCACCGGTGAAGCCGACAAGACCATCAAGATCTGGAAGCAGGACGACGAGGCCACCCCCGAGTCTCATCCGGTCACTTGGGCTCCTACCCTTGGTCGGCAGAGGTATTAGTGTCCTGCGTGCTGCTGCAGCCAGCTGACCACTCTTACCCCCTCAACCCCCCCTTTCTTCTTCCTTCCATTTACCTCTTCATAAACCTCCTATTTTTTTCTGGAAAATACCCCCCGCTTGCCGGCCTTGACAGCTTCCGTGGATGTACAAACCTGTTCACGGTAGTTCAATATGACAAAATCTTCTCATGCTTTTCTGCTATTGCTCCGGAGGTGGTCACGGATGTTCTTCTCTGTGTTTTGTTATTGTATGCACTATGGCGTCCAGCGTTGTGTGGTTTGGATTTCTCTTTCTTGCTGGTATACTATGGACTATTTAGATGTATCATAGAATGAATAAGCCGAGCTTCAATCTCGAGCTTTTACCATCTCATACCTCTATGACCAGCTTGTACACTTTACTCAACACATGACATTCATCTCTGCCCTACATACTCAACCAATTTATGCTTGTGCTCAAAACCATGGGTATCATTATTCCTATGCTAATATATTGTACAAATCCAGCCTCTATCACGTGCGCTCATCCCGATGGATAATGATCACTGCTCGATCCCCAACCCCAGCCCCTTGGCCTCTGCATCGTCACAGAACGCCGAGCGCACATCTTCCGCTGCGACCCGCAACCGCACCTTCCCGCTGCGGTCCCCCCGATGCGGAATAGCCGCGCTGCCGAGAGGGCCCTTCGCGCCCGCACTGTGCTCTAACGCCAGCACGCCCGAGTTCATGAGCTCCATGGCCGCGGATCCCAGCGCACGCACCCGCGCGCCGCTGCCGCCGACAAGCAAGAACTCCCGGATGCCGACGCCGGCCGCGCTGGCGACGGCGACGGCTGCATCGGCGATGCGCTTGGCTTCGTCGATGACGTCGCCGACGGTGGACTCGGAGATGCCGGTGCGGCGGACCCGGGCGAGGAGGGCGGCGAGGAAGAGCTTCGCGGCCAGGGGCAGACAGCGGAGGGATTGCTGGAGCGGGGTGGAGGTGGCTTCTTGGATGGCTTGTTTGATTGTGGCGATGGTGACGCGCCCGACGATGGGTTTGTTGGTGCCAGTGGTGGTGGGTTGGGGTCTCTTTTGCGGGGACGGGGGGAGGGTCTTCTTGTTGGATGCTCGATCTTTGCGAAAGGGCGTTTTGCTCGGGGTGGGGGGCATCGATTCGGTGTCGTCTTCGTCGATGGTTTCGAGGGGCTCTTTCCGAGCGGCCTCGTTGGCTTGTTGTTCGGCAATCTCCACGGCACGACGGCAGATGTCTAGAGCGCGACGGGCGTCACCGCTGACGGCGGCGACCTTGCGACTGGCGAATTGGATGGCATCTGCGTCCACGATGTTACCTGGTACGTTAGCCATTCGTGTACTTATGATCTCCATTAGATCGGTGTGTTTGTAGCCAGGGAAGGTGATACGGGTGAGGCCGAGACGGCTGGAAATCTTGTTGCTTAGGGTTCGCTCGGGGAGATCCATAGTATTGGCCACGGCGAGAACGATGAGTCGGGAGTGTCGTAGGGCGGGCCAGTTGAAGAAATTGTACATCACCGACTGGTTCTTGGTGACGAGCTGATCCAGTTCGTCCATCAAGACGACGCAGGACACTCGCCGTGGGGAAGGGTGCGAGAACTCCCGTTCAAGAAGATCTAAAGCGTGAGACGGAGATACACGATCACCTTTGAGGGCCTCCCAGAGCAGAGAGTAAGACTGATGAGGGTCAGTCACCTTCATGCCGTTGATCTCGACAAAGATGAAATCGTCCATCTCTTCCGCCAAGACGGCGGCGTTCAACTGAGCCACGACCTCCCGCACGGTTGCTGTCTTACCCGTTCCGGGTGTGCCAGAGATGTAGATACAAGTACCTGTTCCTTCCATGATGGCTGCGCTGAGATGGCTGTAGACTGCGTCAAACTCCGTTTTCCGGCAAGGGAGCGATTGCGGCACGGTAGACACATGGAGGAGAGTACGCGCCTGTCGATAAGGAGAGGCTAGTTGTGATGGTGAAAGGATGCGGGTACCAAGGGGAGTAAACTCGAGTGGTTTTTTGACAACGATCCTATGACGAAATGTGAGACTGTGGCAGGCTAAATTGGTGTGATATTGCGCATTCTCTTACCTCTTATGAGTCGGCGTGGTCAGGGATTTCTGACGCCTGGATTGAGGTGTGGCATTTGAAGCCACTTTTTGCCTTTTCCTGGGTGTACTCGGAGCGACATCCTCTTCAATTTTACCTTCGACATACTTCCAAGTTATTTAGCTTGTAGAGCTGTGACAAAGCAGTCTGTTAGACTCACATCATTATCAACCTGCTTGCGTTTCTTGGCTACCTTGAGCCCATTCTTGATCATATCAATAAGATCAAACAATCTATCCTCTCGATAAACCTCTTCCCAGACGAACTCTTCGGTATATCTTCCCTGAACCTGGTTCACTCCTCTGCGACACACAATGCACTTGTTAAAATCCGCCAGAGCTTCCTTTCCCTTCGGAGGAACACCGCCAGGATATTTGGCGTAAAACGCATCCTTCGACATGACCGTGGCTCTGCCGTTGATAGAGGTGAGGGGGTTGATATTGAAGTCCGCCGTCAAGTATTGTTCGTTGGGCAGGGCATCCGATCGTCTCTTGTTCTTCGTCGACATGAACTCGTCCGGAGAGGCAAACCACATGATATTGGCCGACTTGATTAATTCGTCATCATCATCCTCTTGTTCCAAAAACTCTGTGATGATTCCGATCCAATCCTTGCCGGGCTCTGGGGACTTGAGCAGCACCACCTGGCCCAGGGCGCATTCGAACGTGCCCATGCGAGCCCCGATTATCTTTTGCGAGCGTTTGGCATTCGGACGGACGGAGCGTCTGCGCATCAATTTCGGGGTATCTTGCGCAGAGTCGGCAGTCGGTTTGCTATCCTGATCATCAGTGTCCTCTGTGTCGTAGATCCACTCCCATGGGTGGTCTTCTTCCCCCAGCTCGTCATCAGAGTCGTCCCGGACAAGCCCCCCCTTGGTCATCCATAGCTGGGCACGTTTCCGTACACTCGGCTTGTACGACTGCAAGCCAGGTTCTTGGCTCGATGAGTCGGAGGCCATTGTTTGTGATAGTCGGATTCCCAGCCAAGGGAGAGACAATTGATTATGGTCGGTACTATGTTGACAAGGGAACCCGAAAAGATGCGCCGGCCGCGCGCCCGGCGCTTGTGCTGCTGTTCCCATTTTAGGATTAGCGCCCGCACTGCCGTTTCCGCGCCAATCAGATGGCGTGCGCTATACTTATGCTAAACGAGGCAGCAAGCGCTGTTACGGCCTGTCCGTAACACCCACCAAACTTGCAAATGGATTGTCTATGAAAAAAAATATCACCCCTGGAGATACATTGCGAGAGCCTTGGAGGTCCGTTGATACAGCTTCTGGAGACATTCCAAAGAAAGCGAGCCCCCAACTTCACTTTTCGTCGTTCCAGCGGTGAATGCAGGCTGCCGAGACAGCTACTGGGTGATTGGAAAACGGGCAGTTTTTCTTACCGATTAATTCTTTCATTGGCCAATTGCACTTACTAACGGAATTTCTGACTGTAGAAGCCGCTGAGTGCTGTTTGGTTTGTGGCTGTTGTGTCTCATCCTCTGTCCTTCCTCTTCGTTGCCCCCCCCCCCCCCCCAAAGTCACTCCGGGTGACTTCCCACTCTGTCCATGACATCTTCTCTTCTTCTGCCTAAACCTCTCCGTCAGCACGCGTCAGCTCCATCGCTCACTCACTTCATTAGACTTCTATCTGCCCTCTTGCTGCTTTGATCGATTTGCTCACTGAATGCTTCAGTCGAGGAGTATCCCCTCATTCCTCAGCCCAGCTTTTGGCTGGGAAGAACTCGGTCAACATGGAGTAAGCTGTCCTGTTGTCGTCGAACCAATGATCAAAAGCTAATCAATCACCAGCTTCGAGGCCTCCGGGGCAGAAGGTAAAGTTGCCTGAACCTTGTCAGTTCCATTCTACGGGGAAAGATCCTGATCTTCTATTCTTAGAATGGGCCCTGCCCGGCTACGGACGGCCAAGTCCCCAGAAGAACCCGTCTGAGACTGAGGCTTTGCACGTGCAAAACATTGCATCGCAGGCTGAGCCCACTCCCAAAGCCGAGCATGTTCGTCAAGCATCTGTCACATCTAAGAACAAGAACACCACTGTCCATTACCCCGCCCCTGCCCGAGGAACAGCTGGCGCTTACAGAGGACGTGGTGCCTCAAGAGGCAAAAGAGGCTCGTCTTCGCCCCGGACTCATCTTCCGGGGGAGACTCCGTCAAAGTCGCAATGGAGAAATGGCATCCAGCCTTCAGGTAAGAATCATTCTCTCGTACAACTTCATTCCAACTAATATCACTTGGTCTAGGAACCATCAAGCTTTCGCACCCGTTCAGAGAGATTAGAGACACGTATGAAGTCTAAATCAAGACCTGAAGTTAGTACTAACTGGGGATTAGATTCTGCACTGTGGCACGGTCAGTCTCGCATCGACGCCCATTCGGACAACAGGGACGCCATGATGTCTTCGATGACATCTGTCGAAAGACCGGAGCTTACATCAACCCGCCCGCCGGAAATCATGATGTATGATGTGTCTTGCCCAACTGAGCAAGAAGTAGCTGATGTATATAGGTGATTCATCTCTGGGGGGCATCCTATCAGGTCTCTGAGGCTACCAAGCTCATTCAGAGCATTCTTGCTAGATGTGACACCCTCACCATGCCCAAGAAACGGGAATGGACGAAGACCTCTGCCTTTTCTGTTGGAAAGGAGGATCTTGCAGATCAACTTGAGCTAGAAGATGCCTTGATTCTCGCATACCGGAAGGCACCTGAGCTGGAGTTTATGTTCTCTGAGAAGGTCAGTGAAGAACCGAAATGACAATTACAAAATCAATCTTTCTGATTTCGAGCTCTCAACTAGTTACTCTTTCTGTGGCCAAAGGAGGGCCCCTCCATGCGTGATGCCCTTGGCACCGACCTGGAAGCTCTTGATCCTGTTCGTATCAGGTTCACGTGTCACTTGTTCGTTGACAATAAGTTGCCTGATCACATCTGCGCTCTCGGCTATGACCAAGCCAAAACCGGCCTGCTTGTCCAGCTCCTGCGTAACAAATGGGCCGAGATTTTGGCAAAAAGTCTCGTCAAGTCGAAGATCTACTTGGTTGAGCCCCTTGAAAGTGGCCATGGTGAAGTCTCCGCGAGAAAAGAGGCGGGCTTTGTTAGACCACTATTTCGCAAGATCCCAATGAGCAAGGCCGATTTGGATAGTTGGCCGGGCCGAGCTGAGCTGATCCGGTCAAGGAACAATGCCCATCTTCTCAAAGTGATTGACAAATGCTTGAAGAGTGTAGTTTACGTGCGTGGACACCTTCGCATGAGAGCCAATATCGGCTTGTTCGTGCTCGATTACTACCGTCAGCCATCGCAGGGGAAACCGGCGTGGGGCTTTGAGGAGTTCCGTGAGATGTTGTTCCATGAGAATACCAAGGGTCGCCTGATCCCAGGGTGAGCGTGTGATTCTGTCCTGAAATCCGTGATCCAAAGCTGACAAATTAACAGTCTTAAGATCAACCAGTCTGTGCTGCTTCCCAGACTGCTTTCCGCCACCAGTCTTCTTGAGCCATACGA
This sequence comes from Aspergillus uvarum CBS 121591, assembly GCF_003184745.1. NCBI lineage: Eukaryota > Fungi > Ascomycota > Eurotiomycetes > Eurotiales > Aspergillaceae > Aspergillus > Aspergillus uvarum. Next base: position 741,941 of record NW_020291298.1, on the reverse strand, counting down.
CCGTAGCTTGGACTCCCTGAGACAGCCCGAGCCAGCATTCTCTGTGAACTTCGAATTCTCCGGTCAGAAGAATTCTCTGCTACGCTTGGAGGCCGAATTTGCGAAATGCCCTGGAGCACGCGATTATGCAATGACGCAAAGCCGCTGGCTAAAACCGCGCAAGATCGGCCAAGTCAAGGACTCGCGCTCACATTTGCAGGTTGGAATAATCGACTTCGAAAGGTGAGTCTGTCCAACATACTGTTTTGTGTCCAGTATGATGTTCGACGTAGTTCTAATTCGTCGTGATAGGTCTGATTGGCAGCTGGAAATCGCATCACTGGAGTTTTATGAAGCAACTGCAATCGAGAGAGCTTTACGCGAATTCTCCCACACGATTAAGTTCAAGAGCAACGATGTTATGGGCGACATCTCGGCTAATCCTGTTCGCAAAGTCATCTTCCATGCCTCGGCACCAGTCTCCCGCTTCATCGAGAAAACGGCTATTCGGTACCGCCTGAAGGGGACCAGATATATTCTGGAGATAGCACGGTACGACGAATACACCCGAACCTCCACAACTGACTCGGCTTCCTTGAATTTTGCAGCACCCTTTGGGAAACCTCGAGTTTCCTGGGGAGCATCGGTCTTCGACTTCACTTGGGATAACTTGCTCGGCAAACATGCCAATATGCCCGTGGGACATGCAGCCAATTACGACCCGAATCTTCAGACCTTTTTCCCGGCCGCCAATGAATCGGAGGACAAGTCCCAGGGTCTCTGGGAATTCATCGACCTGATCAAACGGGTTGCAGCCCTTCTTAGGTCCGGACCGCTCCGCGCCATGTCAGCCACCGGAAGCGTTAAGGCTAAGGCTGATGGTCGTTCGGCAAGCCCAGCCTCCAGCGGCAATGCTAGGGCTCTAGATGCAGACCTCGGGACTTTGTTCTAAGTCACCAGAAAGCCTGCCCTTCGGGGTAGTATGGAGAGCTACGTTCTCTTTTCAGAATGTTGTTTCAATGCCATGGCAAGGGTGTTGATTAATGCCTTTTTTGTTCTTTGCTTTGTTTCTGTACCTAATACAAGTGGCTTACCAACTAACCTGCACCGGCGGTAGCGGAAGCGGAGGATGCGGCCCCTTCGGCCAGCAATTTCTGTCTCAAAGCTGATCACTGAAGCGTTAGCATGGTTGTAATCGTAGTAATATCGAATAGAAAAATCATTTCTCAGAAACTCCCTGCCGGATGGTTGAATAATAAGATGGTGCAACATACCGTCTTCAAAAAGCCTCTGCTGCTGACTCTTGGTCTGTACAATCTTCTCCAATTCGGTGAGGTTGGTCTCCAGATCCTTGACCTTATTCTCGTAGAACTCGATGGCTTTGGGAGCAGTCTAGCGAGCAAACAAATTAGCCCACGCATTCCAATCGAGCCCCAGTTCCGAAATAATCCCCAATATCATCCCGACCCATTCCCCAAGCAATCCCACCGTAAACCCAGCCCAGAGCAACCACCACGACAAAATAAGGGGAAAATTACCTTCTCCACATAAAACCCCGTCCCGACATCGACGAGCACCTTCTCCCGATCCGCCAGCCTGCCGCGCACGTACAGCGAGCTCGTCAGGGGCACGAGGATCTCCTGCTCCGGGCCGCCCGCGGTGCCCTTCTTAGCCGAGCCCACCACCCCCTCGTTGATGGAGCGCACGCAGTCCCGGAACTTCAGCTGGGCGGCGCGCAGCTTGGCGTGCGAAGTCGTCAGGTGCTCGAGCTCCGAGGAGAGGCGGGTCTGCAGGGCGCGGAGTTGGGGCACGGAGAGGGAGGCGATGTTTACTGTTGCAGTTTGAAAAAGTCAGTATGGGTTGGGTTTTGGGGGGGGGGCGGGGGGGTTGGACTTTACCTGAGCCTGGTGGGGGGTCGGAGGAGCTATTTTCGGACATGATGGCGGCGTGGGTGTAGAGTGCTGAGATTATGGAATGTTGAAGGTGATTGTGATGGGAGTGTTGGGTATGGTGTGGATGGTGGCAGGCCCTGACGCTGGCGTAGGTGGTGTACTGTACAATTGCCTGTACCGGTGCCTTGTGGTTGAAGTGCGGGTGAAGCTTGGTTTGCGGCTACGGTTTGTATGGGAGGTGGTAAGTGGGGGGAGATGGTGATTATCTTTTGTGCTGGAGAGGTTGTAATGCTTAGTAATTGTGCAGCTGGTCCTCCAGTGCAGCGGTGGCTGCGCCAAGACTGCCAACTGGAGCCAATGGGCTTGCGCAATTGTACAGTAACTCTCTATCGGATGAAGTATGAAACTGTTCACTCGGTAGGTAGCTCATGTTGAGAAAATGCTTGAAGTTTGAGTACTATAGACCTCTTTCACTATGATCGGAATCATTGATGCCGCGTTCTTATAGGCTTGGGCCCATGATTCGCTAACGTTCCTTCAGAAGTATATACTGTCCATCCAACGAAGCAACCTGATAGCTTCAATCTACTATCTTCAATACCACAGCCAGATAGCTTTGCCCTCATTAAACGCCGACAATCAAGTCTCCCCATAACTAGTAGTGCAGCTTCTACCTCTTCACCACCTCATTATCCATAATAAAGCACTCCTCATACCTAACGGTCTTCTGGCACGACTGGGCCGAAATCAACTTCTGCTCGTCGGGCACGACCACCTCCATGTAGAAGGGGTGGTTGAGCGCATTAGCAATGCAGTCCAGAGACAGCACGTAGAGCTGGACGTGGCCGTCTCAGTCCGAGATGGAATCGGCCCCCAGGAAGTCCCATAGGGCGGCGGCTTTGGCGCGAAGCTCGGGCGGTTGGTGGTACTATACAGCACATACATATTCGACCCAACCCATGGAAACCCCAGCACAAAGAAGGTGCTTACTTCGAGGGGGTAGTGGTAGCTGAGTACCGTACCTGAACATATCTGATCACCCCGTGGGGGCGCAGCCAGTCACTGACGGGCGGTCCGTGGACATGGGTCCAGTGATGGTGGAATTGCTCGTGGGTGATGTCTTCGCGCTTTTTGAGGCGGAGAGTTAGGCGGATGAGAGGTTCTGTGGTTGGTGCCATTTTTCTTGAGGGGAGGATTGCTGGGTGTAGTAGGGTGAGTTGGTTTTTGAGAGGTAAAGTGCCTTGATTGGAGCTCTTTTCGCAAGTTGAGCGTCCGGGAATCTTTCAAGAAGCTCATGAAGCATTAAAGCGCTTCGACTGATTCATTTACACGGCCCATTCCAGGTCTTTTTCTTTTCGTCGCAGTGAAGTGCTATCGCGAGGGGTGCATGGCAGAACCAAAACTGTGGCTTTCTCTTCTGCTCTCACCAAAGAAAAAAGGTAAGGGTCGCTAGTCCGTGTAGGTGATTTATAAGAACTTCATTCTATAGTTCTAGCACCCTATCCTGCTGCGACGACCTGGTAAAAAAGATAATGCCTTGTAGAACTTGAACGTCTCATGCAAGCACAATATACATGTCATATAATCCAGCAAATAAACAGGCATACAATATATGAACCCTTAAGATAGATAAATGATATAAGGATGTACAGAATAGAAGAAGGCGCAGGTGCCATAGTGAGGAGTCAAGTTGATGGTTCATTGTGCACCCATTGTGTCAGTAAATGAACCGCTTACTCACCGTGCAGAACATAAAATCAACTCCTGGAGCAAAGTAAATGTCCGAAGTCTAAAGATACAAAACACCAAAGAAAACAAAGTACATCATAGAGAGAAATCCCATTATCAGAAAATCATAATATCTAAGCCCTCATCATTTCGCTAACCATCATCTACCGATCCTCTTCCCACCCCATCAACAACTGATACTCCTGCAACGGCAACCAATACTGCTGCTGCCGAAAGAGGTTCATCAGCGGCAAGAACAGCGGGTGTTCAAGCCGGGCCAAACCCCCAGCGGGATTCCCAGCAGTGAGGTTTGCACGTTCTTCCGCCTCCTTCTGCAGCCGATACCACCGCGTGACCTCCTCCCACTCCACCCAGCGCCACTCACGGCACTTGTCGGGCTCCATGACGGGCGGCGGGGCCCGGCAGTCCTCGCGCCGCGCCGGCGTGCACCCCATATAGATGGTGATGTAGTGCTTGTTCTCGGCCGCCATCACGTCGTTGGTGGCCGTCAGGAAGCGGAGCCGCGAGACGAGGAGGCCGGTCTCCTCGAGGACCTCGCGGGCGGCGCACGCCGCCCACGTCTCGCCGGGCTCGAGGTGGCCGCCGGGCAGGGCCCAGGTGCCGGCGCCGTGGCTGCCTTTGCGTTCGCCGAGCAGGACTTGATTGGAGCGCCCGAAGATGAGGACGGCGATGCCCACGCGGGGCACGGTGGTTACCGCTGGCGGGGCGGTAAAGGGGTGGGGGTTTGGTGTTGTGGACATGGTTGTTGTTGTTGTGGGGATTGTTTGTGAGGTGTGTGTGTGTGTGTGTGGAGGTGGATTAGTTGTGGGTTGATCGAGTGATGTTGATCGGCCACGTATTGATCAACCGAATCAATCGAAAGGATTGGTCGCCTTATATAGTTGAGGTCGGGTGAATCTTTCCAGGCACGGCGAACAATACCTAGCACCCGTTGATGCCAAGAGTTCAATAGTTTCAGGCAGACTGCCTAAAACTTCTTTGTCTCCTGGACCTTTAAACGATAGATCTCACCAGTGATCTAAGAAGTTGACTCATCTTCTTTATCGGCGCATTTGAAAGGAGTGGGGTATAATTTGCGGTCAATCTACTTCTGATTGTTCATTCAATGGTTTTTGTATCTTACAAAGCTCCGTCCCACTCGGCCTCGGGAAGAACAGCATAGCCCCGATCTTGGATATCAGCATAGCCTACAACCCACACAAAAGCGCTTACAATCGCTGCAGCAGAGATTGCACAAACGCCGGAAGAGCCTCAAGTGACACATCCTCACGCACGCTCAGCCGACGGCATTGCACCTCCAAGGTTTGCTGTTTCTTCCATCCCTTACCTACCACAATGATTACCGGGTATCCGATTAGGTCCGCATCGCCCAGCTTCCAGCCCATTTGCTTGTCGCGGTCGTCCAGAATCACGTCCAAGGCTCCAGCGCCAGAGCCAGGCGCCACGGTCAGTGCGTCGTAGACCTTCTCCGCTTCCGCCTCGAGCCCCTTGCCTGGCACGATGATGACTTCGTACGGTGCAATGACGCGAGGCCAGTTCAGTCCCTTGCCGTCCGCGAGGCTGTCCGCTACCGCAGTGATCATGCGCGAAACACCAATTCCGTGGCACCCCATCTCCATAGGTACGGTCTGGGGGCTGGATTTGCTGTTGTCTTTGCTCTTGGGCATGGCAGATTGGTCGACCATCACGGTGGCCTTGAGGACATCGCTGTAGCGGGTGCCCAGGTGGAATGTGTGACCGAGCTCGACTGCCTTGTGCGTCTGCGCCAGACCCTCGCCGCACTTGGCGCATCGATCGCCCTCGTGGACCCTCACCAGGTTCAGGTGGTTGTTCGTGCCTGGGAAACGATCCAGCTTCGAGAAATCCACGTGTTCCGCTGTGCAGCCGACCTCCTCCAATGTGTCGGTAAGCGGGGGGCGCTTGTATGCGCGCACGCGCGAGTCGTACAGATCCACGATCCGCGGGCGCTCAGCGGAAGACTTGTGGGACTTGACGTGTGTGGCCCATTGCTGGAGCGGGTTCTCGACGCTGATGTCGATGTCCATCCCAGCGGCGTCGGCGACGGACTTGACGGCGTGCGAGTTAACCTCCCTTTCCACAGGGGTCTCTTGGAGGGTATACTGCGGAAACCAGCACCGCAGCAGCGTGTTCTTGTCTTTCGAGATGGACATCCAAAGGCCGACGGAGACGGCGGGGATGGCCTCACCAGAGCTTTCACCGGTGTCAAAGCCAGGTTTCTGTTGAGCCTGAGGCTGTTCGTCCACGCCAGCGTGAGCCTTTCCGTCCGCGAGCTCCTCGTTGTACACATTGTCGCAACTGGTGCAGCTGATGACTGTGTCTTCACCCTTCGCGCTGGGGAAGTGGAACTCGTGACTCAGGCTCCCGCCCATATTACCTGAATCCGCAGCAGCAACCAGGTAGGGGATTTTGAGCTCGTCGAAGAGCCGTGTGTAGGCGCCTTTGACAGCTACGTAAGTCTGGAGAGCGGTCTCGGGACTGTAGTCGAACGTGTACATGTCTTTCATGATGAATTCCCGACCGCGAAGGAGACCCTGCCGGGGTCTCTGCTCATCTCTGTATTTTCTCGCTATTTCATGATTAGAGTTGGTCGAGAGGAGTGGGAAAGCTTTACTGACAGATCTGGTACACGCGCACGGGCAGATCTCGGTATGACTTGGTAAGACTTCCGACAAGGGTAGTAATTTCCTCTTCATGAGTGGGTGCGAGGAGAAAGCGTGCTTCTTTGCGGTCGAGGAAACGGAAGACCTGCCGGTTGTTTAGGGGGAGCTCGCAGCTGAGAAGATAGCAAGAGACTTACATCCGATCCCTCTTTGAGGCGTCCCGATTGCTCCCAGAGCTCTTGGGATGATATAGACGAGAGCGACACCTTAGATGCGCCTTTTTTCATACATTAGACGTCTCAGTATGGATGTAAGATCGTGATGCCGTAGACTTACCGACTGACTGCATGTGCTTATCTATGAGTCTCTCAAGCTTATCCTGGACACGTAACCCCAATGGCAGCATGTGGAAGATGCCTGCGTACGCCTATGAATTTGATTAGGCCTGTAATTGCCAAAAAGAGACCTGAAAGTACCTGTCGTAGGAAGCCACCCCTCACTAGGAGGTCATTTGTGTCCTCTGTGTAGCGTCAGTTCCCGGAGCTGTGATCGATGATCTAATTTAGAGATGTACCTCTTTCACCCTCGACAGGCTTCTTCGTAATACCTCCTGTTGGAATCCAAAAATTGGAGATCCGAGTCCTGCCATCGGTCTGACAGTACGATTAGTTAGATCTTATACAAGCAATGACGGATAATATCTCATACATGGAAGGCGTTTTTAGACGTCCTATACCCGAATTGAGAGATACCAAGGTACAGTCGAGGAACTCCGGGCGCCCGGCCCACTATAGGGCGTATGCGCGAGATCATGAAGACGCCAAATCCCGAAGCACAGCCTCGAGGTGTTTTCAACGGAGGGAGAGAGATTCACATCTCCGCTGGCAATGCGCGCATCCCGCAAGAAAGAAGCGCGGTTCTTATCGGCCCAGGCACTAAACCCAATATGATAGTGAACATGGTCCGAGGGTCGGGCACAGCAAGTACTACGGCAGATCGGCCCGCCATTTTCTCCGGCGGCCTGGAAAGAGCGGACCCCCCATAATTTTTTGGGCGGCAGAAAAAAAGTTGAAGGAGAGCAAGCATTTTGGCCATTCATCCCACCCTGTCAATATGGCCAAAGGCAATAAGGGCAAAGGCTCCTCCTCCTCTGGAGCGAACAACATCCCTCTCGGTGGTGGTAGTGGTGGAGCTGCCGCCAAAAAGTCCACCCCTGCCGCTGAGTCTGTCCCCCAGTTGGAGGAGAGTGCATTCGCCGGCTTGCGACAGAAGATTGAACAGCGCTTGAAGGATCAGAACAACGCCAAGCAGAAGTCGAAGAACGGCAAGGGAAAGTCGGCGCCGGCTGATACACCGAAGAAGAGCCAGCAGGTTGCGTCGAAACCTCAGCTGAAGCAGGCGCCCGCCGACGATAAGAACAACAACAAGGGAAAGAAGCGCGATCGCAATGGTGATGTGATTGCTGGGGAGGCGAAGAAGGATATCGGGAAGGGAAAGCCAAAGAACAAGGAGGACAGTGACGATGTTCTACGGCAGGAGATTCTGGCCCTTGGGGGTACGGAAGAGGACTTGGATCTCTTGGCCGGTGTCGACTCCGAGTCCGAGGTCGAGGATGCCACCGAGAAGAAGCCTAAGGGCAAGTCTGAGGAAGACTCTCTGAGGAAGGAGCTGGCTAGCATGCTAGCTGCCGCAGGCCAGGTGGTTCCCGATGACCTTGAAGACGACGAAGTTGAAGAAGAAGAGGAAGAGGAAGAAGAGGATGCTGAAGAGGACGACGATGAAGAGACTGGTGGCATGGAGCTCGATGCTGAAGACGATGACGAGGACCTGGAAGAGGAAGAAGAAGAGGTCTCAGAGGATGAACTTCCCACACCAGCCCCGAAGGAGGACAAGAAGGAGAAGGCCGCCAAGCAGGCCGCTGCTGAAAATATCTTCCCCAAGGAGTTCTCCAAACTGGTAAGTCAATTCATCCATGATTCTGGCAAAGCATGCTGACCAGACGATCAGTCCGTTCCTCCGAGGTCCGACTGGTTCATGATCGAACTCCCAACCATTGCGAAGAAGGAATCGAGCCCTGTAGCCCGCCACCTAATCGAGCGTTTCCACACTTACGCAAATTCGCTTCTCGAAAAGGAGGCTAAAGAATACGCTGATGCGCAAGCAGCTTCTGCCTCTTCGTCGCACAAGTTCTACAGTACTATCATGTCCACTGGTACGCTCAGCGATAAGATCTCCGCTTTGACGCTTGCCGTACAAGAATCGCCCCTTCACAACACCAAGGCTTTGGAGAACTTGATTGCCCTCGGAAAGAAGCGCAGTCGTGCTCAGGCCGTTGAAGTTCTTCGGTCGCTCAAAGATATGTTCGCCCAGGGAACCATCTTGCCCGGCGATCGCAGACTTCGGGCCTTCGCCAACCAGCCATCGCTTGTGGCTGCCTTGCAAGGTGTGAGCAATCGCTGGTCTGAAGGAGATGCTCTTCCCAATGGTCTTCAGAAAAGCCATTTGATTGTCTGGGCCTACGAGCATTTCCTAAAGGATCAGTACTTTGAGGTTCTCAAAATTCTCGAAGTTTGGTGCAACGACGAGATCGATTTCTCCCGCTCGCGCGCTGTCAGCTACGTCTACGAACTGTTGAAGGAGAAGCCTGAGCAGGAGACGAATCTGTTGCGCCTGTTGGTGAATAAGCTTGGTGATACGTCTAAGAAGATTGCCTCGCGGGCGTCTTACCTACTTTTGCAACTTGAACAGGCGCATCCTCTCATGAAGTCCACGATTATTTCAGGTGTTGAGGAGGTCCTCTTCCGACCTGGGCAAAGCCAGCACGCCAAGTACTACGCTATCATCTCACTAAACCAGACGGTTCTGAGTCTCAAGGAGGAGAAGGTCGCTGAGAAGTTGCTCGACATCTACTTCGCCCTCTTCGTTTCTTTATTGAAGCCTGCCAAGGAAGACAAGGGCAAGGGATACAAGGGCAAGAAGAATGGCAAATTCGGAAATAAGGGCAAGGGCAAGGGCAAGGGCAAGGACGATGACAAGGGTCAAGCGCAAACTGAAGAGATGCAAGACAAGTTGACCTCCGCGGTTTTGACCGGTGTGAACCGAGCTTATCCCTTTACCAGCTCCGACGGTGAACGGTATGTCCTATATCCTCCGTGAGTCTTGACAAAGCTAACGCAGAAATCAGCCTGACGAAGCACCTCGGCACTCTTTTCCGCATCACGCACTCTTCCAACTTCAACACGAGTATTCAGGCGCTCATGCTGATCCAGCAATTGACGGCCTCTCACCAAGTCGGTGCGGATCGCTTCTACCGGACTCTGTACGAATCTCTGCTCGATCCTCGCCTGGCAACGTCCTCCAAGCAATCCCTTTACCTCAACCTGTTGTTTAAGTCCCTGAAGAATGACTTGAACACTCGCCGTGTCAAGGCCTTTGTCAAACGTCTCCTTCAGATCCTTGGAATGCACCAGCCCGCCTTCATCTGCGGTGTCTTCTACTTGATTCGTGAGCTGGAGAAGACGTTCCCCGATCTCCGCGCCTTATTTGACCAGCCCGAACTTAACGAAGACGATGAGGAGGAAGTCTTCCGGGACGTTCCTGACGAGGACGATGAGCCTCAAGAACAGCCTGAAGAGACCAAACCCGAGAAACCGTCTATTCGCTACGACCCCCGCAAAAGAGACCCCGAGCACAGCAACGCCGACCGCACGTGTCTCTGGGAACTTGTACGTATAGCTATTTGACCATTATTCTGCAGTCGCTGACTTTCGACGACTTCCAGCTGCCCTACCTGTCTCACTTCCATCCCTCTGTCTCGGTCAATGCGGCTCATTTACTTGATCACCAGGTGATGAGCGGACAGCCCGATTTGACTATCCATACTCTCACGCACTTCCTCGACCGTTTCGTTTACCGCACTCCTAAGGCGGCTGCGGTCACTCGTGGAGCCTCGATCATGCAGCCTCTTGCCGGCAGCGACGTCAAGGACCGCCTTGTTGCCGCCGTCAAGACTGGCGCGCAGCTACCGCTCAACTCGGAAGCCTTCTGGAAGAAGAAGGCAGAAGATGTGGCAGCCGAGGATGTCTTCTTCCACGAGTACTTCAACCGGGTCAGCAAGGGCCAGGAGAAGGACAAGGCTCGCAAGAAGAAGGCCGGCAAGGATGCGGGTGACGAGGACGAGGAGGGCGAGCTCAGCGACGCCGAGTCCGAAATCTGGAAGGCCCTGGTGGACTCTCGGCCCGACCTGGAAGCTGGCGTCAGCGACGACGACGACCTGGATCTGGACGACTTGGAGTCTGCCTACGACCAGAGCGACGAGGAAGATGCCGGCGGTGACGATGAAGTGGAGATCAACCTCGACTCTGACGACGAGATGGAGGACATCGACGAGGTCCCCGCCCCGGCCAAGAAGACGAAGAAGGCCAAGGCAGAGGAGGAGCTCTCGGACGACGAGGATGCGTTCGACATGGACGTCTCGGACGAGGAGGCGTTCATCGACAGCGACGAAGAGCTGCCGTCAGACGTGGAGCTCGATGCTCACCTGCCGAGTGCGTCCAAGGACGAGAAGGAGAAGGACAAGAACAGCGAGCGCAAGAAGCGGCGCAAGCTCAAGCACCTGCCTACCTTCGCGTCGATGGAGGATTATGCGGCCCTGCTGGCCGGGGAAGACGAGGGTATGTGAAACCCACTTTCGTGTTGTATTTAGTCAATCGCATCCTGCAGATACCACAAAAGCTCTATGTAGTATTTTCTTTTACTTTCACATCTTTCAGATGGGGGTGAGGGTTATTATCAGTGAGACGTAAGCAATCATATGCACTTCATAGGAACAGTAGCAGTCGAGACGGTCTAGAATGGCAGACCCGTTGGCAGTTCCAGCCACTAGTGCGGGATTGTGGCGCTGCGCTTCACCCACTCGGTCGGGGCGGATGATATCATAGCGGTCAAGCCACACTTGGCCAGTTTTTTCTTCCCAGCCAAAATCGATCTGCTCGATTCGGACATCCCCGACACCCGGGCGAGTAACCTGGTTGTCTGGGAGGTGTGTGTGCATGGAGAAACATGGTAAGGTCCGACATCTCACACGTGGAAAGGCGATGTGAACAAACAACAACCTTGGAAGCACGCCATCAACTAGCGCATAGCGTGCTAGAGGTTAATTCGAGGTCCAACTTCCGTTTGCCCCTCTTCCTACTTTTCGATTTTTTTTTCTTTGATGCAGCCCTGGTCAGCAGAGATTTCTGATAGGCTCCACAACGGACTGGGATTAAATCCTTTGAAAGTATTAGAGCAATGATCGCATGATGCGCTTTGCACAGTCGATGTTGGTATCGTTGGAATGCGGTTGCAGCAGAAGAAGTATTGAGATTGCGATTCAAGCATAATCTACCTTCTCTGCACGAGCAATGCCAGTGGAATGTCAACCGGCCGAATGCGGGGCGGAGGGCAGACTAAGAAGGAAATCGACATTGATCGGGTCCATCCGCCCCATGGACAACTGGTGTGGAGCGGGGAATTGCCGAGTGCGGCGGGCGGGGAGGAAACTGTACCGAGTAGTTTGAGCAGTCCCGGGGATGGAGAAGAAATACCGTTGCTGGAAGTTCTTGTTACTCGATATACTCGGGCCAATTACAGCGAATATTATTACTATAGCAATCCTCAACAGTTCCAAACCTCACTATGGAACCCAATTGTCAATGTTCAGCCATACATACTGCAGTATGTTGCTGTTGTTCCGCCGGATGGGCTGCTACGTCATCTCATGAAAGCAGAACTTCCGAGTCCGTCGCTGCGAAATCCGAACAGGGAACAACCTGAGTTGGGATCGGAGATTGCAACCAGTCTTTTTTTCATCTTATTGCTCATTGATTGACTGCTTGGGAACTTTCTGCCTGTTCCTTCGGGGCTAGCCTGGCCTTGACGCGGGGCGATCGGCGCACCCTCTTGTCTTTCTGTCTGTCTGTCACTCCGTCCGTTTGTCTGTCAGTGGGTGGAAAGATTTCAGCTGTCGGCTCTTGCATCTTTCCTGCGCCATCTCTACTTCCCTCACTCTGACAACTTACTTCTGGTTTTCAGTTCTTCATAACAGTGCTGTTTCCATTGCTTGTCAATCACTGACTGAGTCAGTCAGTCATTCTCCTTAGTTCAAGGTAAGTATCCCCACACTCTATCCATGTGCTGATGCCCCGACTAAGACTCTCCCCACAAAACCAGACTCTTCTTTCCCTCCAAGCGCAGTACATGCCTCCGAAGGTTTCCCTCCTATTTTCAGCTTCCATCCTCGCTCGCTCCCTACACCAGCGGCTTGTCCGCTCCATAAAATGGCGGAGTCCACCGTCCCCGAGCCCACGGGCCGCTCCTCCATCCCTGAGCACAGTCTGACCGACGAGACGAAACATGCGGACCTGGAGAGCCAGAAATTACAGCCCGGCTCGAGCTCGGACTCCGAAGGGGAAGTGGGCAGACAAATTCAACTGGAGGCAGAGAATTCGATCAAATATCGCACATGTAGTTGGCAAAAGGTGTGTGGCCGCAAAGCTGTCAGTGGGAAGTGAGTATTCGTGCTAATATGAGCCCTGGTCTCTAGACGGCGGCGCTGCTCTTCTCCGAGTACATCTGCCTGGCTATCATGTCGTTTCCCTGGTCCTACTCCGTTCTGGGGTTAGTACCTGGGTTGATCCTGACAGTGTTTATCGCCATGACTGTGTTGTATACTTCGTTGATCATTTGGTACGTGACGTAGATTTAAGCGTGCTGCAGGATATAGCTCACATATTCAGGCGTTTCTGTTTGCGACATCCTCACGTACGCGATGTGTGCGACATTGGACAGATGATTTTCTGGGATTCGAAGGTGGTCTGGTACTTGACGGCTGTCATGTTCCTGCTTAACAACACCTTTATTCAGGTAGAGACAATGTCGCACGTCAAACCTTTCCCAGCTCTGAAACTAACCGCCACTAGGGCCTCCATTGCCTCGTTGGCGCAGAATATCTCAACACGATCACCGGACATGGAGCCTGTACAATCGTCTTCTCCGTTGTGACGGCGGTCATCTCATTCGTTTGCTCCCTCCCGCGGACCTTCGACGCGCTCTCCAAGGTGGCCACCCTCTCCGCGTTCACCACTTTCATCTCCGTTATGCTCGCCCTTATCTTCTCCGCTATCGAAGACCACCCGGCCGGCTACACTCCGGCCAAGGGCGACCCCATCGTGACCGCTGTACCTGTGGCCGGCACAACTTTCGTCTCGGGCGTCAGCGCATTCCTCAACATCAGCTACACCTTCGTCGGCCAGATCACGCTTCCGAGCTTCATCGCTGAAATGCGCGAGCCCAAGGACTTCTGGAAGTCCGTCACCGCCGTCACAATCGCCGAGATCATCGTCTTCTCCCTCGTCGGCGCCATCGTGTACGCCTACACCGGTAATCAATACATCACCTCGCCCGCGTTCGGCTCCCTCGGCAACGAGACCTACAAGAAGGTCTCCTTCTCCTTCATGATCCCCACCCTCGTGTTTCTGGGCGTCTTGTACGCCTCCGTCTCCGCCCGCTTCCTCTTCTTCCGCCTCTTCGACGGCACCCGCCACAAGGGCAACCACACCGTCGTCGGCTGGGCCGCCTGGGCCGGGATTCTGTGTTGTCTGTGGATCGCCGCCTTCATTATCGCAGAGGTCATCCCCTTCTTCTCCGATCTAGAGTCCATCATGAGCGCCCTGTTCGATTCGTTCTTCGGGTTCATCTTCTGGGGTACGGCGTACCTGCGCATGCGCCGCGAGGATTACGGGCCGGGATTCTATAAGAATCGCGGGTGGAAGGGCTGGTTGGGTTTTATCGTGAACGTCGGATTGATTCTCGCGGGGTTGTTCTTCTTGGGACCGGGTACTTATGTAGGTTCATATCCTCCTGCCTCCCCCTCTCTTTTCTCGTCCCTCCTTTGCCCCGTCCTTGGAACCGCGCAGTTCATTACCCATCACGCCTATTCTCCGCAGAAGAAAAACTAACATTCAAACAGGCCTCCATCGAAAGTGTGATCATCAGCTACCGAGAAGGAACAGTCGGGAGTCCATTCTCATGTGCGGACACAGGCTTGTAAAAAATATAGCAGGGAGCGGATGCAAAGATGCAGAGATGCCGAAATGCAGAACACAACACGATCTTTTTCTGTTGAAGTTGCTTCAGCCCTTGAGTGGGTAACGACCTGATTCACCAGCCGCCGCCCCTCCCCCACATATCCAAAAGCTGTTTTGTGGGCTTTTTCTTTCGATTTGTGTAAGATGATGTGCAACCCCCCACTTTTTGTCTCATCTCTCTGTATGTGTATTCTTTTCTGGGGCGGCGAGCGAGGGGCATGAAGACAGAATGACGCACTATACTTTTTTTTTAATGTTTGCATGGGGTGTTCTGGATATCAAACTTGGCTCTGCATTTTCATGTTCCCTGAAAAGAGGTATGAGGGACGGTTTTTCGACAAAAGATATGTGTATGATCCAACCCTTCTTTTAGGGCTTATTTCCCAGTGTATGGCTGCGTAATGCAATGCAAGGCAGTACATTGACCAATGATGAAACCAGAGAACGCAATAACCTTCGTAAAAAGATAAGAGAAATCAATCGCTTCTATCACCTCAAACTTCAAACCAGAAGCAAACCTCTACCAGCTTGTTCATTTCCGTAATGATCCTCCTCTCGATCCGGACCGTTCTTGGCGATGTCGTCCGCCGATAGCCCGCGCCGGAGCTGATCAGGATCCCGCATGAAGGTCAGGGACTAGTGCTGGTCGAGTTCTGGGTGCTGGGCCACGTCGACTTGAGTGGATGATAGTGCGCCGGGTCGGCGATCAGCAGATCCACCACCCGCCACCACCGAATCTAGTTCTCCTGGGTTTCCATGGCCTGCGAGACCTGGTACTGCACGGACAGCTCGTGGTATGGTGGAGATAGTTCGTGATCTTCCGGCTAGCCCCTAACAGTTGGCCCCTAACGGTTAGGGCTGTGCTTCGGTGGTCCCGCAAGCCGCAGGCGGGCAACACCCGTGCCCTACAAAAGTAGAGAGTGAGTAGATGCAGGAAGGAAATTTCATGAAACGGAATGAATGCCTGGGCTTGCAGGCTCGAAGGGTAGATGAAGAGAGAGGATATAGCAAGACGCTCTGCCAAACGACACACTATACTTGCATCCGGCTCTAGCTTCTCACGCCGTCTCCGAGTCTCCATTCTTCTGCTCTGCCTACTCTTTCCGCATTGACCTTTCTCCTGTGTCTCGACCAGCCTACACCACACTACACAGCACAATCAATGACCTCCATTCGATGGGACAATTGCGAGAATGGTCAGCTCCAGGTCCCCAGCTTTTTGATATCCCTGTGAATTATGAGTTACCCCCCGGTTGACACTTTGCGTACGAAAGCTTTCCCAAACTGGACTGGGAGCTGAGGTCAAGCGACTTAGTTGAGCTAATCTGAGATCCTTATACTGCGTGTTAGAGAGATATTAACCAAGCGGCAGAACTAAAAGAATAATATACTTAACAAAGATATTATATAGTATTAGTATAAAAAGATGCGTATCTGGTCCTAAGCCTATTTAAAACCGAAGAAGACTGGAAATAGGGGTGTTAATATAGATCTTATTATTTTAAAAATATAGGATTAGTATATTATAGAGCTATATAATAAAACAGTCAAATACTATAAAAAGGATTATACTTTTATTGTTAATATAGGTTTTAGAAGTATATAAGTCAGCTGTGCTTGTCAGCAAGAGCTTGTGCAGGAAGTTTTAGGAAGCATTTCAGCCACTCATGGGGGAATAGGGTGGTTATAAGAGATTTGGACAATATGAGCTGATGGATCTAGATTTGTACATACTGGTCTATAGTCGCACTGCTGTTTCTTATCAAGAAGGCCAAGTTACTATAACTGCTGCTGGTTTATTATAAGCTACTGCCGACTCTACTATCTATATTATACCCATGCATCAGCACCCTATAGATATGTAGATAAAATAATATAGATGTCTACTACATAACAACGGTCTTAGATCCCTGTATTGCTGGTCCTATAAATTCTAGTAGCTACTGTACAAAGTATAATTTATTAGTTTAGTAGGTACTGATACGCAAGTTATTTTCTATATCAATAACCTCCACCCATGTAACAGAAGGGCCTATGCTGCTATTAAAAAGCTGGTTTCCGCCTGTCTAGAGCTATAAAATAATATTTTAATTAAGAAGCCTGTTAGTCGCTATCCGCCCCGCAATAGAATATATAGATTTTAAAGGAGTAAGCTTATTGATTAATATTATAAAATCAAGCTGGAAAATTAGGAATGGCATTGGCCTGATCAGTACTGGCCGAGGCAGACCTGGGCAATATATTACACTAAGATTAAATAATATCTTGCAATTCCCGAACCCGGCCCGAGATTGCTGATTATTGATGATAATCTATCAGATCTAGTATATCCTAAGAACCTACTGGGCTTTATAACTCCGGAGATGTGGGAGTCTGTAGAGCGAGTAGTCGAGGTTGTGTAAGAGAAATAGGGTAGGCTTTACACTCTCCAGTACCTTGAACCTGGTGTCTTATACTACTATAATAAGTGGAAACTAGGCAGAATTGCGAAGCCGATTGTTAATATGACTAAGAATTATAGCAAGGTTTTCAAGAACCACCCTCCGCCACCCGGGGATCACCAGTAATAATCATTTTGTTTGCAGAGCCATTCTTGCAACCAGGAATTGCAAGTGATCGTGCGTGTCAGCAGCATCAAGCTGACTGCAAAGAACCCAACCTTCTCGGGAGATGCCGACTACTATGTTCATTGGCTTCTGAAGGAACATGGGTACAAACCCTGGGATTAGCAACTGCCACCTATCAAGGATGCTTCCTAGGCTGGCATAACACCCTAAGATCCCGGACACTGCCTCTATCACTTCAAAGCCGTAACCTGCCGGGTAATCAGCGGTTTATCACCATCTGGCTGGTTGATATACACTACCGCATTTGCTCCTCCCGCAACGTGCCAGCACAACAGCATCCCTGGTTGAGGATGCAGGATTCGACCAAATCAGCGCCCAAATTGGATCTCCACAGGAGCAAAGAGACCTCATCATGCGCGAAACAGGCGATTGGCTGATGGGGTTCGACGAGGCGGCGAGGTTCAAGGAGCAGTCGGCTGTCGAGCGTGAGGGTGCCATCTGCGCGCAGCTCCAAGGGGTGCGTCCCCATGACTTCTGGCTCCCTATCCAGCTCGGGGATCAGAGTTGATTCGATCTTCACAACGTCTCTACCATCCGTTGTCTTCGAAACATCTCCGTCGCCTGGCCCAGGGGCACAACCACCTCTGCCCAGTACTGGTCCCTCGCTCTCAAAAAGTCCGGCCGTCGAAACTGCTCCTGTGATAAAGGCATCCCTGAAGTGACTTCCCAGCCATGCTGCAGATAGAGTTGCAGGATATATCGGGTCGCTTTCCACTGCCCATAATCGAGGTACCAATCCAACCGGTCCCAGGGGCCCCAGTCCTCCGGCGGTTGTCCAGCCATGAACAGCTCCCACGCACAGTCCAACCCCGTCGGGATGATCAGATAGTGCAGACTCCTGTACTTCTCAATATACGGAGCCAGAACCTTGGAGGGCAGATCGGCCGGCACCACGAGGGGATCCTCCTCACTCCCCAAATCCCAGTCGCGCATAAGTCCTAGAGTCAGCCAAAATTAGTCCGCATAAATCAGAAAGAGGAGAGAGAAACAAAATTGAAGCAGTTAGCGAGCCATAGAAAAGGAAGAAAGACACACCGGTCCCCACATCATAGAGCCAGGTCCTGCCCCCGCCCGAGGCCTGCGTCAAGGCCACCGTGTTCTCGGGCAGTTCGATCTCGGGAGAACAGGTCGATCGCCACGCCTCGAAGCTCCCTTGGTCGTGATCCTTCTCGTTTCGATAGTTGATCGCAAACGTATTGGGGCAGATCTGAAATTCCAGCACCCCGACGTCCAGATAGGGGATCTGGTCCATCAGATCGACCGCGGCCGGGGTGAATCCGGCGGCCAATGCCGCGGCGCGGTTGATGGCGCCCGAGGGATGGCGATTTGCTGGGTCTATGCTGCTGCTGCTGCGGCTGGGCTCTGGTCGGAGGATCTTGGTTTCTTCGTAGGCGCCTAGTTGGTAGAGTAGGGTGTAGAACTCGTTCAGACTGCGAATGAGATTGGTCTGCTGAGAGTGCATGATGGTGCATGGACAATGGTATTGAGCCGAAAATGAGGTGTTGCTTGTTAAATGGCCTTAAGAAGGTTGAACTATGTTAGTGGTATATTTGATTGCATGCAAGAGTAGTGACAAATCTCTGCAAAATCCCCTGTTGTTGCTGCCTTGTAGGCGGTGAAACATCAGGGTTCCAGTAAATCGTTTCATGTATCAGAAGTAGTTGGTTATTGTAGATTCCTTCGAGATATATGAGTTTCTGGGGAAAATTGTCCATGGTTAGTTACACTGCCTCAGTTGCGGAGAGAGATAGCCTGCTTGCTTACGTGGCCGGGTCGCTAATCAAATATGTTCACCAATCAATCCACGGTTCCTACCATGTGTAGTGATACTTATTCTTTTTATGGTAGCTGTTGCATGTTTCAAGAGTTCTTGATACCTCACACTCGTTCTCCTCACAATGATGTAAGAATCGAATATTCGTTGTTGATGGACAGCTCAAATTCGTCTCCCTACGCATCACCCAGGCCTGTCATGCCACGAAAGTCCCACCGCAAATCGCGGGATGGGTGTAGGACCTGTAAGCGCAGGCACGTGAAGGTATTGCACATTTCTCAATGATCGAGACTCGGAAAGAGGGCTAATCGGATCTCAGTGCGATGAGATGAAGCCTGAGTGCTCGAACTGCCTCAACCATTCGGTTCAGTGCGTGTATGGCCCCTCCTTAAAGGACGCCCACTCAGCGACGGCGACCACCCGGAAGAATCCAAGAGCCAGAGCAGAGCTTCCAGGAATCAACAATTTCAAGATACAATTTGTGGAATTCAATTACGTGAACGTCTCTGCTGCCCCTTCTGCCCCCTCTGCCAGTCTGGCCGAAGAAACCCTTCGTGTGTCCTTGTCCACGGAGTCCACAGATCCGGCGTTCTGCCTGGAAGATTTCGAGCTCCAGCACTTTTTTCTCTCTTCAACATGCCTGAGCCTAATGGAAGACGCCCCAAGCCTCTCCTTTTGGCAGTCCGTGGTTCCGCGCATGGGATTCAAGGTTCCGCTGGTTCATCACTTGATGCTCGCGCTGGCCTGTCTCCATCTGGCCCGGAGCCCGGAGCCGGAGTCTCGCCGCAATTGCAATCGCTGTCCCTTGCGCTTTGACTACCACTATGGAACTGGCCTGCAGCTGCTGTCCACCGCGCTGTCTCAACCCCAAGCCCTCACACATCCCAGCGCCGACGCGGTCTGGATCGGGTCCATTCTCGTGTGTTTCATCAGCCTGGCCCGCGGGCCCCGAGCCGGGGAGTTTCTGTTCTTCAACCGCGGCGGGGCCGGCCCCGTCGAGTGGCTTGCGCTGCTGCGCGGGGTCGACACCATCTCCACCATGCTGCAGAAGGGGCGTGCCCCCTCCAACGAAGAGCAGTCCCAAGATCTGTCCGAAGGAGGACATCCTTCCCACTGTTCCGCCGCTGCTAGGCAACACTGCGCCGGGTGGCAAGAAGCCCTCACCCGGGTGTGCGCGTTTACCGAAGAGCGGGCGGCCGCAGATCCCTTGCTGCCGATATACAGAATGGCCATGGACCATACTCTACGAGCCTTTCGATCGGCATTTTCCGGTGGCGGGAGTGTGGATTGCCCTGGCCCTGGGCGTCCGGCGGCAACTGCCATGCAACCGGAGCCATTTGGGTTCGTCCTGTGCACGTGGGTGACGCAGTTGGAGGAGCCGTTCTGGACAGCGTTGCAGGCGAAACAGCCCGTGCCGCTGGTGCTTCTCGCGCATTTTGCGGTCCTCATGTATCGGAAGGACGGAACCTGGGTCTCGCACGGATGGCCGGCGCATATCTTACGGGGGATATGGACTTTTCTGGGGGAAGATGATCGGGCGTTGGTTCGATGGCCGATTGATGAGATTCGGATACTGGATTTGTGAATTACATTGAGGGGTCCTTTGTTGATACATAGATTTTTTCTTGACACTCACGCTGTTAAGGAGGGAAGCTGAAAGGCAGGTCTATATAGGTGCTCTTCTTAAGAATAGGACGGTGTATATACTCTTATATATAAACATAAACATCCAGAGATTCTGTTGCCTCTCCGCAACTCTGCTATGCTATCTCTCACTACTCGCGGGATTGATTGGACGGTAGGGTGAAACTACAAGAGACTGTGGCCGATGAACTGACATCTAGGCAAAATCTGATCAACTTCCCGATTGTATTTGTTATTTGGCCAAAGGTGGGCCTAGAGGAAAATAGCTGAGACTTGCTGTTATGTACAGCTTATTCTACCTGTCCTTGCAGTGGAGAGGAAGACCGCGCGGCGTTGAGCGGGTTCGAGATCCACAAGCGAGGGTGCAAGTGGACCTCCCAACCACGTTGGCCGTAACCGCTTCGGTCGAAAGCGGAACACGAGTACGGAACATCTAGCATGCTTGGTCTGAAGATGCATGGCAATAACGTTCCTGGGACAGTTTATCTCTAATTCTGGACACTGATGGCTGGCGCTCGAACAAGAGGCATCGCGCTACTCAATAGAGAGAGTCCGCATAAGGATCCGACTCAACCAGCATCAACCATGGATGGACGATTATCTTACGTTCTTTTAAATACTCCCTGTCCGCGCTTCAATCTTCCACAATCTCATTACCTGTCTCAATTAGGATAGCATAGTCAGTGCTGACAGCTGACAGTACTAGATTATGGAAGGCTATAGCCAAGACACATGCCACGCCTATGTCACTGGGGTTGAAACGTCCTATGGCTATGTACCCTCACTTACGGCAGCATCATGTTTTGTGGCCTTCTTTGGCCTCTCGATGCTGATCCATACCGCACAAGTGATTTACTATCGTGCCTGGTGGTGTGCTGTCTTCTCGATCGGATGCTTAGGTATGTACACAACCTTCGCTGCATCCCGCTACCACGACACTTGCTCATCTTCGGCGAACTCACACATACAAATACCAGTTGAGCTACTGGGATGGGCAGCACGAATCTGGTCTGCGAAGTGTCCTTACGCCCAAACACCCTATATGATGCAAATCACCACCCTGATCATCGGTAAATGCCACACACATACACTCTCTCTCTCTCTTTCACTTGGGCGTGCCGGGCGTGTTTGCCCTTAGCCCTAAAAAGCAGATGCTAATTCTGAATCCAAACTCAACAGCTCCTACCTTTTTCACCGCGGGTATATACGTCATCCTCGCCCGACTCGTGTCGACCTTCGGACGCAACTCCTCCCTGATGCCGCCAAAACTCTACGTGTGGATCTTCTGCATCTGTGACGTGATTGCATTGGGCGTCCAAGGTACCGGTGGCGGAATGGCCTCGTCCGGCGGAGCAGGCGGTACGACCACTGCAACCACCACCACAAGCCCATCCTCTACTTCTACATCGACCAAATCAGGAACTTTAGCACGCGCAAGAGACCTCCTCGCGCGCGCAGCGGAAAGCTCCAGCAGCTCTAGCTCCAGCAGCAGCCAGACGACCGGCACCCACATCATGGTCGGGGGCATCATCTTCCAACTCGTGTCCATTACACTGTTTGTGGCCCTCGCCACCGACTTCGTGCTCCGCCTGTCCAAGCGAAAGCCACCGCATGCGATCCGTTCCAACACTCCGTTGCTCTTACTCGGTGGCGCGACCGTCTTCTCCCTACTGCTGATCTATATCCGGAGCGTGTACCGGACGATTGAGCTGCTGCACGGATGGACCAGCGCAACGATGCGGAACGAGAAGTTGCTGATCGGCCTGGATGGCGCGATGATGGTGCCTGCGGTGTGGGTGTACAATCTCCTCCATCCGGCTGCTCTGCTGCCTCAGATCCAGCGGAATGCGGGCTGCGTTGATGCTGCGCAGGTCTTTCAGTTAGAGGGGCATTTGGTGAGTGATGTTAGTGTTCCTGCCCGGGAGGTTGAGGAGGGCCGGAAAGATGACTGTGTGACATTGTTGAAGCGGAGTTGAGGGGCTGAGGATTGAACGGTGGTTGGGTCTTGGGTGTCTCTTTTACTGCGGGGCAGAAGTCGAGTCTGCTTAGATTGAAGCTCATTTAATGAGGGAAGAAGAAATGATACAGAGAATAGAACTTAACTTGCGGAAATGCTTCGGAGACGGGAACGAAGCTGTGTGGTGGTGGTGGGGGGGGGGGAAGAGCAGGTAAATCTGGAACCTTGATTAGTACGGTACAAGTCGAGACGAGACTGGAGGGAAACATGGTATCCGACTTTGACCTTCAATTTGATCTCTACAATGGCATTCATCCTTGTCTTATTCACGCTGGAATAGGCTTTGCCTTTGGGCTTAGTCGGACTGGAAGTCAGTTGTAGGTTGAGTTGAGCTGAGTATTGAAAGGAGGGTTCTTGTATCTACTACTACTGCTACTGCTACTGCTACTGCTACTACTATTACTACTACTACTACTACTACTACTACTACTACTACTACTACTACTACTACTACTACTACTACTACTACTACTACTACTACTACTACTACTACTA